>NC_083242.1:14317509-14621831 GCF_032191835.1 Heteronotia binoei | reverse complement strand
TGAAACAGCCCTGAAAATGTCACCAAGCCCCAGATGTTTAAAACGGTGAAAAGGGAATAAGAATTGTGGGAAATGACAGTTTAAAAAATAGCTTTGACATTTTGCAAGTCTAATGCCTGCGGCTTCTGAGTCTTTGTGGTTTTCTTATTGGAGAGGGACTTGGAAAAAAGGGAAGAGTGAAACCAGGTTTGGGAAACTTTCTGAAACGCTGCCTGCCTGTTTCCTGGGGGTAAATGAAGGCTGGGTTACCAGACCGTTGACACCGGAGATGGAATTAGGTTTCTAGGAGAATCCGGAGCATGTGAGAGAGCCTGTTTGGTGTAGTGGTGAAGAGCAGCAGACTCTAATCTGGAGAACCAGGTTTGATTCCCCACTCCCCCACATGTAGTCAGCTGGGTGACCTTGGGTCAGTCCCAGTTCTCTCAGAGCTGTTCCTCTCAAGAGCAATTCTCTCAGAGCTCTCTCAGTCCCACTTGCCTCACAGGGTGTCTGTCATGGGGAGAGGAAGAGAAAGGAGACTATAAACTGCTCTGAGACTCTGAGTGAAGGGCAGGGTATAAATCCAACACTTCTTCCCCCACCGTACCTCACCTTTCTCTCAGGGACTTGAATACTGAATATAAGAACATAAGAGAAACCATGTTGGATCAGGCCAATGGCCCATCCAGGCTGATTCCGCATTTGGCGTTTGCCTCCCTTTTTACTCCGTGGTTGTTCCATGTGGGTATGATTTCCCGATTCCGCACTAGAGGATTTCTCCCGGATTCAATTCCCAATCTGTTCCGTGTGTTCTGATTCCGCATTACTGCTGCTCCCAGAGTTTCCCCCACAATCGTAGCAATTTCCCCCTCCCTCATACGTTTCCCTTTTTTTTTAAACACGCATGCGTGTTCATCTTACAACACGATCGTCTTTATTTGCGTTACAACGTAATGCCAGAGGCATAATACTGGCAAAGTCACGTGTTTTCCTTTCGCCCTGCCATTGGCAGGTTATCTAAGCCCCGGGAATTCTGAGTTGGCGATCCACCATTTTTATCCACACACGCTGAATGTTAAGCACACAGTTTTCCATTAAAAGCTATAACAAATTACAAATAGATGCATGAAGGTGTGTGTGTGTGGGGGGGGAGATTTATGCCAAGGGGTTAAGGGAGAAAGTTTCCCCAACCTATCAAAAATATAAACCTATAAACATAATCAAATTCCCGTTCCTGTTTGAGGCCATATGGGGTGGGGGGGGGAGGATTGATAAAGGTGGCAATCGTGCATCTTTAAAGTAGTTCATGTAACATTGCTATTTATTTAGTTGCATTGTAACAATCTTATTTGAAAAAAAAATTATAATAGTCAGGAGTGATTTTAATCGGGGGGGGGGAGAAAGCAATCACAGTGCAATGACACATTATCAAAATCATGTGGAATACCATAAAGAATGGGGGCGGGTAGAAGCAAGGGATGTAATCAGTAAAAGAAAATTGCGTTACATTGTTATATATTTTTCGTGTTGTAACGTGAAACAAGATTTGTTTAAAAAAGTTACTTTATTTCAGGAAAATATCGGATAATTTTCAAAGGGAGTAAAATTAAGGAAGTATGACGAAATAACTGGGCGAAATCATGGGTGTGGAGTTATGTAGGTGTGTTTTTTACTGATGCGAGAAGTTTGACAGCTCATTGGCGTGAGTTCCGCACATAAATTTCGAGCCCCGAAACCGCATCAAAAATAAACTCGCAAAATGATGATCTCCTAGATGCAGGGTGACACTGCTTTAGAGGCGGGTCAAACTGTCGCTCCGGGTCAAGAGATGTGGAAACCAACGTCTGCCCCTGGGGAAATAAAGCACCGAGGCCGGAGCATAGGCTAATGCAGAATCACCCCCAGCCCAACACTCTGTGTCACACAGTGGCCAAAAAACCAGGCACCAGGGAGGTCCTTCAGTGGGGCTAGGGCACTAGAAGCTCTCCCACGGTGCTCCCCCCAAGCACCCAGAATACAGAGCATCTCTGCCCCAGACAGAGTTTCATCTATACCTTGTGACTAATAGCCATTGATGGACCTCTGCTCCAGATGTTTATCCAATCCCTTCTTGAAGCTGTCCATGCTTGTAGCCGCCATCTCCTAGCAGTGTGATAATCACCCTTTGGGTGAAGAAGTACTTCCTTTTATCTGTTCTAACTGTGGCAACTTCATAACTATGATTGGTTGGTGGAAACTGGGATTCAGCTTGCAATTCTGAAGTTCCGAGCGTCAAAAGCGATAAGATTGCTGGAACTTCTACACAGACAATTTGTGTATGTGTGCATGCCAAGCCCAAAATGCATGGTCCAGACATCACCTGAAACCAAGACTTTTTTTGTAGCAGGAACCTGTTTGCATTTGATGTAGCCAGTCATCCTGGAGCTCACAGTAGGCCCTGTGCTAAGAGCCCTGTAAGCTCTTGGAGGATTGGCTACATCAGAACATAAGAACATAAGAGAAGCCATGTTAGATCAGGCCAATGGCCCATCCAGTCCAACATTCTGTGTCACACAGCGGCCAAATATATATATATATATATATATATATATATATATATATATATATATATATATATATATATATATATATATATATATATATATATACTGATGGACCTCTGCTCCATATTTTTATCTAACCTCCTCTTGAAGGTGGCTATGCTTGTGGCCGCCATCACCTCCTGTGGCAGTGAATTCCACATGTTAATCACCCTTTGGGTGAAGAAGTACTTCCTTTTATCCGTTTTAACCTGTCTGCTCAGCAATTTCATCGAATGCCCACGAGTTCTTGTATTGTGAGAAAGGGAGAAAAGTATTTCTTTCTCTACTTTCTCCATCCCATGCATTATCTTGTAAACCTCTATCATGTCACCCCGCAGTCGACGTTTCTCCAAGCTAAAGAGCCCTAAGCGTTTCAACCTTTCTTCATAGGGAAAGTGCTCCAGCCCTTTAATCATTCTAGTTGCCCTTTTCTGAACTTTCTCCAATGCTATAATATCCTTTTTGAGGTGTGGTGACCAGAACTGCACACAGTACTCCAAATGAGACCGCACCATCGATTTATACAGGGACATTATGATACTGGCTGATTTGTTTTCAATTCCTTTCCTAATAATTCCCAGCATGGCGTTGGCCTTTTTTATTGCAAACGCACACTGTCTTGACATTTTCAGTGAATTATCTACCACGACCCCAAGATCTTTCTCATGGTCAGTCTCTGCCAGTTCACACGCCATCAACTTGTATTTGTAGCTGGGATTCTTGGCCCCAATGTGCATTACTTTGCACTTGGCCACATTGAACCGCATCTGCCACGTTGACGCCCACTCACCCAGCCTCAACAGATCCCTTTGGAGTTCCGCACAATCCTCTCTGGTTCTCACCACCCTGAACAATTTTGTGTCATTCGCAAACTTGGCCACTTCACTGCTCACTCTCAACTCTAAATCATTTATGAACAAGTTAAAGAGCATGGGACCCAGTACCGAGCCCTGCGGCACCCCACTGCTTACTGTCCTCCACTGCGAAGACTGCCCATTTATACTCACTCTCTGCTTCCTATTACTCAGCCAGTTTTTGATCCACAAGAGGACCTGTCCTTTTACTCCATGACTCTCAAGCTTTCTAAGGAGCCTTTGATGAGGAACTTTATCAGGGTGTTAAAGCGTGTGGCCTAATATGCAAAGGAGTTCCTGCTATAAAAAAAGCCCTGCTTATAATGCATCTTCTAAATCCCCCTCAGCTAGATTTGGAAACTGGAAGTGACCAATGTTAGAAACAGGATTCTCCAGACTAGATGGATGTTTGATTTGATCCACTGGAAATCTTCTTAAGTCCACAATACATCCTATTGATCTCCCAAGTCTCAAACCCCATTGATTTCAATTAGATTCCTACTCACCTGGAAGTCTCTGCATTGTGTTCAGTGTGAAATTAAGCCTATGTTCTTCACTCGGTGGAAATTACTTTCGATAGAATATGAGGCTGTGTAGGAAATGCCATCCTGGGAATTATTCCTCTGTCAGAGAATTAAAAAAAAATCAATCTTGAATAGTTTTTTTTTTTTTTTGCCTTCTACCATTTAAAACCTCTTTTTGCATTTCCTTCTCCCACTCACTTCTGGCTTTCTGTTTTTATTTTCTCCGGTGCTTTAATTCTTGAATAATAAGACTGGGCTTGTTGTTTGAAGATGTGTAATTATAGAGGGTGAGGAAAGGCTGAAGGATTCTAAAGCGAAACTAGCATTAGATGGGATTGTGAGTGGCATTAGCTGCTGGGCAAATTTTACTAGCCACAGACCAGAGAGGCTGATTGTCCCTTTGGAAAGCCTTAAAGAGAACTAAATGAAACAACTGCTTTAGGTGTAAGTGGCTGGCTATTGCACAGAAGTCCAGTGTATTAGACTTCTGTGCAATAGCCAGCCACTTAAACTTAAAGTAGGTTTTCTGGAAGACGAAGCATCCCTTTTTTCCTGCTTTTTTGGTTTGGTTTTGTTCTCTGCTTATGATGCTAATGCAGAATGTTGCAGAATCAAAATCCCGAGACTAGAACCTGGAAGCACCCTGCAGTTCCTAAATCAGTGCCATTCTTGAAGAACTGACTGTGGAATAAATATTTCATTCATTTTCTTTCATTTATTCAAGGAAGTCTGCTTAGCACATAAAGTTTTAAGACAATATGATATAATAATAATAAAAATAGATGAGAAAAAAGGAACATTAAGCACTTTAAGGGAAAGTAAATATTGAATACATTATTTAAATTAAATACGTTTCAATTAAAATAACCCACAGAATCACTGCATATTTAAGTAATCACTGGATTAATGACAGTAACTCGAATTTTTAGCACAGCCAAGATATGTTTGGCAATTTCCAGAGAGATGTGATTTTCATTTCTGGACAGAAGATGAAGCAAGTGACACTCCTCCAAATGGTTGAGTTTTTACAAGCAGCTGAGTATGTGTTAAGTGCTGTCTTGTTGCCAGGGGTCATTTTGTAGAAAAAGAGGTGCCAGAGCTCATTAGCATATCTCATTTGCATATGCCATACACCCCTGACATCACCGGAAAGGGTACTCAATTATATCAGCTCAGCATCTACCTTAAGATGCTTCTTGAATTAGAGTTGTCATAAGAAAACCTTACTCCCATCATACTTTTCAGATTACTTTCTCCTATGTGGCCACAGTGGCATGATGAAGGTTTCCATCTGTCTGCTTTATATGTACAAAACCACAAAACCCATTGTTTTGTGGGGGGAAATATTAGAAAGTTTGTCAAATACAGGGCTTTTTTTTAGCAGGAACTCCTTTGCATATTAGGCCACACCCCCCCAATGTAGCCAATCCTCCTGGAGCTTACAGTAGGCCCTGTATTAAGAGCCCTGTATATGGCAAACTACAAAAAAAACCCTGGTCAAATCTTAAGAGTTCAGCAAATTTCTCACTGGGGGTTTGAGCAGTATTGCACAGAAGCAAGGGGTTTTTTTGGGGGGGGGGGAGGTAAGAAAGAAAGAGCACAATAGAGTTTAGAGGTTCCGGAGTTCCACTCCTGTGAGCTCCTGCCCTAAAAGAGACCTAAGAAAATTGGAGTAGATATTGTTTAGCCAATATCTACTAGCTCTTTCAACATCACTCTGCTAGCTCATTCTAGGCATCTTTCAGACTTGGAGCCTGCAAAACAGAAATCCTGAGTCTTCATAACCAGAAAATGACGTCGAGGTGCTAAGATCCGCTTGCACGGTAGGTATTCTACAAGCGTCAGTCAGGCTATTGGGTTTCTAGCACAGCTCCCATCAAAGAAGTCTGTTCCGGTTTCTCATTTCAGAGACCTCTTAACTTCACCCTGGAGAAAACCCCAGCAGGTGCTTCTGAAGAAGCAGGCTGTTGGTCGCCCAGGCGATTCACAAAGTTCAGTCACCTTGCATAGCACCGATGGCCTTTCAGTGTTGGCCCCAGCTGCTGGCTGGATTTGCGGATTATTCAGGCTTGTGGTTGAGAGAACAGGGTTCTCTGAGCTCAGTGATGACACGGTGGATGGAATGGTCATACCTGAAAGCTTTGTGGTAGCATTGGCAGTCAGAGCCATGATGGCAGAAGGCTCTTCCTGCTTTCTGCACACACCCACCCACCCCATGGTGACACATGCACACATGGGAGATGATAAGTGAGTGACCGATATAGCATTTTTAGAACAGCAGAGCCGAATGGGGAACGTCCTCCCTGCTCAAATGTGTCCTTCTTAGGTCAAGTTCTGGAAACAACTAACTGCTGCAAAACCTAGCAACGAGCACAGTACTGATTGGTCAATGCCCGTGAATTCCTCAAGAAATCTCCACTGTGATGCCAGGAATACTTTTTTTGTTAATTAAATGAACATTCACCAGATTGGTGTGTGAAGCTCATCCGTGTCCTTGCGAGATACTTGTGCCTGCCTTATAGACCCCCAGCAGCTGCCCCAAGCCTCAATTTGAGAAATGCTGCTTTACCCTATATGGACGCTTGTATACCTCAGAGTGCACCTTTGTGAATCTGGCTACTCCCTTTGTCCTGCTGGGAACTGAAACAGTATCCCTGTGCAACCCCTACCCTTTGCCTGAGGAAGTGTGGATGCACACAAAAGTGGGGCAGACACTCAGACTTGGAGATTATTTGCGAAGGGGCCCCCAAGATTTCAACTGCCTAGGGCCTCCACAGGGTTTAATCTGGCACTGGTTTGGCCACCCCTGCTTCAGACCAACATGACTGCCCACCTGGATCTACCTACCCTAGACTGTCTCAATCAAACGTCGGGCTGCTAAAAGACGAAATGTGACAGCTGGAAGGACCACAGGCTGCGAGGAGATGTTTGACACCCTTTCCCTCCCTGGTGGTGAAGGGGTCACGGCTTCTTCTGCCACAGCGACACTGAGCTTGTCCAGAGAATGGAATGAGAAGAAGATGAAGATATGTGATTTATATCCCGCCCTACACTCTGAATCTCAGAGTCAAAGAGCGGTCACAATCTCCTTTACCTCCCCCCTCCACAACAGACACCCTGTGAGGTAGGTGGGGCTGAGAGAGCTCTCCCAGAAGCTGCCCTTTCAAGGACAACTCTGCCAGAGCTATGGCTGACCAAGGCCATTCCAGCAGCTGCAAGTGGAGAAGTGGGGAATCAAACCCGGTTCTCCCAGATAAGAGTCCGTGGACTTAACCACTACGCCAAACTGGCTCTCTAAGCTGTCCATTGATTAAGCTGTCCTTATTGGGGAGGTGGTCTTTTCTGACTGTCCTGGTGCAAAGCTGGGAGCTGCTTCTCCCCCCCGCCACCTCTAGCAAGAAAAAGGAAACACATCTCCAGCCGAATGCTGGAGAGTTCACGAGCAGACAGTGGGATGTCTCCGGCGGAAAGGGCAGGCTGGCCTGGGAAGCAGAGGAGGGAGCTCTGAACCACGTCATGTGTCCAAAGTGGATGATAAAAATAGGACAGCCGTGCCGGGGCCTCGAATTGGACTGCTCTTTGCAAAATGTCACGGGCAAAGGAGCCTGGAGAGGGGCCAAAGGCCAGAAGTGAAGGACGGCTTACTGTCAGGAAGACTGAGTTTCCCAGGCATGGAAAAGCTTCCTTATTGGAGGGGGGCAGGGAGAGCAAAGGGGACCAGAGGAAGAACGCACAAAGGCAGAAGAACAAGCCGAGCTCTGCAAGTTATTCCTTTGGCAGGGTCTTGAATCCAGGAAGTGGCTTTCCATCTGATATTAGCCATGACTAAGCAGGAGATCTTGCAGGTTGTCCTTTTACATGTCAGTATCAGAGTAGTGACCTCAGCCGGTGGAACCAACAGGTGACTTTTCTTAGGGCTGGGTGGTCAAATCTTATCAGGGAATAGAGCACTACGAGAGTACTGTCGAATGCCCACTGTCCCCCCGTTTAACTGGGCACCAAGTTTTTTCAAGAGTTTTTATTATTTTTATTAAGAACATAAGAGAAGCCATGTTGGATCAGGCCAATGGCCCATCCAGTCCAACACTCTGTGTCACACAGTGGCCAAAAAAGCAGGTGCAATCAGGTGGTCCATCAGTGGGGCCAGGACACTAGAAGCCCTCCCACTATTGCCCCTCCAAAGCACTAAGAATACAGAGCTTCACTGCCCCAGACAGAGAGTTCCAACAATAAGCTGTGGCTAATAACCACTGATGGACCTCTGCTCCGTATGCTTGTCCAATCCCCTCTTGAAGCTGTCTATGCCACCTCCATTTTGGGCAGGACCTCATAGGAGCAGAGCTCCAGAAGCTCAGGGGTGTCGAGCTCATTTGTTATGAGGACTGGATCTGACATAAATGAGACCTTGTTGGGCCAGCAGTATGTCATAAAATGTAATGCCAGATAGCAGAGATATAAACTTTAAAGGACATATTCAAACACAATGACATAAAAAGCTTGAAATAAAACATGCGTAAAACATTAGCACTCGTTGGTCTTAAAGGTGCTTTCTTTGTATCTCTCCCATGCGATCCATGGAACTGGGCAAAGGAAGCTCTGGGTGTTTCCTTCCTTCCCCAGGAAGGGGAGGAGCCTCAGCTAATAGAAGAGAAGCTTGGCTCAGTAGCTGTGCTGTGCAACTGAGAGAGCACGGCAAAGCAACCTATTCCTCTCCCCTTCCTCCCGAAGGGAGAAGCCTCAGCTAGTGGAGAAAATATAGGCTTTGCTCTGCAGCTCCTGTGTGCTTGAGCAAGCCTGGCAAAGCAAGATGTGATGCAGAAGGAAGCAAGAGAAAGGGAGTAGAAAGCAAGAGAGAGGGAGAAGGAAGCAGATGACAGCCAGGGGCCTGATAGGAGCCCTCTGGGGGTCTGATTTGGCCCCCGGACTGCATGTTTGACACCCCTGCTCTAAATTTTATTGTATTCTTTCTTTCTTAACCTTCCACCCCCCACCCCCATACTTGCTTCTGGGCTCCATTCTTGAAACCCCCTATGAGAATTTTGCTGAACTCTTTGGCAAACTTTTTAATATTTTCCCCGCACAAAAAAATGGGGAAATAACCAAAACATATAAAGCAGACATGGAAATCTTCATCATGCCACTGTGGTCACATAGGACTATGGGGCTCAAGTAATGTTTAGGCATGCATTCCCCTTTCTTTCCGGAAAGGACGGAAGACCTTTTCCAAGAATTTGGTGTAATGGTTAAGTGCACAGACTCTTATCTGGGAGAACCGGGTTTGATTCCCCACTCCTCCACTGGCACCTGCTGGAATGGTCTTAGGTTAGTAATTGCTCTCGCAGAGTTGTCCTTGAAAGGGCAGCTGCTATGAGAGTCCTCTCAGCCCCACCCACCTCACAGGGTGTCTGTTATGGGGGAGGAAGATAAAGGAGATTGTGAGCCGCTCTGAGACTCTGAGATTCAGAGTAGAAGGCAGGATATAAATCCAATATCATCATCATCATCATCATCATCATCATCATCATCATCATCATCATCATCAAGAGGGTGTCTCCCATGACAATTGCATGCGTAACCTTGCAAGCAACCTCTGCCTTTCTTCAGAACTGCTGTTTATCTTGGATTCATATCTAAGCGGACTGATACTGGCACGCAGAAGGAAAACCTGCTTTGAGCGTCAGTCAGTACAATTCAGTCCGGATCATCGCCACATTCCTAGCTGGAATAGAACAGTCTGCTCCTGGTACAACCCAAATACTTAAAAGGGAAAAAGTGCAAAGTATGCTATAGCCCTTAAATACATTCCATTATTCAAGGGGGGAAGAAAGTACAGCTTTCTTGTCAACGGCTATAACTTATTTTCCCCAGTGGGGTTGTATAATCAAAGGTCCACCCCTCAGCAATACTCCTTCTAAGCCAGGGTTGGCCAGACTTGCTTAATGTAAGAGCCACATAGAATAAATGTCAGATGTTTGAGAGCCACAAGACATGAATGTTAAGAACATAAGAACAGAAGAGAAGTCTTGCATTTGATTTGCCACAGCCTGTGTTCCCTTTTATTAATCTCACTTAATAAAAGGGAACACAGGCTGTGGCAAATCAAATGCAAGACTGTGATCAGGCAGGCAAAAAAAAGACTATGAGGAGCATATTGCAAAAAACATAAAGACCAACAATAAAAATTTCTTCAAATATATTAGAAGTAGGAAACCAGCCAGGGAGGCAGTGGGGCCCTTGGATGACCATGGGGTGAAAGGATTACTGAAGGAGGATAGGGAAATGGCTGAGAAGCTAAAGGCATTTTTTGCCTTCATCTTCACTGTGGAAGATGAGAACTTTTTGCCTGCCCCAGAATCACTAATTTTGGAAGATGTTAGATGTTGGAAAGCAAGCAGGAAGGAAGGAAGGAAGGAAGGAAGGAAGGAAGGAAGGAAGGAAGACAAATAGATGGGGAGAGGCAGGAGGGAGGAGGAAGTGAAAAGAAAGCAACTTTAACTTTAAATGTATTCTCCAAACCACTAGCTGGCTTGGAGAAGTGATTTAAAGAAACAAATGCCTCCTCCAAGCCAGCTGACGGGGCAGTGGGGGCTTCAAGAGCCACACAAGATGTGTGAAAGAGCCACATGTGGCTCCTGAGCCACAGTTTGGCCACCCCTGTTCTAAGCTGTGGAGTCTTGTGAGCAAAAGATCTACTTGATGAGCTACTGGCATTAAAGTTGTGAGCCGCTCCATAAATTAGTTTGCTCTGGGGCCATTTTTTCCTGAGGTAAGACAAAATGTGTGCGCCAGAGGCTAAAAAACTGTGAGTTAGCTCACACTAACTCAGCTTATTTATTTATTTTTATTTTATTTATTTAATTCGATTTATATCCCGCCCTACCCCACCGAGGTGGGCTCAGGGCGGCTTACAACATAAAAACCAACAAAATCAATTTAAATACATTAAGAATACATTAATAATTATAATTATACAATAAAATACTTAAAATACATATAAAATACATAAAAACACATAAAGCTCACTTCAGTATGTACTATGCTACCTTCTTTAAATCAATTCTTCAATATTCCAGTATTAAATAATCTGGTGTTCGAGATTGAGTGTTCAGGCATTCCGATAACAATTAATTGTATGCCAACCGGAAGAGGGCTGTTTTGCAGGCCCTGCGGAACTGTTCAAGGCTCCGCAGGGCCCTCACCTCCTCCGGGAGCTGATTCCACCAACAAGGAGCTACAATTGAGAAGTCCCTGTCTCTGGTCACTTTCAGACGGGCCTCCTTTGGCCCAGGGATTGTAAGAAGGTTTTGGGACCCCGATCTCAGCACTCTCTGGGGAACATGTGGGGAGAGACGGTCCCTAAGGTAGGCAGGTCCCAGGCCATAAAGGGCTTTAAAGGTCATAACCAGCACCTTGTACCGAACTCGGTATGTTATCGGCAGCCAGTGCAGTCTCCAAAGCCCCGGCTGAATGTGCTCCCATCTAGCTTAGAGGGAACACTGCCCCTCAGCTGTGTTTCAAACAAGCTACAATAACTACTGCAAATTAACCAAAGTAAGCATTGGTACCGATTCCCTTCCAACCCATCTAAATTGCCTTTGACATGTAACACCATGAGCCCTTTTGCCTATCTCAAATTCAGGCCTCAAAAGCCAATTGCCCCTGAGCATGGAATTATTTGTTGTTGTAATGGCTGTTTTTGTGTTAAGCTAAATTATGTCCTTAACTCTGCAGTGGAGGTGGAAAGCGGTGCGGGGGGGGGGGGGTAAAGGAGAGGGGAAACTCTCAGCAAACCAGAATTTTATTATGGTTCCTGTCACGCAGGGCAAAGAGGGAACTGAATCACTGCCATGGCACAGCCAGGAGCGGTGACTCACCCTCGGCCTAACAAAGTGCATCAATAACTCGAGGAAGACACTTGCTTTGGAGGGCTGAGTGAGTTTCCTCCACCAGCATCCATGAGACCTCAAACCACAGGTTAGGGGCAGCCAAACCGCGACTCAGGAGCCACATGTGGCTCTTTCACACATATTGTGTGGGTCCCCAAGCCCCCACTGCCCTATTGGCTGGCTTGGGGAAAGCATTTCTCTTTAAATCAGTTCTCCAAGCCAACCCAGCTGATGGTATAGAGAATGCATTTGAAGTTAAAGTTGCTTTCTTTCCACCTCTTACTCCCTTAGGGTTACCACGTCCAATTCAAGAAATATCTGGGGACTTCGCTGGTGGAGCCAGGAGACATTGGGGTGGAGCCATAAGCAAGGTTGTGACAAGCATAACTGAACTCCAAAGGGAGTTCTGGCTACACATTTAAAGGGACTAGAGACCTTTTAAATGCCTTCCCTTCATTGGGAATAATGGATAGGGGCACCTTCTTTGGGGGCTCATAGAATTAGACCCCCTGATCCAATCTTTTTTGAAACTTGGAGGGTATTTTGAGAAGAGCCAACAGATGCTATGCTGCAAATTTGGTGCCTTTGCCTCAAGAAGCAGCCCCTCCAGAGCCCCAGATAACTGCAGATCAAGGTATTTGGCCACCCCGGTATATAAGTTAACCCATTTCCTTGAGTTGTGGAGAACTCTTTGCTTTGTAGACACTAGTAGCACATTTTCTTCTGGTGGTATGCCTTAGTGTGCATTAAATTAGACTGATGTCTGCAGATTACAAGGGTGTCAATGGCTGTGCCTTGCAGCAAAAATACATTAAACCATCTTTCTAGAATCTTTCTCTCCTTCGTGAGCTCAAAATCCAAGGGAAAGAGCTCTGACTAAAGTGGAGGAAAGGGGTTATTATATATACCAACCATTTAGGATTTCTTCCCCAGTTACCTTGGGGTGTGAAACGTAAGGCCAGAACTGCAGGGCTCTTACCTGGCCCACAAGCAACTGATATGTATGGAAATGTAAGATACTCCCCCTTTTATGGTATCCCTTGATGGGGGGACCTAGTTTTGCATATGATGAAATACATTTATTGGGGATTTTTGTGGACTCTCCAGTAAATCAGTTGCTTTCACTGCTAGGAATCAATTGCTTTTGTTTGTATTTTCAGTAAAAAAATATATTGTTAATTGGGTTCAGGGCCGTATTAACAATTAGGCCAACTAGGCACTGGCCTATGGGCCTCCACACCTTTAGGGGCCCTGGGATGGCTTCCCTCCTCCCGTTTCCCCCCTGCTTGAAAATATTAGATTTATATTCCGCCTTCCCAGCCTGCAGGCGCAGCCAGCAACTGTGCTGCTCTTTGCCCAACTTGTCTGGCGTTGTCGCCAACTTTGCCTCGTAACAAATGCTGACACCTCTGCACTAGGCACTGGGACCTTGGCTTTAGCAATGGGCTCAAGGAGGAAGATGGATAGCAGGTTGATGGGGAAGGGAGATCAGACATAGCTGGTTGGGTTCAGGACCAAGGATAGCAACAACGGAGCTTGAGACTTTGCTCCAGTAAATATTACTGAACCCTCAAACACTGGTGCAGCCTAGGAGTTGCCTTCTTCTCAGCAGCCCCTTAAAGGGGCAGTGGTGCTGGCTTTGAGCTGTGCTTTCTCAGAGACTTGGCTGGATTCCTGAAAGCCCTTTGTCATCTCCAGGTTTGGCATGCTGCCAGAAAATATCAGGAGGCCATAAGAAGGTTGTACTGTTGTGAATGTTCTTGGTATTAGTGAAAACCAGGGGTGGCCGAACAGTGGCTTGGGAGACACGTGTTGGTCTTTCACACATATTGTGTGGCTCTTGGAGCCCCCTCTGTCCTGTTGGCCAGCTTGGAGAAGGCATTTCTCTCTTTAAATCACTTCTTCAAGCCAAGCCAGTCGACAGCTTGGAGAATGCATTTAATGTTAAAGTTGCTTTCTTTCCACCTCTCTCTCCCCCATCCATCTTCCTTCCTTCCTTCCTTCCTTCCTTCCTTCCTTCCTTCCTTCCTTCCTTCCTTCCTTCCTTCCTTCCTTCCTTCCTTCCTTCCTTCCTTCCTTCCTTCCTTCATCTTGCAGCTCTCAAACATCGGATGTTCATGTCTTGTGGCTCTCAAACATCTGACACTTATTCTATGTGGCTCTTATGTTAAGCAAGTTTGGCCACCCCTAGTGAAAACAATAATGCAGTTGAGGGTCAGCTTCATCTCCAGTGGCCTCAGACTGGATTCTTCCATCTCCTAGCTTATTTGTATTCATTGTTAAAATGCATTGCAGCGAAGCCAATAGATTGAGTCATTGTCAGATTCTCATTCTTGGGCAGCCCATGGTTTCTCTTCAGAACGGGAGTTTCCCAAGTCCATGTCCTGCACCTGCCCAGGTATCCCCAACAACCTGATTCCTGGGAATAGAAGAAGAAGATATTGGATTTATATCCCACCCTATACTCTGAATCTTTCAGAGAGCCAGTTTGGTGTAGAGAGCCAGTTTGATGTAGTGGTTAAGTATGCGGACTCTTATCTGGGAGAACCGGGTTTGATTCCCCACTCCTCCACTTGCACCTGCTGGAATGGCCTTGGGTCAGCCATAGCTCTGGCAGAGGTTGTCCTTGAAAGGGCAGCTCCTTTGAGAGAGCTCTCATCCCCACTCACCTCACAGGGTGTCTGTTGTGCGGGAGGAAGGTAAATGAGATTGTGAGCTGCTCTGGGACTCTGAGATTCGGAGTGGAGGGCGGGATATAAATCCAGTATCTTCTTTTTTATCTTCTTCTCCTTACAGCAGCAGTCCTTTCGAGGACAACTCTTGTGAGAGCTATGGCTGACCCAAGGCCATTCCAGCAGGTGCAAGTGGAGGAGTGAGGAATCAAACCCGGTTCTCTCAGATATGAGTCCGCTCACTTAACCCCTACACCAAACTAGATGCAAGTAAGACTTTGAGAGCATGCACCCACAGAACGATGGCTGTGGGATTGTGATCTGTGAATTGCCTTGGCCAGCAATCCATTTTGGAGACAGGCAAAATGCTACATCGCGGTGCTCTGTGGAACTGCACATAAACATGCACTCCAAACGTTTCCTTGACTTCTGTTGCCGCTGAAGAAGAAAGCCTGCCTAGCTCAAAGTAGTCTGCGGGCTTTCCTTAACCACTGGACAGTTATTGTTGAACCGGCATCGCAAGTGCGAAATGCAATTGTTTTAAATCATCCCCCTTTCTCAGATACCTTGGAAAGCAGCCCAGCTTGCCTGAGAGAATCTTCTTATAAACTGGGGAGCAAATCTTGTCTGAAGAAAACAACCTTACAGATTTTTCCACAGTTTTTATTGCCTGTTTACACCAATGGATCACTTCCCTGCAAGAGATGCCCCAGCTGTGGGGGGGAGGGTAAGGACCAAGTCAGTGCTGTGACCTTACAAGCATTTGGGCTGTCAACATTAAACTGCATATTGCAATATATGGAAAGAAACACGGTGGGAAACCAAGGAAGGTCAGGCCTTTCTAAGCTAGGATTCTACTTGGATCTGATTCCCCTTCAGACAGGGCAACCTGGTGATTCCATAACAGACCAAGGGTATTAGAAGTCACGGTGAAAAAAAAGCAAGCCTCTAGCTCTCAACGTTGCAAGAGTGGGTGGAGGGCTCTTAGAGCCCTCAGGAGTTTCAAACTCATTTGCTATGAGGGTCGGATCTGACATAAATGAGACCTTGTTGGGCCGGGCCATGCCAGGCCGGACCATGTGTGTACCTATTTTAGATTAGGTGGCAGACGAGCAGTTCTGCAGTCCAAGCTCTGCTCGTGACCTGAGTTCGATCCCGGCGGAAGCTGGGTTCAGGTAGCTGGCTCAAGGTCGACTCAGCCTTCCACCCATCCAAGGTTGGTAAAAGGAGTACCCCGCTTGCTGGGAGGAAAGTGTAGATGACTGGGGATCGCAAGGGCAAACCACCCCGTAAAAAGTCTGCCGTGAAAATGTCGTGATGTGACATCACCCCAGAGCTGGAAATGACTGATGCTTGCACAGGGGACTACCTTTACCTTTTTTTTAGCAGAGATATAAACTTTATAAAGGACACAAACACAATTAAAGATTTTTTTTAAAAAAAATCTTAAAACATTAGCACTAATTGTGGCACTTTCTTAGTGTAATATAGTGGGTTCTAAGCATTGCAGAGGCGAGGTGGAAGTGATAACAAGCTCTTTATTAAGCACAGCATGACAGGTATTTGTGTGATCAAGACTGAAGAACTAGGCCAATGGGGCCAACGTATATACCGGTACATCTCAGGGTTCCCGCACAAGCACGTTATTGGGTCATTCAAACTGGCGGGGGCTTGTGAGTGGTTTAGGGTAGCAGAGATTTTGATTCTGCTGCCCATTGTTCCCAAGTCCCCAAGCTCAGTCCGTATGGCTCCAATGAGCCAGGCAGGAACACCCAAAGTCTTCTGTTGAGTCCATATACATAACACTTTGTATCTCTCCCATGGGATCCAGGGAACTGGGCAAAGGAAGCTCTGGCTCTTTCCTTCCTTCCCCAGGGGGCCAGGAGGGGGAGGAGCCTCAGCCAGTAGAAGGAAGAAAGGCTTGGCTCAGTAGCTCTGCTGTGCAACTGAGAGAGCCTGGGAAAGCAAGCTCTCCTTCCCCCCTTCCTCCCCAAGAGAGGAGCCTCAATCAATGGAGAAAACAGAGGTTTTGCTCTGTAGCTCCTATGTGATTGAGCAAGCCTTGCAAAGCAAACTGTTATGCAGAAGGAAGCAAGATATAGGGAGAAGAAAGCAGATGATAGGCAGTTGCTTGGGGACCTGATAGGAGCCCTCTGAGGGTCTGATCTGGCCCCCAGGCCGTATGTCTGACACCCCTGCTCTATAGTAACAATTATTGTATGACAGTGGGTGTAGTATATCCAGGAGATCCAAAGATTGTCTGGCATCCAGAAGTTCTAACTCTGAACATCATGCACCACTAGACGGCAAGCTAGATATTTTTGGGGCTGAGAGAGCTCTGAAGAGCTGTGACTGAGTCAAGGTCACCCAGTTGGCTTCAAGTGGAAGAGTGGGGAATCAAACCCACTTCTCCATATTAGAGTTTGCCGCTCTTTAACCACGACACCAAGCTGGTTCTCTAGCAGCCACTGTGAAAGACCAGATGGGGGTCCAACTATGGAAAGAATCATCTGCACTCCAGATGAGCAGGAAATGTTGGTGGTGGGGGGGCGGGGGGCGGGATGCATTCGAAAAAATGTTTCCGTTTCCTAGATGCCAGAAATAGGCTTTCAGAAGCCACTGTCACATTTTGGGTGTGTGTGGGGGGGAAGCCAACCCTATGCAATGCTGGGAGGGAAAGGAAAGAAAAATATTTCTTACTTTCTGGGAACCAACACATTTAGACATCTGGGCAGGACGACGCCTTGGGGTTCCTCCAGGCCCGCTGCGGTGTAGTGAAACAGCAGGATGTTCCAGACGCAGTTTCTGAATTACCCCAAAGGCAAAACATAGCAGAGACAACAGAATTAAGCACAGAAGTCAGGCAGAAGATTCAAACCATCACATTTATACTATACAAGGACATAACGCATAGGATCATCAGGAGCAATCTGAGTGCCATGTGGCAAAAAGTTCATACGAAGAAACCGGATGGATTTTTATCTCCACCAAATGACGACGAGGTCTGGAAGTCCAGAAAACCCAGTGAAGACCAAACTCGGCAACGGCTGGCTGAGAGCTGGACTGGTCTCCGTGGAAACTTAATTGGGAGCCAAACCGTAGCGATCTGTCCAAACCTATGTATGAATATAGGATTAGGCGGATGCAGTAATGTTTGCATCACTTTTCTTGGCAGGAGGAACAATTGGAAACATTTGGGACTCATTTGGTTACAGCATCAGTTCCTCCAAAAGCAAAAGGCATATCCTTGGAGTTCCACAGCTAGCTAGCTGCAACAATTCCGTCTCCTTCACTGGCTAACTTCAGAGTTGTTTTGTCTTGGTCTCAAGTGCCCATTGTTATTGGCAGGGCTTTTTTAAAAAAAATATTTTATTTATTTGATTTGATTTATATTCCACCCTTCCCGCTGAAGCAAAGGAGTTTTGTAGCAAGAACTCCTTTGCATATTAGACCACACACCCCTGATGTAGCCAATCCTCCAAGAGCTTACAGGGCTCTTCGTACAGGGCCTACTGTAAGCTCCAGGAGGATTGGCTACATCAGGGGATGTGTGACTTAATATGCAAAGGAGTTCCTGCTACAAAAAAGCCCTGGTTATTGGCTTTCATCAGACCAGCAGATGGGCAAACATTCTGTTTATCAGAGTCCCTTTCTTTCTTCTGGTTACTCTCCTGGTTAAATGGCTGTGTTGTTGTATCCCTTTTTCTTCTGCCTTTTGGTAATAGTTGGCATGATTTGCTGATTCTTTGGAGTTCTCTGAAGCTCTCTTCCCTTTCAGCATTCTCCAAAATTTTTGTTATCTCCAGAATGCATCTTGTGTCTAGTGCATGCCCCTGAATGTTGGATGTGTGGGAATTCTAGGCCTCTGTGCAGTCTGTAGATGAGGAGGTATATTTTGGACTCTCGCTGACATAGAATCATAGAGTTGGAAGGGACCTCCAGGGTCATCTAGTCCAACCCCCTGCATTATGCAGGAAATTCACAAATACCACCCCCCCAAACACCCTGTGACCCCTGTTCCATGCCCAGAAGATGGCAAAAAACCCTCCAGAATCAATAGTTATTTCTTTGAAAGTGAGTATTATTTATGGAGACTTGGTCTCTTGAGAGCTGAAGACAATCTTCTGGAACAGCTCCTGATAGGGGTGGCCAAACTGTGGCTCTGGAGCCACATGTGGTTCTTTTACATATATTGTGCAGCTCTTGAAGCCCCCACTGGCCAGCTTGGAGAAGGCATTTGTCTCTTTAAATCACTTCTCCAAGCCAAGTCAGCCAGCAATTTGAAGAATGCATTTAAAGTTAAAGTTGCTTTCTTTCTATCTCTTCTTCCCCCTCCAATCTTCCTTCCTTCCAGCTCTCAAACATCTGATGTCTATGTCTTGCAGCTCTCAAGCTCCTGACGTTTGTTCTAGGTGACTCTTTCATTAAGCAAGTTTGGCCACCCCAGCTTATGATTTACAGGAAGATAATAGTTCTGGATGCCATTGCTTTTATGGTAGAGTGGCAGTTTTAACTTGTGATAGTTTTAAACAGATTTAAATTTAAATTTTATTGTTTACGGTTACATTGTAACCTGCCCTGAGCTGGTTCGTGGGAACGGTGGGCTAGAATTCAAATGAATCAAATCAAATGCCGGGCCAAATGGCCTGGAGAAAATTGCTTCCTGGCCCCAAAGTGGTGATCAACATTTCTCTGGGTGTGTCAAGACCATGAGAACAAAGCCCTGATGCAACTTGTCATGTACTGAATTTACTGCTTCACGGTAGCTTCGTGGGCATCTGGGCAATCGCAGGAAACACTGGAGACACTGATAGATTTGAACTCAGAGCAGCAACTAATAAGCGGTCTTGGCACGAAACTTGACTGCCGTGATTTGGTATGGGAATTTGAGGGGTGTGTGTGTGTTCTATTGCATGAATATAAGTGGGGTCTCAGCCCTGCCATGTTGCCTTTTTAGTATGTAGTAGCAATAAAGCATGTTCTGTGTTGAACTCTGCTGCATCGAACCCACTCATGATTCTCAAGAATAAGAATTGTGACCCTAAAGAGGGGACTGGAGCCCTACCAGAATTGCAGTTTATTTTATTTATTATTATTGCGAGCGGACTCAGGGCAGCTAGCAATCCTTAAAAACATCAGTTTTTAAGTTACTTAAAACAATACAACTTAGCCATTCAAATTACATCGGTGGGGCCCCTTCAGAGTTTTGATACAGGCGGGATTTTAGCTTTCTTCAGCCGGCAGTCCAATGAATAATGCTGCTATTATGCCTTCTTGTTTTCTGACAGTGCTCCCTACAATGGTTCATATAATAAACCTTAGCTGTGTTGTTCGATGTTCGAGGCCTGTTGGAATGGTTCGGTTTTGCAGGCCCTGTGGATCTTTAACTGATCGACTGATCTTTAAGCTACAGAAATCAGTTGTCTGGGAGAAAAGAGCAGCTTCGGAGGATGAACCCGATGGCACCACGTTCCCTCTGCTCTGCTTCCATCCTCCTCAGACTCCGTCCTCCCACACACCACCTGCAGGTCTCTAAGAATATCAGGGCCTCGTTCTCATGACTCTAAGCTTTACAGTCTTATGAGCAAAAATTCTACTTTGTGAGCTACTGGCGTTAAAGTTGTGAGCGGCTGCATAAATCATTTTGCTCTGGGGCCATCCTTTTTGAGCTAAGACAAAAATGTGTGAGCTGGAGGCTAAAAATCTATGAGCTAGCTCACGCTAACTCAGCTTAGAGGGAACACTGCTCATGGCCCCTTCTTACACCCCCAGGGAAAAGCCCCATGGCACAGAGTGGTAAGCTGCAGTACTGCAGTCCAAGATCTCCGTGCGACCTGAGTTCGATCCCAGCGGATGCTGGGTTCAGGTAGCCACCTCAAAGTTGACTCAGCCTTTCATCCTTCTGAGGTTGGTAAAATGAGTACCCAGCTTGCTGGGGCTAAAGTGTAGGTGACTGGGGAAGGCAATGGCAAGGAAAGAAAAGGTCCCCTGTGCAAGCACTGGTCGTTTCTGACTCTGGGTTGACATTGCTTTTCACGGCAGACTTTTTATGGGGTGGTTTGCCATTGCCTTCCCCAGTCTTTTACACTTTCCCCCCCAGCAAGCTGGGTACTCATTTTACTGACTTTGGGAGGATGGAAGGCTGAGTCAACCTTGGGCCAGCTATCTGAATCCAGCTTCTGCCAGAATCGAACTCAGGTCGTGAGCAGAGAGTTCACTTCAGACCTCAGTACTGCAGTACTGCTGCTTTACCACTCTGCGCCACGGGGCAATGGCAAACCACCCCATAAAAAGTCTGCCATGAAAATGTCACGATGCGATGTCACCCCAGAGTCGGAAACGACTGGTGCTTGCACAGGGGACTACCGTTACCCTTTTTTACTTAGGGTTCAGGAAGCAATTTTTCTCCAGGCCAGTTTGGCCAGGAATCCTGGAGGGGTTTTTGCCATCTTCTGGGCATGGAGCAGGGGGTCATTGGAGGTGTGTTGGGGTGGAACTTGTGAATTTCCTGCTTTGTGCAGGGGGGTTGGACTAGATGATCCTGGAGGCCCCTTCTAACTAGGATTCTATGACTTCCACAGCCTGGAGCTAGCAATCCTCATCCCTCACCCCTAGGAATAGGAATGAATAAGTTGTGCCAGATCTATAGAAAATGACAACCTTTCTGCTTGACAACTGTCACTGTCCCTCAAAGCGCAGCGTGCTCCAAAGCCCATCAATGCCATCCGTTTGTACTTGATTGCGTTGGATTGTGGCCAGCCTAATTCCTCTTTCGGCTCCAACCCAAAGGGGTTCGAAGAAAGGGAGACATTTTCCAATTCCCCCTCCAGAGCTCCGAGCTTGCTCAGCCGTTGCAGAGGTAATTTCATCACTGTCGGGTTCGACGCTGAGATAAACGACTTCTGTTTTCCCCCTCCTCGCAAATGATTATAGATGATTACCGCTTCTGTTCTTTGTGCTAATTGCAAAATGAGGAGTTGAAAACAGTGTATCAAAAAAGGGAGGAGAGAGAGAGAGAGAGAGAGAGAAGGTTGCTCTTTCTTCTGTTAGAGGGGGCTTCCTCTGTTCTTTCAAAGTCTCAGGGCACAAAAGACATTAGGGGGAGAAGAGGTTAAGTGGCTGATATAATTAGGAGGAACTCTTTGAGCGGCTGCGGTACAGCTTGTTAAACTGAGCATCTGTCTTCGTGTCCTGCTTTGAGCCACAATGAGACCTCGTCAAAGAACACTGCCAAATGTTCGCAGAGAGGCAAAAATGTGTGGTTGAATCACTAAAAACAGGAGAGATTTCAAAAAAGAAAAAAGGATCAGGCCTGGAACAGAACTGATTTAAACTTTGGTCTTCTGGGTACATAAAGTTCTGAATGCATCAGTGGCTTAACATGAGTCAGACCAGAGGTCCGGTTTGCCTGGTTCCATCTACTGGACTGGCAGCGATTCTCTGGCACACAGGTCCACAACACCTTTCCCAGTGTTGTGCAGGTGCAGGACTTTTTTGGTAGAACTCATTTGAATATTAGGCCACACCCCCTGACATCACCATGGTTTCACACATGGCTTCTTGTAGAAAAAGCCCATCAGGAACTTGTTTGCATATTAGGCCACACCCCCTGATGCCAAGCCAGCTGGAACTGTGTTCCTGTGTGTTCTTGCTCAAAAAAAGCCCTGTTTTTAGAAAGTGGGTGGGGCCATGTGGGCCTTCTGCCCAGCAGGGCTTCTGATTGGCCACTGAAGATTTGATTGACGGAGCTGATTAAAATAGCATTTTGGTGGCAGTCGCCATTCCAGTGCTGGTTTTTCTCTCTCTATTGCCTCCTCTTTCCCAGTGTGTTTTTAAGAATTACTCCTCGTCCCCTGCACTTGGCCTGCCACTGTGTGCAGGTGTCTGCTCCCACAGCAGCTAATTTGTGGTTAGCTCTGCCTCCCACAGAAGACACCACCCTGTGCCCAGCACCCTGTGTCAGAATTCCAAAGCCACCCATGGTCTCAAAAAGGTTACGCAGCCCTGCTCTAAAGTCTCAGGAAAGGCTCTTTCCCAGCTCAGCTGTAGGGGCTCATAAAAACAACAGATGACCCAGATGGGCCAAGAATTGAATCCAGGAGCTTGCTTCTCTCCTGCTTAATTTTACGAAGGACTCTGGAATGACAGCAGTTTTCAGGCAGAGGTTTTTCCCATCACCTGGTCCCTGATCCTTTTTGCTGGAGGTGCCGGGGATTGAACACCGGGGACCTTCTGCATGCCAAGCAGATGCTCTGCCACTGAACCACATCCCCTATACTAGGGGTGGCCAAACTTGCTTAGCATAAGAGCCACAAGACATGAATGTCAGATGTTTGAGAGCTGCAAGACAGGAAGGAAGGGAGGAAGGGAGGGAGGGGTAGAAAGAAAGTAACTAAATGCATTCTCCAAACTGCTGGCTGTCTTGGCTTGGATAAGTGATTTAAAGGGAGAAATGCTTTCTCCAAGCTGGCTGACAGGGCAGTGGAGGCTTCAAGAGCCACACAATATGTGAGAAAGACCCACGTGGCTCCTGAACCACAGTTTGGCCACCCCTGCCCTATAGATGCTTTGATACATTTCCTTTATTTCTGTTGGTGCTCTGCTTAATATTATGAGACATATTGTGCAGGTGTACTGAGGGTATGGGCAGTGCACCTTGCCCTGTACCTTGATTGCAAGGATGTTTTCTTTTTGTGTGTGTGTGCGTGGTTCAAGAGATAACTTGAAGAAAAGGCTGCATCATAGACCCGTCACCCAAGGTCATCTCTCCTTGCTTTACGCTCCAGAGATACTTACCAAGAAAGTCTCTCTTTCTCCCTTGAAGGCTTACTTCTACATCTTTTATGTCTGGCTGTTGGGAATGATGTAGCTGCCAGACAGAACATAAGAGAAGCTCTTAACCACTACATCACACTGGCTCTCCCCAAACTGATGGGGAAGAGACAGCGGGCTCTTGTCTGTGCTGCCTACACCCCAGTCTAGTTTCTCCCCCATCAGTTCATAAAAGGTGGGATCAATTCAACCCTGCATTTCCAAGTTCAGCGCATGACTTTGATTGATCTAGTGCATTAAAGCTTGTGTCTTCATGGCCAAATAGTATTGGAAGTGCAGTGTCTGCAGTCAAGCTCTAAGTCAGACTCTTAAGCTTCCTGCTTCTCAAGTCCCCTTTTGCTAATGTCAATTTCATTCTATGCTGTTTCAACCAAAAGCTCCAAGGGACGAGGCAGTATTCTCTGTGGAGAGATGAGTCTCAAGGCTGATTCGCTTTCTCCGTGAGGGGTCTCTTGGCTTTGATCGTACTGGGAAGGTGGTGGGGAGACCAGGTGCCCGGAGAAGAAGCAAACCACAGCAAGGACATCTCTTGTGTTCATAGATTTTTGAGTTTTTAATTGGGATACAGAATAGAAGGAAAGGGGAAGAATACATTTGTCTGTGTGCACGCGCAAAGATACATGTAAAAGGCAATTTTACAAATGTTAAGGACATTTCTTGGTCAATATATCTATACAATACCAAACAAAAGAAAAACATGATGTTATGACTTTAAAAATGTATAATATATATGGCATTATGATAATGTCTGACAACACACACACACTTTTTTTGTAGAAAAAGCCCAGCAGGAACTCATTTGCATATTAGGCCACACACCCTGATGCCAAGCCAGCCGGAACTGCATTCCTGCTCAAAAAAAAGCCCTGCGCGCGCACACACACACACACACACTAGCTTAAACAATATAACAACCTAATCAGATATTCTAACTTTTTTTCTCATGATATGTTATCTTTTATATCCTGGCTTATCTATGATATGAAATAACATGTATAACTTCATAACTTTTTAAAATAAATTTATAAAAGTTTATTGGTGTCTCCCACCCAAGACTTATGGTGACCTCAGCAAGGGGCTTCCAAGGCAAGTGAGAAGCAGAGGTGGTTTGCCAGTGCCTTCCTCTGCAGAGTCTTCCTTGGTGGTCTCCCTTCCAAGTCAGCTTCTGAGATCTGATGAGATCAGACTATACCATGCAGCTTTCCCTCCCTCAAAGCCAGGTATAAATAAACAAGTGGAACTTTTCTCACAGTGGCATGACAAGTTGCATTTACTCAAATCCCCCCCTCTTCTTTCCCTGACATCTGTTCTGTATCATTTCCCCCCAGAGTAGGCGGAGATGGAAATAGGGGCTGGCATCGAGTTAAATCATGACAGTAATATGAGAAGAACTTTTCTCCCTGCCCTGTTTCTCCCATCCAATGTGAAGTCCCTTGCAGCTGCATCGAAGGGTGAAAACCCCCGCTGGTCACTCAGATGGTGGGTCTTTCGCAGCAAGTACAAATTCTACCATTCCTCTGTAGCTGCCAAAATGACAAGAGTTTTGTGGTTCCTTAGAAAGAGGAGAGCGCAAAAGTAGGCTTGAAACTCAACATCAAAAAAACTAAGATCATGTCATCCGGCCCCATTACTCCTTGGCAAATAGAAGGGGAAGGCATGGAAGTAGCAACAGATTTCACATTTCTGGGATCCAAGATCACTGCAGATAGTGACTGTAGCCATGAAATTAAAAGACGTTTGCTCCTTGGGAGGACAGCTATGGCGAACCTGGGCAGTAGAGACATCAACCTGCCAGCAAAAGTCCTTACAGTCAAAGCGATGGCATTTCCAGTAGTAATGTATGACTGTGAGAGTTGGACCATAAGGAAGGCTGAGCGCTGAAGAATATGTTTTTGAGCTGTGGTGCTGGAAAAGACTCTTGAGAGTCCCTTGGATGGCAAGGAGATCAAATCAGTCAGTCCTAAGGGAAATCAACCCTGACTGTTCCCTGGAAAGTCAGATGCTGAAACTGAAGCTCAAATACTTTGGTCACCAAATGAGAAGGGAGCACTCACTGGAGAAGACCCTGATGCTGGGAAAGACAGAAGGCAAAAGAAGGAGACGGCAAAAGATGAGATGGCTGGACAGCGTTATTGATGTAACTAACACAAATTTGAGCAGACTTCGGAGGATGGTGGAAGACAGGAGGGCCTGGCGTGACTTTGTTCATGGGGTTGCAAAGAATCAGACTTGACTGTGCAACTGAACAACAACAGCAAAGAGATCTGTGGCTTTCTTATGGCAGAGTATACCATCTCATCGGTGAGATGTCAGGGGTCGTCTGTTGCCATCTCCCCTTCTGCCTGCGTCTATACAGCTGAGGTCCCACATGCAATAAAGCTTTCAACCCAGTTCCAAGATTTCTGGTGAGCAGCATGGCAGGGTTGGGGTCCACAGGAACTGATTCAGAGGGACTCCTTTTCCAAACTGTCCAGTGGGCTTGCATTCTGGACAGCCGTGCTTTATCCAGTGCACAGTGAGATACTAAGCAGACAGCATCATAGGACTGTGCTGGAAATAAATAGCTGAATGCCTGAAACTGTGTTCAAGTCAGATTCTTGGCCCTTCTAGTTGAAGAAGAAGAGGAGGAGGAAAGAGGAGGAGGAGAGGAGGAAGAAGAAGAAAGGAGGAAGAGAAGAGAGGAGGAAGAGGAGGAGAAGAAGAAGAGGAGGAGGAAGGAGAAGAAGAAGAAGAAAGGAGGAGGAGAAGAAGAGAGGAGGAGAAGAAGAGAGGAGGAGGAGAAGAATAGAGGAGGAGGAGGAGGAGAAGAAGAAGAGGAGGAGGAGGAAGGAGGAGGAGAAGAAGAAGAAGAAGAGAGGAGGAGATTGGATTTATACCCTGCCCTTTACTACTTGAAGGAGTCTCAGAGTGGCTTACAATCTCCTTTCCCTTCCCCTCCCCACAACAGACACCCTGCGAAGTAGGTAGGACTGAGAGCGCTCTGATAGAAACTGCTCTTGAACAGAACAGCTCTGAGAGAACTTGTGGCTGACCCAAGGTCACATCAGCAGCTGCATGTGGAGGAATGGGGAATCAAACCAGGTTATCTCAGTTAAGAGTCCACGCACTTAACCACTACACCAAACTAGCTCTCCAAATGTCATTGATACTGACATGAGATTTTGGGGGTGTTGTTAGAAGATGGGGAGGAAGCATCCGTAGATTTCCGAAGATAAATAAAACTGGATTTTCTGAAGCTGTCTAAAATCCCTATTGTCTTCAGTGCCGAAAGGAGGTTTTCTAAAACCCCACCACCTCCTTTACATGCTGAAATATAATTAAAAACTAAGTTATGACAGTTGCTGGAGATGCACCACTTCTTAGCACTGGTTTTTCTATACCTTGATCGGAACTGGCATTATTAAAAGTTGAAGTACTCTGGAGAATACTGCTACCAAAAATAGAAGAAATTACAGATACAAGATCACTGGCAAATCCAGTATTATGTTTAATTAGGGTGCTAAAGCAGTCACAGCTGAAATCATGGAATCTTTTTTATTGGAAATAGGACATTTCTCCCTCTGGGGTTGAATAGTGTTATAGTATCTAAGGTGGGCTTACTCCCTGCTTTATATTTTAACTGGATATTTAAAATATGCCTTATTTAGAATAATAGAATCACAGAGTGGAAAGGGGACATAGAGGCCATCTAGTCCAACCTCTGCTCAATACAGAATCAGCATAGCCCAAGGGTGGCCAAACTTGCTTAACGTAAGAGCCACATAGAATAAATGCCAGATGTTTGAGAGCTGCAAGACAAGAAAGAAGGAAGGCAAATAGGTGGGGAAGGGATGTGGAGGTAGAAAGAGAGTAACTTTAACTTTAAATGCGTTCTCCAAGCCACCGGCTGGCTTGGCTTAGAGAAGTGATTTATAGAAGAAGAAGATTTGCAGATTTATACCCCGCCCTTCTCTCTGAATCAGAGACTCAGAGCGGCTTACAATCTTCTATATCTTCTCCCCCCACAACAGACACCCTGTGAGGTGGATGGGGCTGAGAGGGCTCTCACAGCAGCTGCCCTTTCAAGGACAACTCCTGCAAGAGCTATGGCTGACCCAAGGCCATTCCAGCAGGTGCAAGTGGAGGAGTGGGAAATCAAACCCAGTTCTCCCAGATAAGAGTCCGTGCACTTCACCACTACACCAAACTGGCTCTCAAATACCTTCTCCAAGCCAGCCGATGGAGCAGTGGGAGCTTCAAGAGCCACACACACAGTATGTGTGACAGAGCCACATGTGGCTCCCGAACCACAGTTTGGCCACCTCTGGCCTCGAGCATCCCTGACAAGGGTTTGTCCAGCTGCTGCTTGAAGACTGCCAGGGAGGGGGAGCTCACCGCCTCCCTAGGCAGCCAAATCCTCTGATGAACAATTACTGTAAAAAAGTTTTTCCTACTCTCCAGCCGGTACCTTCCTGCCCCATTCTTGTGAGTCCTCTCCTCTGCCGCCAACAGGAACAGCTCCCTGCCCTCCTCTAAGTGACAGCCCCTCAAATACTTTAGCTTCAGCCAGAAAAGAAATACGGCGGCAAAAAGTGCTGTCAGTTGCAACCAACGTCTGGCGATCCTGTAGGGTCTTCAAGGCAAGAGACACATAATAGAGGTGGTTTGCCATTGCCTGCCTCCAGGGGTGGAATTCTAGCAGGAGCTCCTTTGCATATTAGACCACACCCACATGATGTAGCCAATCCTCCAAGAGCTTACAAAAAAGAGCCTGGTAAGCTCTTGGCTTCGCTGTCCCTCTCCCGTCCCACACACCCCTGATATAGCCTAATATGCAAAGGAGCTCCTGAAACCTCGAGGATGCTTAGATCTTGAGCACTGAACCTTGGACTTCCCTGGTGGTCTCCCTTCCAAGTACTAATCAGAGCCGACTCTGCTTCGCTTCCGAGATCTGACGAGATCAGGCTAGCCTGGGACATCCAAATCAGGGCTGGAAAAAACATAGGAGAAAAGCAATAAATTGGGAGAGGCACCTGCCAGGTCTTATAAGGAATAACAATGCCTAGCTGGAGGATCAAACTGTTTCCCTGCCCTCTTCAGCAAGACAGCTGCCAGCAGTCTGATCCAGGTTTGTTGGTTTAATTGCCAGTGGCTATTATACTGTCAGGATTTTTGGGTCCGAGAGCCAAGACAGCGATAATAAGGGATCACCAGTAGTCCCTTACATATCCTCTGAAAAGGTGGCCCATTCATTTCTTGTGTCGATTTCTTCGCTGGGATCCTTCCATCACGCAGCCTGCATTTCAGGAAAGGGAAACAGCAGGCCTTTTTTTTTTTAGTAGGAACGTACAGGAATGCAGTTCTGGCTGGCTTGGCATCAGAGGGTGTGGCCTAATATGCTAATGAATTCCTGCTGGGCTTTTTCTACAAAAAGCCCTATGTTAAACAATGGTGACATCAAGGGATGTGGCCTAATATGTAAAAAAGCTCCTGCTGTTTTTTTCTGCCAAAAAAGCCCTGGGAAACAGGATTGATAGCTGTGTTCCAGAATGCTTGAACTTTCAAGAGACTGCTCTGTGGAGGCTCGGAGCTCTTAGGAACCTCGTTAAAAGAATGGGGAGAACAACTAGACCTGCTCTGTGCCGTCCCGATCAAAACCCACATCACACATTTTTAAATAGAACATTCTTTTCAAAAGCACACCTTGAAAGGGTCCCCTGTGAGTGGGGCGAAATGCAAACCACTTTGGCTTTGCTGTCCCTCTCCCGTCTCACAACGTCCTTCACTTTCTCTTCCTCTCAAGTAGTTTTCCTCTTGCCATTGCAGGGCCTTGTCTTTCCTTTTCAGGAAAGCTAATGACCAGAAGCTGCCACAGCAACACTGGGAAATAATTGGTAAAGATGAGGCTGTCTCGGGTACAGCTGGAGAGAACAAGCAAGCGTGAAAAATAATGGGAGCTGGGTTTTTTTGCGAGGAAATTACGATCTAGGCTGCTATAGTAACCCATCTTTTAAAGATTCTTTGACCTCGTTTGGACTGTCAGAGCCTCAACCTGTCATTTTCCGCTTCCTCTGGTACTGTCTGCCTGTGGTGTTTTTCTTTAGATCATCAGTTGCTCCCATATCTAGGGCTGACTTCATGAACATAAGAACATAAGAGAAGCCATGTTGGATCAGGCCAATGGCCCACCCAGTCCAACACTCTGTATCACACAGTGGCCAAAAATTTATATAGATAGATAGATAGATAGATAGATAGATAGATAGATAGATAGATAGATAGATAGATAGATAGATATACACACACACACTGTGGCTAATAGCCACTGATGGACCTGTGCTCCATATTTTTATCTAACCCCCTCTTGAAGCTGGCTATGCTTGTAGCCGCCACCACCTACTGGGGCAGTGAATTCCACATGTTAATCACCCTTTGGGTGAAGAAGTAACTCCTTTTATCTGTTCTAACCCGACTGCTCAGCAATTTCATTGAATGCCCACGAGTTCTTGTATTGTGAGAAAGGGAGACAAGTATTTCTTTCTCTACCTTCTCCATCCCATGCATAATCTTGTAAACCTCTATCATGTCACCCCGCAGTCGACGTTTCTCCAAGCTAAAGAGCCCCAAGTGTTTTAACCTTTCTTCATAGGGAAATTGTTCCAAACCTGTAATCATTCTAGTTGCCCTTTTCTGCACTTTTTCCAATGCTATAATATCCTTTTTGAGGTGTGGTGACCAGAATTGCACACAGTATTCCAAATGAGACCGTACTATCGATTTATACAGGGGCATTATGGTACTGGCTGATTTGTTTTCAATTCCCTCCCTAATAATACCCATCATGGTGTTGGCCTTTTTTATTGCAAACGCACACTGTCTTGACATTTTCAGTGAGTTATCTACCACAACCCCAAGATCTCTCTCTTGGTCAGTCTCTGCCAGTTCACACCCCATCAACTTGTATTTGCAGCTGGGATTCTTGGCCCCAATGTGCATTACTTTGCACTTGGCCACATTGAGAGAAAGATTGTGAGAAAGGGAGAAAAGTACTTCCTTCTCTACCTTCTCTATCTCATGCATAATCTTGTAAACCTCTATCATGTCACCCCGCAGTCGACGTTTCTCCAAGCTAAAGAGCCCCAAGCGTTTTAACCTTTCTTCATAGGGAAAATGTTCCAACCCTTGAATCATTCTAACTGTCCTTGGTTTTTAAGCAACATAACCCCCTTAACCATCTGGGATATGCAGGGCCAGCACTAAGGGTTCTGCTGCTAGAGAAGACCCTCGCGCCATGCCCCCCCTCCAGCTCCCTTTTGTTTTTGTTTTTTGCATGTGCGTAGTGCGTATGCCCCACTTACTAAAAGTGACGTCATCGTGAGGGGGACTAGAGAGCAGTGGGCAGTGCACTAGAGTGCTGTCGCACCACCACTTCCCCCCTGCACTACACCCTTTGGAGGCTGCCTTGGAAGTTGCCAAAGAGTGTAGTTTTTAAAAGGTGACTGGCTGCTTTTGGGTTGAAAGCGACCAAGCGGTGCCTTCATGGAAAGGCGCCCCTTGGCCGTTTTCAACCCAAAAGTTGCCGGGTGCCACTGAGAAACTATGCTCTTTGGAGGCTTCCAAGGAAGCCTCCAAAGAGTGTAGAAGAGTAAGGGGGCGCCTCATAGTGCCCCCAGGTGGGGCAGCACCCGAGGTCGCCGCGTACCCCACTTACTCCCATGTGCCGGCCCTGGGGATATGGAGCACAAAGGAGTGTCTGGTGAGGAGTGTCTGCTGTATGCAGGGTCTTAGCCAGGATTTTAAAAGTTGGGGGGCTTTTTATAAAGTCAGGGGGGCACCCTTTTCCATACACTGCAGAGTTTGCCACTTCTCAGAAGCTTTCTGGGGTTGGGGCAGAAGCTGGCGGCTCTGAAAGTGGCCAGGTCTCAAGACAGCTGACCCTAGAACTTTGGAGTCAAAAAGGGACTTCACCTTGTGTGCAGGCAGGGGGGCTTCCTTCCACTTCTCTCCCCCTACCCCAGCACTTTGCAGCCAGCAGCTCCATCTGTCCCCCCTCCCCGATCCATTCCATGCGGCTTCCTCCGCCTCCCTCCTCACCGCCTGCCGCTTTTGCTTCTGCACTGCACTGTGCCCTGCTCAGCTCTCCTGGCTCGGGCTGCTGCTGCTGCTGCTTCACCGGCTCAGCCATGGCAAAAAGAAAAAAAGAAAAAAGCAGGCTGTGCCCTGGAAGGCCCTCTGGAAGCTGCCCCCCCCACACCTGGAAGTTGGGGGCAGTGCCCCCACAGGCCCCCCGTGGCTACAGGCCCAGCTGTATGTGAACTATTAATACAGAACTCATTGGCCTTAAAACAATGATTCTCTTACTCTCCCTGTGCACAACCTCTGTGACATCAGAGCAGCTAAGCCAATGGCATTCACAGGAGCTATGACACCTTTGCTTACCAAAGACCATTGTGACGTAGTCACAGCTAGATTGCATTTATAATAATAATATTTTATTTATATCCCGCCTTCCCCACCGAAGCAGGCTCAGGGCGGCTAACAACATCGATCCATACAATAAATTATACAACAGGTTTTAAAATCACATTCACTTAAAAACATTCCAATTAAAATTAACAATCCTAGTGCTATTCTATTGGGTGTAAATACTATGGTGGAATCACTTAAGGCGAATTATCAATCGTTCAGTTGGGTGAAGGCCATCCCAAAAAGGGAGGTCTTGCAGGCCTTGCGGAATTGTTCAAGACTCCGGAGGGCCCACACTTCTTCCGGGAGCTGGTTCCATAGGTGCGGAGCTGCAATGGAGAAGGCTCGTGTATGGGTATTCTTTAATTTTGCCTCCTTTGGCCCGGGGATAGTCAGCTGGTTCTTCCCAGCTGACCTCAGTGCTCTCTGGGGTTCGTATGGGGAGAGACGGTCCTTCAGGTAGGCAGGTCCTCGACCATATAGGACTTTAAAGGTAATAACCAGCACTTTGTAACAAACCCGGTATATAACTGGCAGCCAGTGCAGTCCGCGCAGCCCTGGCTGTATGTGCTCCCATTTCGGGAGCCCTAATAACAGCCTAGCAGCCGCGTTCTGCGCCAGCTGCAGCTTCCGGGTTCGGCACAGAGGCAGCCCCATGTAGAGGGCATTACAGTAATCCAATCTTGAGGTGACTGTTGCATGGATCACTGTTGCTAGGTCCCGACGCTCTAGGAAGGGAGCCAACTGCCTTGCCCGCTTCAGATGAAAAAACACAGACTTGGCAGTGGCTGCTATTTGGGCCTCCATTGATAATGAAGGCTCCAATAACACTCCCAAGCTCCTGACTCGATGTGCCGCTTTCAGCAGCGCACCGTCAAAAACTGGGAGGGGAATTTTTCCTCCCAGAGCGCCGTGGCCCACGCAAAGGACCTCTGTCTTCGTCGGGTTCAACTTCAACCCACTCAGCCTAAGCCAACCTGCCATAGCCTGCAGTGCCAGGTCCAGATTCCCTGGGACGCAGTCAGGCCGGTCAGGCTCATTTGTGGCTCATAGACTATAAACATTGCTAGTTGAGATATGGTTGTATTCCAATTTGGCCTCACAGGTTTGAAACTAGTTCTATTCTTTTCTTTTCTTTTTAATATCATCTGCACTTACAGTCCCTGTGGTTCTAACGCCGTATTTTACAAAGAATATTGTTTTCCATTTCTTTATGGAAGACTTGGTAAAAAACAACGGAAACTGCCCGCATTGTTCTGAATATTGCCAAACTCCCACAATAAAATGAAAATGCTTTTTCATCCTGCTGTCACTTCCAGTAAAAGTCACTCTAGTGGCCACCTACAGCAGCAGGAGGAAGCGACGTGTCTTCTGATGTAGGGCCTTTTAAAACCGATACCAGATCCTCAGAGCTGTTTTCCTAATGTGATGAAGTCTACAAGATGATTTCCTCAATGGATCTGTATCTGTCGAATTAGTCTTGTGAACAGATCTACACTTGTCCAGATAATAATGCGATACAGTCTGTGAAAAATTGACTTAATTCAACCACAATGAGATCTGTGGACGCTTAATGTATTCAGCCGTTCCCAAGACACATTAATCACGGGAAAATCCTCTTCAAAAGTAATTTCAGTCTTAACTTGGATATCAAACAAGACGTTCCAAGAAATAAGCTTGGTTCCTATCTATTTGTGCCCAAATACTTCTTAAAAAAAAACAGGATTTTGGGTCAGATTTATACAAGATGTGGCTCACCATAAGGTACCTATATGTATGCCCTGGTCAGTGTTCCCTCTAAGCCAGGGGTGGTAGTTCTCCAGATGTTTTTGCCTACAACTCCCATCAGCCCCAGCCAGTATGGCCAATGGCTGGGGCTGATGGGAGTTGTAGGCAAAAAACATCTGGAGAGCTACCGTTGGCCACCCCTGATATAAGCGGGGTTAATTTGAGCTAGCTCACAGTTTTTAAGCCTCCAGCTCATGCATTTTTGTCTTAGCTCAGGGCCCCAGAACAAGTGAATTTTTGCAGTCGCTCACAACTTGAATGCCAGTAGCTCACAAAGTAAAATTTTTGCTCAAAAGACTCCACAGTTTTGAGGGAACATTGGCCCTGGTCACATCTAAATGCATGAGCGCTGATCACTGACCCATTCTCCTCCAGTGTTCCTGTGCCAGCCGCAAGCCTAATGGGCTTGCTAATAATCAGCACGCTAATAGTGCGGAAGAGGTGTGGCTTAGTGGTAGAGTGTCTGTTTTGCATGCAGAAGCTCCTGAGTTCAATCCCCAGCATCAGCAGTTAAAAGGATCAGGTTATAGAGCAGGGGTGGCCAAACTTGCTTAATGTAAGAGCCACATCAAATAAATGTCAGGTGTTTGGGAACTGTAAGGAAGGAAGGGGGGCAATAGATGGGGAGGAGGGAGAGGAGGAAAGAAAGCAACTTTAACTTTAAATGCCTCCTCCAAGCCAGCCGATGGGGTAGTGGGGGCTTTGAGAGCCACACAATATGTGTGAAAGAGCCACCCTTACTTCGAAGGAGTAGAAAGAAAACAACTTTAAATGCATTCTCAAAGCTGCTGGCTGGCTTGGCTTGGAGAAGTGATTCAAATAAACAAATGCCTTCTCCACGCTGGCTGACAGGGTGGTGGGGACTTCGGGAGTCATACACCATGCTTGACAGAGCCACATGTGGTTGCCAAGCCACAGTTTTGCCACCCCTGCTATTGGAGCTGTCAAGGTTCTTTGCCTGAGATGCTGGATAGCAGCTGCCAGTTTGAGTAGGCAATAGTGACCTTAATAGACCGAGAGTCTGGCTCAGTAGAAAGCAGCTTCATATGTATCCAAATATTCCATGTGAATCGGCCAGCACAATAAGAGCATTTATATGAGTTAAGCCTCACGTGGAATGTTTGTCCATGGTCCATCTCCTGTATAAGTCACACCTTGGCATATTTACTGTACTATCCTAGATAGAGTTATGCCCTTCTAAGGCCATTGACCTCAGTGGGGTTAGAAGGGTGTTACCAAACTGGCTCTAATGGTAGTTTTCCAGAAAGCACTTTCCTGGAAGCACCTTCTTTGGGGGGCTGTAAATTCGGATCCTGCATATCCAATCCTCACCAAACTTGGTCAGCCAGAGACCCCCATTCTACCACCTTCTGAACCAAAACAGCTTATGAGGCAGCTAAAAGTCCATGATGGTTCGTGGTTCATGAACGGGGCACACCACAGACCAAACCATGTTTTTTTGGTTCAGGCCTGTCTCTACTTCTAAAACAACAACCCCAGCAGGGAAGGGGTTAACCTGAGCATCTGGTCACCCCTGGCACCTGGCCAAACCTCCCAAGGTGTGCATGATAGTTTGTGCAGCACCATTCAAGGGATGCATGACATTTTGTGCAGCACCATTAAAACGGGGCCCATGTTACCAATATGAGGCTGCTTACTTTCTGCACAAGACGCCCCAAACAATTAGCAGTACAATATTGTAAACAGATTAGTATCAGATGACAATTCCTGAATAAGAGAATCAGCCTTGTGCCTGTTCGGTTGGAACCTTTTCATCTCCCTCCTGGGATGAAGACATATGAATGTCTTGAATAGAGTGAGAGAGAGAATATATTGCTTTTTTTAAGAAATAGAGAAACAGCAGGATATAGGGATTTAAGGTTGGAGGCAGAGAACTGGCAGCTATTTGGGGGAAAGATCACAGCTCTTGGTGTGTATATTTCAGGGGTGGGGAACCTTTTTTCTGCTAAGGGCCATTTGGATATTTATAACATCATTCGCGGGCCATACAAAATTATCAACTTAAAAAACAGTACTCTGCCGAGGGAGAACGATTCAGGCCAGCAAAATTAATGCAAATTAATGCAAAATGCTAATAATTGTTTTTCTATTTGAAGTCATGTGGGGAGTGCCTAATTCAGCACACACACACAAACACGCACCGGCCTGCCACCCTAGGCAAATGCCTAGGTCCAGGCATATTAGACCACATCCCCTAATATTAGCATATTAGGTCACACATTCATTAGCATATTAGGCCACACCATCTGGGATAATCACGTGCAAATTGATAATCACGTGCCGGCTCCCACCACCCACCCCTGCCAGCCCTCCTCCCTCCCGCTGTTCTCAGCAGACCTTTAAAGGCACCCACATACCCCAGCAGCAGTCCTTCACAATGCCCATGAGAGAGGAGGCGTCCCAGCAATCCCCAAGGGCCAGACCAAGTGATCTTGAGGGCCACCCCTGGCCTTGGTATATTTGTCCAATTTTTTGCTTGGAAAAGTAGGTTTCGGTGGAGGGGGCGGTGCTATGATTAAAAAACCTGTGAAACCTCTTTCACTCAAGGTGATGGTGGAACAGAAGGGGTCTCTGTGCATACCGAATGAAGCATTGCTTCTCTCTAACCAGGAAAACTGATGAGGGACTGAGAGGCAGAAAGAAAGCAACTTTAACTTTAAGTGCATTACCTAAACCGCCAGCTGGAGAAACAATTTAAAGAGAGAAATGCCTTCTCCAAGCTAGGGTGCAGAGTGGGGCTTGGAGAGCCACACAATATGTGTGGAAGAGCCACATGTGGCTCTAGACATTAGAGAAGCCTCGATGCTGCGGAGGGAATATGTCAATTATCCATCCCCAGGAGTGGGGTGGCGGGGTGGGAGCTGTCCTGACTTGGATAGCCCAGGTTAGCTTAATTTCATCAGATCTCAGAAGTGAAACAGGGTCTGCCCTGGCTAGTACTCGGAAGAGAGGCCTGCAAGGAATATCAGGGTTGCAATGCAAAGGCAGGCAAGGGCAAACCACCTCTGAATGTCTCTGAAAGTCCTGCGGGGTCACTGTATGTCAGCTATGATTATGATATGACAGGGGGGGAAATAGAACGAGGGGCCAATTATAGGTCCTCCCAGCAAAGCTAGTGCTTTGTTGGGAGATAGAGGTTGGGGGATGTGCAGTGATAGCATTGGCAAGAGGCGTCGAGACCTTCCCCCTAAGCTGCAGAGCCTTGTGAGCAAAAATTCTACTTTGTGAGGTACTGCCGTTAAAGTTGTGAGCTACTGCATCAATTAGTGTGCTCTGGGGGTCATTCTTCCTGAGCGAAGACAAAAGGGTGTGAGCTGGAGGCTAAAAATCTGTGAGCTCGTTCACGCTAACTCAGCTTAGAGGGAACAATAGCCAAGATGTACTTGAGACCAGAAGTCCTATCTTGCTTTGCTCTCTCACTATATATGGTAGATTCAGGTGGGCAGCTGGGTTGGTCTGAACTTGAACCTGTTGAGTATCGGACTCTGCACCCGCGCCGCGCAAGCCGGGACGTCCTCGGGTTACCTGGCGCAGCGCGGGAAAAGTCACCGCCAATCAAGACCAAGCGCGGGAAGTTTAACTGGCCAGGATTGGGCTGGCCAGCAGGGGGGTTGATCCGGGGTGCATGTATATATTAGCGGACCCGGCCGCGTGTTCCCCAGTTCTGTAATGTACCAGCGATTAAAGACCAATGCCTTTACCACGTCTCGTCTCCCAGTACATTACACTGGCGACGAAGGTGGGATCTAGATAGGTCCGGCCGGAGACGAGGAAGGCGAGAGACCGCAGGATCGGGCAGCCCGCCGCCACCATGGCGAACTCGAGCGTAACGACGGGCCATCTTGCGGAATTCAACCCGGAGCACCCCGAGAGATGGGAGACCTACACCGAAAGGGTCGAGTGCTACCTGCGGGCGAACCTGATCGACGATGACGAGAGAAAGAGAGACGTCCTGCTGAGCGTCTGTGGCGAAGAGACCTTCGAGATCGCACGAGGTCTCTCCGCTCCAGCTAAGCTGACGGAGAGGACCTACCGGGAAGTCGTGAGGCTCCTCACGGGCCACTTTTCACCCCAACCGTCCATCGTCGCCCGCCGATTCCTCTTCCACAAGAGGGACCAAAAGTCGGGGGAGACAGCGGCGGTCTACCTGGCGGCCCTTCGGCAGATCGCCGGAAATTGCAACTTTGACAAAAGGGACGAAGCCCTGCGGGACCGTTTCGTCTGGGGCCTCCGCGACGAGCGATTGCAGCAGAAGCTCTTCGCGAAGGAGGAGCTAACGCTACAACAAGCCTTCAACGAGGCAACGGCCTTCGAGAGGGCCACCAAGGCGTTCGGCCAGCCACGAGGTGAAGCAGTCCACCAAGGGGAAACGGAGCCAGAAGACCGAACAGAGGAAGAAGCGTTTCAACTCCGGCGGCCCCAAAGAACGGACACAAGGGCCCCCACTAGACAGCGAGCGACGGAGAGGGCCACCGCCACCACCGGTCCCAGGTGCGCCAGCTGCGGCGACCCCCACGAGCGCCGGGACTGCCCGTACCGCAACCTGGACTGCCGCAGCTGCGGAAAGACGGGCCACATCGCTCGGGCTTGCCGGGCCAAGAACAGCCGCCGACAACCATCAGCGCATCACGACTCCCTGGACACCCACACGACGGCATCCACCACTCTGCAGGTATTGAACTTGCCCCTATCGGCCCCAGACAAGGTCAAAATGTCGGTCCTAATCGAGGGCGCCCCCTGCACCATGGAAGTGGACTCGGGTTCCTCCATCTCCATCATTTCGGAGGAAACCCTCAAGAAACTATGCCCCCACCGCCGCCTTCAAACGAGGCCAGCGGACTTCGTACTGAGGGACTTTCAGAAGAACCCAGTACACATCGTGGGGTGGGCCCGGGTGCATGTGGAAAGAAGGGGTTTCAGAGGGCCCCTGGACATCCTAGTGGTCAAGCGCCAACTGACCACACTTCTAGGGTTGGCTTGGTTCAATCCCCTGGGGATCCAGCTGGTGGGGGTGGACCACTTGCAGGCAAGCAATTTCGACGGGGTCTGCCGAGAGTTCCCCGAGGTCTTTGATGGGTCTTTGGGGAGCTATAAGGGTCCGCCCATCACCCTACCGATTGACCCAATGGTCAGGCCCATAAGGCTTAAAGCGAGGCGCGTCCCGTTCGCCCTTAAGCCGAAAATAGAGGCAGAACTGGACCGCCTAACGGCCCAGGGCGTCCTAGAACCGGTAACATACGCGGAATGGGAAACCCCCATAGTAACGCCCGTCAAACCCAATGGGGAGGTGAGGATCTGCGCTGACTACAAGTGCACGATCAATAAGGCGCTACAAGACAACCCCTACCCAGTCCCGGTGGTCAGCCACGTCCTAGCAGCGCTAGCCGGGGCGAAGGTTTTTGGGAAGCTGGACTTAGCACAAGCATACCAGCAACTGCCGGTCGACGCTAAGACAGCGGAGGCGCAGACGATCGTGACCCACAGGGGCGCGTTCAGGGTTAAACGGCTGCAGTTCGGGGTCAGTGTGGCTCCGGGGATATTCCAGAGCATCATGGACTCTCTCCTTAAAGGGATCCCCGGAGTTCAACCCTTCTTTGACGACGTTTTAATCGCCGCCCCCAATGAAGGAGAGTTCTGCTGCCGCCTGCGCGAGGTCCTCAGGCGGTTCCAAGCGGCGGGGCTGAGAGTCAAAAAGGAGAAATGTTTGTTAGGGGTCCCGCGAGTGGAGTTCCTGGGGTTCGCCGTGGACGCGGCGGGAATACACCCGACGGCGGACAAGACCAGGGCCATAGTCCAGGCTCCTGCGCCCAAATGCAAGGCAGAACTACAGAGTTTTTTAGGATTGTTGAACTTTTATCACACGTTCCTACCGCACAAAGCCGCCGTAGCGGAACCGTTGCACCGTTTGCTGGATAAACAGGCCCCGTGGGTCTGGGGCCAACGCCAAGCCGCGGCGTTCCAAGCAGTGAAGGACCTCTTGGTCTCTAACGCGGTACTTCACCACTACGACGAAAACCTACCCCTGATCCTAGCTTGCGACGCCTCCCCCTACGGAGTAGGAGCGGTTTTGGGGCACCAACTCCCGGACGGGAGGGAAGTGCCAGTCGCGTACTATTCACGGACTCTATCTCCAGCGGAGCGGAACTACGCTCAAATTGACAAGGAGGCCTTGGCGATCGTGGCGGGGGTGCACAAGTTCAACGACTACCTCTACGGTAGGCGTTTCACCATCGCCACGGACCACAAGCCGCTCCTGGGCCTCCTAGCTCCAGACCGTCAGACCCCCCAAATCCTATCCCAGAGGGTCCTGAGGTGGAACCAGTTCCTGAACTCCTACACGTATGAACTGGTCCACCGCCCGGGTAAAGCCATGGGACACGCCGATGCCCTCAGCCGCCTGCCGCTCCCCATGACAGAACCGGATCCCGCCCCTGCACATGGGGTAATGCTCATTGAATCGCTCCCCGAGCGCCCCCTGCACGCGGCGGAGGTGGCTCGGGCAACTGGGAGGGACCGCATCCTGGCACAGGTCAGGGACTGGGTGGGGAGGGGGTGGCCATCTGGCAAAGTCGAAGACGCGTTCAGGCCGTTCGCGTCCAGGAAGGACGAGCTATCAACCCACAAGGGGTGTGTGCTTTGGGGCAGCCGGGTGGTGGTTCCCCCCCCCTTGCGCAAGCAGGTGCTGGAAGACCTCCACGAGACCCACCCGGGCATCGTGAGGATGAAAGCCCTGGCCCGTAGTTATGTGTGGTGGCCGGGCATGGATGAGGAGATAGAGGGGTGGGTGAGGAGGTGCCAACCCTGCCAAGAATCCCGGCCCGATCCCCCATCAGCCCCGGTCCACAGATGGGAGTCTAACAGGCGACCATGGTCCCGCCTCCACTTAGATTTTGCAGGCCCCTATCAGGGCCAAATCTTTTTTATACTTGTGGATGCCTACACAAAATGGCTGGAGGTGATTCCAGTAGCCTCGACCTCCACAGCAGCAGCCGTCCGGGCACTCAGGAGGGTCCTATGCACGCACGGGATCCCAGACACCCTGGTGACGGATAACGGTACTGCATTCACCTCCCGGGAATTCCGGGAGTTCACGGAGAGGTACCTCATACGACACATAAGATCCGCACCCTTCCATCCGGCCACCAACGGCCAGGCAGAGCGGATGGTGCGGACCACCAAGGAAGCACTGGGGAGAATAGTACAAGGGGATTGGGACCACCGCCTCTCAGCCTTCCTGTTCCACAACAGGATCACCCCAAACCCTATAACGGGATCCAGCCCCGCAGAACTGCTTATGGGGAGGAAACTGACAACACGCCTAGACAGGCTGCACCCCGACCGGGCCCCCGAGGTCCGCGGGTCCCCAGAGGTCCGGGAGGCGGTGCGGGGGTTCTTTCCGGGTGACCCGGTATACGCGAAGAACTTCGCAAGCGGTCCCGAGTGGGTCGCGGGGAGAGTCCTTAGGGTGACAGGTTCCAGGTCATACGAGGTGACCACCGAGGGGGGCCAGGTACTAAGGCGGCACATAGATCAGCTGCGCCGCCGCACCCTACCCGAAGAAACAGAGGAGGTAGGGAATAGGGAACCGCGGGCAACCGAAGGTCCGGAAGGGCGCTCGCCAATACAGGAACTACCCACTTATGACGCCCCCAGAGACACCGAACCAGAGCCGGAGCCTGAAACAGACCCCAACATCCCGCAGCCAGAAGCAGCATCGCCCACAACGGAACCAGCCTCCGCACCAAGAGCGACCCCGAGGAGATCGACACGGGAACGGAGAGCACCGGCGTACCTCCGGGACTATGTGGTTTAAACTAAGGGGGGAGGAGTGTTGAGTATCGGACTCTGCACCCGCGCCGCGCAAGCCGGGACGTCCTCGGGTTACCTGGCGCAGCGCGGGAAAAGTCACCGCCAATCAAGACCAAGCGCGGGAAGTTTAACTGGCCAGGATTGGGCTGGCCAGCAGGGGGGTTGATCCGGGGTGCATGTATATATTAGCGGACCCGGCCGCGTGTTCCCCAGTTCTGTAATGTACCAGCGATTAAAGACCAATGCCTTTACCACGTCTCGTCTCCCAGTACATTACAGAACCAAAGTTCTACAGGACTCTAACTTTGTTCTACTATACATAGCCTCTCTAGCAAACTGGGTGTAGGATGTATGCAGCCTTTAATTTGATTGCTGCGAGGTATTAGCCTACTGCAGAGGTGTCCAAACTGTGGCTCCAGAGCCACATCTGGCTCTTTCACACACAGGCCTTGGATTCAGTGGGAGCTCACAGGAGCACAGCGCCTGAACCTTTCTGAGAGTTCCACCTCCTCCTTCGAGAGTTCCACCTCCTTGTACATTGAATAGTAGATGCAGCTGCATAACAATCCCTGGATAAGCTCCACCACCTATTTTTCTACAAAACGACCCCTGTTCACACATATTGTGTGGCTTTTGTCTGTTAAAACAATTTTATTTGGTAACATTTGGTAACAAATTATATTTCTTGCATCATTAATAACTTCTTTTATCTATCCCATATATTACTTTTTACCCACTCCTCCCCCCATTACTTGACCCCCGCCAGTGTTATTTACTTAAAGTACTAATGTTTAAAGGTACCCTTAACTAATAAAAACAAAAATTAATATTCTTCTTTTTTCTAAGACTTAATCATTATCAAAGATTGTCCAATGTCCTTTTATTTTCCACTCCTTTTCTACATATCTTCTGAACTTTTTCCACTCCATCTTAAAAACTTCTAAATCATAGTCTCTTAAAATTCTTGTTAATTTGTCCATTTCACTCCATGTCATAACTTTTACAATCCAATCCTATTTCTCTGGTATTTTTTCTTGCTTCCACAACTGCACATATAATGTCCTAGCAGCTGAAAGCAAGTACCAAATTATAGTTCTATCTTCTTTTGGAAATTTTTCCATTTGTAATCCCAACAGAAAATTCATATCCCAAGATCCTAGAAATTTCATGTTGAATCATCTGCCAATACTTTTTTGCTCTTTCACAAGTCCACCACATATGGTAGAAAGAACCTTCATGTTTTTTACATTTCCAACATCTGTTTGGCATCTTATTATTCATCTTTGCCAATTTCTTAGGAGTCATATACCATCTATACATCATTTTAAAACAGTTCTCTTTAATACTATGACACGTCGAAAGCTTCATAGAGTTCTTCCACAAATATTCCCAAGTTTCCATCTGTATTTCTTTATTTACATTAATTGCCCACTTAATCATTTGAGATTTCACTACTTCATCTTCCGTAGACCATTTTAAAAGTAAATTATATAATTTTGAAATTAATTTTTTGTTGTCTCCAAGCAGAACTTTTTCCATTTCTGTTTGCTCTTTTCTTATTCCTTCAGTTTTAATATCATTCTCCACCAAACTCTTTATTTGTTGCATTTGAAACCAATCATATTTATTATTCAGCTCTTCAGCAGTTTTCAATTCTATTTTGCCACTTTGTATTTTTAATAGTTGATTATATGACAACCACTTTTCTTCACCCGTCTCAGCTGTTATTTTTATCACTTCGGCTGGCACTATCCATAACGGTTTTCTCTCATCTCCATATTTCTTATATTTCATCCATGTATTTAGCAAGCTGTTTCTTATATAATGGTGAGAGAAAAAGCCGTCTATCTTTTTTTCCCCATAATACATATAAGCGTGCCAGCCAAATTTATTTCCATGACCTTCCAACGCTAAGAGTTTTTTGTTTAACAACATTATCCATTCTTTTATCCATACTAAGCAAACTGCTTCATGATATAATTTTAAGTCTCGTAATTGAAATCTGCCTCTCTCTTTTGCATCTGTTAAAATTTTCATTTTAATTCTTGGTTTCTTCCCCGCCCACACAAACTCTGAAATTTTTCTTCGCCATCTATTAAATTGTTTACTGTCTTTCACAATTGGAATAGTTTGAAACAAATACATTATTCTTGGTAGAATATTAATTTTAATTGCGGCTATTCTATCCAACAGTGACAAATTAAGTTTATTCCACTTTAACATATCTTCATCCATTTTACGCCATAGCTTCTCATAATTATTTTTGAACAAATCAATATTCTTCATTGTTATCTCCACACCCAAATATTTTACCTTGGAGGTAACTTCACAGCCCGTTAGTCTCTGCAATTCTTGTTGCTTATTTATTTGCATATTTTTACATAGAAGTTTTGATTTTTCTTTATTAATACAAAGTCCCGCCAACTCCCCATATTCTTGTATTTTGGCTAACAACAAAGGTGTGACTTGTATGGGGTTTTCATTTATAAACATTATATCATCTGCAAATGCTCTGTATATGTAAGTAAATCCTTTTACTTTTAATCCTTCTATTTCTTTATCTTCTTGAATTTGCATCAGTAATATTTCAAGAGTCATTATAAACAACAGTGGGGAAAATGGACAACCTTGTCTTGTACCTTTACTAATTATCATGTCTTCTGTAAGATCAGCATTTATACATAGCCTTGCACGTTGTTCACTATATATTGCTTTTATCATTCTTATAAAGCTTTCTCCCAGCTCCATTTTCTCCATTACTGCAAACATAAAATCCCAATTTAAATTGTCAAATGTTTTCTCTGCATCCGCAAAGAATAATGCTACTTCCTTTTCTGGATGTCTTTCATAATATTCTACAATATTTACAACAGTTCTGATATTGTCTCTTATTTGCCTTTTGGGAAGAAACCCTGCTTGATCTTCCTTTATAAAATGTATCAAATATTGTTTAAACCATTCTGCCAAGATTCTTGTATATATTTTATAGTCATTATTTAATAATGAAATTGGTCTATAATTTTTTACGTTCATGACATCTCTATCTTCCTTTGGAATCAACAAAATAACAGCTTCCTTCCACGTATTTGGTATTTTCCCTTTTGTTCTTATCATATTCATCAATTTCTGACGTTTCGGGATTAACTCTTCTTTGAGGGTTTAAAAAGATTTAGCTGTATATCCATCTGGCCCAGGTGCTTTTCCATTTTTCATTGCATTAATTGCTGCTTCAATTTCTATTTTTTCAATTGGATCGTTCAAAACTTCGCATATTTTCTGCTAAGGGTGCTTTTTTAATCTTTTGTAAGTACTCATTCATCTTTTATTTCCTTATTTTAACACCTTTAAATAACTTGGCATAATACTTAAAGAATTCTCTTTTTATTCCTTCTTGATCTACCACCTCTCTTTCATCCACCACAATTTTATTAATAATTTTACTTTCTCTCTTTTTCTTCAGTTGCCAGGCCAAATATTTTCCGGGTTTGTTTGTTCCCTTGAATGATTTCTGCTGCAATCTTGTCAGATTCCATTCCCGTTCTTTATTTAACAAATGTCTCATTTGCATTTGTAATATTGTAATCTCCCTTATAATTTTCTTTTTCCCTGGCCTTTTTTTTCAGTTCCCCTTCTTTTTTCTTTATTTCATTTTGAATGTTCAACATCTGTTTTTCTTTTGCCCTCTTATCTTTGTTATTCAGTGTAATCAATATTCCTCTCATTACTGCTTTATAAGCATCCAGACCGTCTGAAATTCTATATCCTCTTTATCATTTATTTGGAAGAAAGCTTTAGTTTCATTTTCTAGAGATGTCACTATTTCTTTATTCTGTAGTAAATCTTCATTCAATCTCCATCTTCTCAACTTCTTAGACAATTTTGTAATCCACATTATTGGGTTATGGTCAGCCCCAATTTTAGGTAAAATCTCTATTTTCTTTGTTATAAGGCCTAAGTCTTTAGTGCCCCACAACATGTCAATTCTGGAAAAACATTGTGTGGCTTTTGAAGCCACAACCGCCGTGTCAGCCAGCTTGGAGAAGGCATTTGTCTCTTTACATATCTTTTCCAAGCCAAGCCAGACATCAGCTTGGAGAATGCATTTTGAAGTTAAATCTGCTTTTTTCCCACCTCTCTTTCCCCCATCTATTAGCTTTAATTCCGCTTTCCTTCCATCCTCCCTCCCTCCCTTCCTTCCTTCCTTCCTCCCCCCTCCCTCCCTTCCTTTCTCCCTCCCTCTTTCCTTCCTTCCTTTCCTCAAACATCTGACATTCATGTCTTGCAGCTCTCAAGCATCTAACATTTATTCTATGTGGCTCTTATGTTAAGCAAGTTTAGCCACACCTAGTCTAATGCCATTTTCACCCTCCAAAACAGCCGTTTTCTCCAGAGATCTGATCTTTGTAGTCTGGAGTTCAATTATAATTCTGGGAGGTCTCCAGTCACGTCCCCACTGAAGGCTGGAAATCCTACTGAAGAAGAAGAGAATGCAGACAGAAGGGTGGCCCTGGAATTTGTACAAGGTTTGAACCAAAGGGGTCGTTTGTCCCTAGAAGTCCTTGTTCCTGCTGTGAGGCTCTTGTACCGGGAAAGATTAATTTCTCCGTCTCCGTTAAATACGGCTCTTCATAGGAAAGCAGCAAAGTACCCGTTAAATATTTTATGATGAGTTTTGTACTGACATCGTGATTTGATTCTGGAGGGGCTACAGGGGAAGGGTGATCGCTCAGAATGCTTGGCAGCCCACCTCCCGCCAAACTAGCAGCCAGTGGCCGAGCAAGTCTGTCGTTCATTCAAACCTGTCTGAAATTCTGTCTCCCCACCACCAACAATGTCTTTTTGTCCCAGGCTACCTGGCCGATAGCAGCTACTGACGTGGGGAAGACTACTCAGTGCTCTCCCCCCCATCTTGGTTAATTTACAAGGGGTTTTTAGCTGCTTCTTCAAAAACTGCCCTGAGCTATTTGAAACGACAGCAAGAAAAAAACGTAAAATGAAGTCTGTATTAAAAGCAGGCCTCAGATTCAGCAGGAGCTCACAGGAGCACAGCTCCTGAAACTTTCTGAGGGTTCCCCCTCTTCCTCCCCACTTACCTTGTCCACTGAGTAGTAGGCACAGCTGCATAACAATCCCTGGATTAGGAGAGCAGGCAGCCAGCCAGCCACAAGGAGTTTGCCACACCCCCAGCAGCCCTCATTACCCCCTGGAGAAGCCCACACCACCCTTTCTCCTCTTCTTATGTACTTTTGGGTGGCGGGTGGCTTGTTGGCCTTATGACTGGTAGGGGGGCAGCCCAGGAGAGCCCCAGGTGAGCAAGGCCTGTTTAGGCTGCCTGGATCTTTAGCCAGCCCAAGCAGGCCTCGCTCGCCTGGAGCTCTCCCTTCTTGCAATGGTTGCTTTTGGCTGGGGGGGGGGGCAGCATATGCTAATGAGTTATGCTACTGAACTCCGTCACTTATTTTTCTACAAGGCAGGAAAGAAAGGAAAGGTCCCCTGTGCAAGCACCAGTCGTTTCCGACTCTGGGTTACATTGCTTTCACAACGTTTTCACGGCAGACTTTTTTACGGGGTGGTTTGCCATTGCCTTCCCCAGTCATCTACACTTCCCTCCCAGAAAGCTGGGGACTCATTTTACTGACCTCGGAAGGATGGAAGGCTGAGTCAACCTTGGGCCAGCTACCTGAATTAGGGTTGCCAAGTCCAATTCAAGAAATATCTGGGGACTTTGGGGGTGGAGCCAGGAGACTTTGGGGGTGGAGCCAGGAGACATTAGGGGTGGAGCCAAGATCAAGGCTGTGACAAGCATAAATGAACTCCAAAGGGAGTTCTGGCCATCACATTTAAAGGGACACCTTTTCAATTCCTTCCTTCCATAGGAAATAATGAAGGATAGGGGCACCTTCTTTTGGGGCTCATAGAATTGGACCCCCTGGTCCAATATTTTTGAAACTTGGGGGGTATTTTGGGGAGAGGAACTAGATGCTATACTGAAAATTTGGTGCCTCTACCCCTAAAAACAGCTCCCCCAGAGCCCCAGATACCCGCAGATTAATTCTCCATGATTTTCTATGGGAATAAATCTCCATAGGGAATAACAGAGTTCCCAGCAGACATTTCCTTTCCCTCCCCCCCCCCCGCTTTCTGATGACCCTGAAGCGGGGGGAGGGCCTCCAAACCAGAGGATCCCCTGCCCCCACCTGGGGATTGGCAACCCTAACCTGAATCCAGCTTCTGCCGGAATCGAACTCAGGTCGTGAGCAGAGCGTCCAGACCACAACCACTCTGCGGCACGGGGCCACTTCTACAAGACAACCCTTGATTAAAAGCAATCAGAATCTATAACAATGGAAACAAGGATCCGCAAGTGTGAAAAGTGTGAAAATAGCCCTCTGTTTCTTCTGTCTATAGGTCCGTAAGAGCAATAAGAATCAACAGTGCCTGCCCATGTTGATCTGCTTATTTGCAGAATGTAGATGCCACCTCTCCAGACTTGTGCTGCAAGCAGCTCGCACTTAAAAGCAATAAAACATTAAATGCAAGGCCTTGAAGCCACCATCCTATCAAAAGTCTTGGCACGTTGATTACAGGGTTGCCAGGTCCATTTTGAGAAATATCTGGAAACTTAGGGGGCAGAGCAAGGAGACATTGAGGGCGGAGCAAGGAGATATTAGGGTGGTGACAGGAGACATTGGGAGTGGAGCCAGGAGCAAGGGTATGACAGGCATCATTGAACTCCAAAGGGAGTTCTGGCCATCACATTTAAAGGGACCGCACACCTTTTAAATGCCTTCCCTCCACTGGAAATAATGAAGGAGAGGGGCACCTTTTGGGGGGCTTGTGGAATTTGACCCCCTGGTCCAATCTTTTTGAAACTTGGAGGGCATTTTGAGGAGAGGCACCGGATGCTATGCTGCAAATTTGGTGCCACTACCTCAAAAAAACAGGCCTCTCAGAGCCCCAGCTACCCACAGATCAATTCTCCATTATACCCTATGGGAATCGGTCTCCATAGAGAATAATGGAGTGTCCAGCAGCCATTCCCTCCCCCCCTCGCTTTCTGATGACCCTGAAGTGGGAGGAGGACCTCCAAACCAGGGGATCCCCTGCCCCCACCTGGGGGTTGGTTGTGAGCTCCTAATTCACTCCAGTTCCTGTTTCCCAGCCCACAAGAACTTCCCCTCTGCCTCATGCCTCTGGGGTCCCCGCCCTTTACCTCCTGGCTCCTCTTTCCAGTCCAGACTGGGGGCAAACTGATATTTAACAAAGATCACGAAAGCTCTGCCTGTCTGCAAAAGTGTGCATACATGAAATTTTGCTTTGGATTGCTCTCAGCTTAGCCTACCTCACAGGGTTGTTGTAAGAATGAAATGGAGGAGGAGCAAGACATGTACAAGCTCCTCAGAGGAACAGTGGCATAAAAATGCCACTAATAATGATTGTGCAGTATAAAAGGGGGGAAACTGTGGTATCAGGAACTGTTCTTACATTGTGGAATGTTTACTAAAGTAGCTAATAGTGAGCACTTTAAAACTGTATGAACTAATCACTGATGAATTGAATTTAATAGCACTTTAAATTCCATGTATCTTTACAAATGCTCTGGAGTAAACTTTTAGAACTTATAGAAATTGTATTTCATTACTGATACCACAATCCCCCCCCCCCCCTTTTAATACTGCACATCTCTACTCTGTGTTTGATGTAGTCTTATCTGGGAGAATCAGGTTTGATTCCTCACTTCTCCACTTGCAGCTGCTGGAATGACCTTGGGTCAGCCATAGCTCTTTCAGAGCTTGTCCTTGAAACGGCAGCTTCTGGGAGAGCTCTCTCAGCTCCACCTACCTCACAGGGTGTGTGTTGTGGGGGAGGAAGATAAAGGAGATTGTGAGCTGCTCTGAGACTCTGAGATTCAGAGTGGAGGGTGGAATGTAAATCCAATTTCTTCTTCTTCTTCCTCTTCCTCCTCCTCATAATTGGCTGCAAAGAGCACCATGAAGTTTGACACATCCACTGTTGCTCACTGTGCCATTTTTGTTCATTTGTTGACCAACTCTGGTCAAGATCTTTGACTTCCTTTGTTGACTCCGCAATTCATGAGCACAAAGTTTGCATCTGTAAAGAGACGCTGTGGCAGGTAGGTGTGCTTTAGTCAATTATTTCAGTCCATTAAATACACACTCTTGATCCAGAGCAAATCTAGGGTCAAGGAACAAGTGTGTTCTTCAGCATGGAGACCCTGCGGGTAGAGCAGAGCAGTTCTGATCTATTGACAAGTTAAGCACAGAAGGACTTGCTCCTGGCATTCGTTGCTGACCTGGCCAATCCAGAGGGCTTATACTGCCTGCTCCTCACAAAGGCCGCGAACGCTTGACGTCCAGAGCCTCCCCACATACACACAGCAAATGAACCGTTCGCAGACTTGTTTCAAGGTTGGGATCTCCAGGGCCTTTTTTTGTGGCAGGAGCTCCTTTGATATAAGGCTATACCCTCCTGATGTAGCCAATCCTCCATGGGCTTACAGTAGGCCCTGTAAGAAGAGCCCTGTAAGCTCCTGGAGGATTGGCTACATTAAGGGGTGTGACCTAATATGCAGGGGAGTTCCTGCTACAAAAAAAAAGCCCTGGCGGATTGCTCTTACAGTAATTGTTTACTTTAATATTTTTATTATTTAACATATATCTGTATGTGTATCTCGAACAGATTGAAAAGACAGAAAAGAATATCGTGATAAAAGATAAAAATTTATAATGCATGTTTATGTTATTAAGATTTGTTTTGTTCCTCCCCTAATAACTCAAGCAGTTGTATTTTCCTCTGCAAAGTGGCTGGCTGCCTTTACTTTTAGATAATTAGTACATTTACTGTGCAATCCTAAGAAGAGTGAACAGCTTTCTAAATCCATTGCAATCAATGGCCTTAGAAGGGTATAACTTTGTTTAGGATTGCACTGTTAGAGACCGAGGTGTATTCTTGCAATTCTCCTCTCCATTTGCTTCGCATTCCATTTATTTTAAGTGCTTTAAACCAAACAGTTTGGGTTTAAAAAGTGCCATTTGATCAGGCCGGGCAACTGTGCCGTAGCGTTCATTAAAGCATGCTTAGCTTTATTATTTTGTCTGCTGCAGTTGTATATTTCAGCAGCCTTCCACCGAAAGTACACAATGTCCGTTTGAAATTATTAGCCGGGTTTTTCTAAAGTGCCTTCCCACAGTACATCTGGAACAGAACATCTTTGCTTTACAGCCTTTGGAATTACAAACATGCTCAAAAACACAGACAGAGCATTTATTTTCACCAACCTGCTTCTTGTGGGTGGGGGAGGGGATTTAATCCACACATCTCAGATTTTATTTATTTATTACTTTAGTCTTCTGTCCCGCCCTCTCCAAAAGTGGACTCAGGGCGGCTGACAGTCAATTAAAAAACATATACAATTTAAAATGATAAAATACAATAAAATAGCAATTAAAATACATTTTAAGGTGCTGTTCAGCTTCAGTGTAGGTGGGATCTTTCTTTCTTCTGACAAGTGATCCTATAATGATCGTAGTTCCTCAGCAGTGTGGGGTGGCAGTCCTCTCCCGGTTTAGGTGTTGAAGGCCTGTTGAAATAGTTCAGTTTTGCAGGCCCTGCGGAATATAGAAAGATCCCACAGGGCCCTTATGGCCTCTGGTGCTGCCACTGAGAAAAGCCCTAGTCTGTATGGAACACAGTCTGGCCTCCCTTGGCCCGGGGATAGATAGTAGGTTTTGTGTCCTTGAACACAGTGCTCTCTGGAGAACATACGGAGAAAGGCGGTCCCATAGATAGGCAGGCCCTCAACCATATAGGGCTTTAAAGGTCAATACCAACACCTTGAAACGGACTCAGAACACAAAAGGCAGCCAATGCAGCTCACACTGCACCTCCTTGCGCGTGCAGAGTATCTCCCCTATGTACCACCACATTATAACAGGCAGCTCCTTTCTGTCTGCAATGAGGGGAAAAGGCTTCCATGGCAAGGTGTAGGACTTCCAGCCGGACTTGAGCTCCGGCACCTCTCTCTTTAGAAATTACACACTGTGCGCTACTCTGTTGCAACCAGAGAATCCAACCCTTTGGATCTTTCAAAGTGTGGAAACTTCTTTTCAGAATCATAACAAACAGGGAGGTTTCTAAGCTGACGACAGGCTGCCTAATTCATTGTGAGCCACTTTTGGGTCCCTTTGGGGAGAAAATTGGGACAGAAATGTTTAAATAAATAGTATTTCATTTTGATATGATCCAGATTGTACAAGCTTGATCTTGGGGAATAGGCTGGAACGGGAATAAAATAAGTCGTCTCTCAAGTGTCTTCTACTAGAAGGTCCTGTCCAGTGTTCCCTCCAAGCTGAGTTAGTGTGAACTAGCTCACAGTTTTTTAGCCTTCAGCTCACATGTTTTTGTCTTCGTGCAGGAAAAATGGCCCCAGACCAAACATGCAGCAGCTCACAACTTTAATACCAGTAGCTCAAAAAGTAAAATTTTTGCTCACAAGGCTCCACAGCTTAGAGTATTTCCTGTCCACTCTTTTGTCATCTAAGAACAGTGTTTCCTCTAAGCTGAGTTAGTGTGAGCTAGCTCACAGATTTTTAGCCTCTGGCTCACACATTTTTGTCTTAGCTCAGGAAGGATGGCCCCAGAGCACACTAATTTATGCAGCAGCTCACAACTTCAGTGCCAGTTGCTCACAATGTAGAATTTTTGCTTATAAGACTCCACAGTTTAGAGGCAGCATTGCCTAGGAAGTATAAGTGAATACAGTTTTGTTTCAGTCTTCAGATGGTAAGTTTACCCCCCCACACCCCCCGCAAGCAGGAATAGCAGGGCAGCTGGTATGAAAATATAAAAATTTTTGTTGAATGCCAAAAAGGTGGAGTAAAATAAGCACACATAAAAGCCCTGCCATAAAGATTGGGTTGCTGGGTTGACACCTGGAGAGTGGCTATTTCTTTACACAGATTGGTAATAAACGGGAGATGAGGCTTCATGCAGCTGTTCCAGTTCTCCCCTGATCTTCCTCCACTGGCAGAAGCGAAAACTCTGGGTTTTTAGATCATAGATCCTTGCCTGTTTAACAGTAAACTCAAGTCTCCCCAGGTTGCAACCTAGCAATGCTAGCCAAAGAATTCTTGGCAGCGAAGTAGACAAAGCCGGGAGTGAGAAGCCAAGGGGACAGATTGATTCTATACAGGTGAAGCCCCTAAGATTTCCTTTAAACATTTCCAAGAAGAAACGGGAGACGATTTGAAAGAAGAACACTGGCCAGAATTGGTTTTCTACTAATGCAAGTACACATGTGCCTGGCCATCTGTGAAATGGGCCCAGAAAGATTTCTTTAGAACCTCTCTTTCTATCTTGCAGAGCACTTCCCAATAGACCAGAGACGGTCTTATCTGTTTATGCAGTGACTCTGGCACGAACGTCTTGCATCAGCAACTCTCGAAAGCATTATGATGAGGCTGCTTAGTGGCTGATTAGCGGCCCAGGGGAAACACTTGGCTGTTTTGTCCCCTAATCTGTGCTCGATAGACCCAGCATCCTCATTTTTCATCTTTTTAGCAGATGGGCAGGCACGGTGGAGACGATCTTCCCCTTCCGCAGAGGAGAGGAGCTCAGATGACTCACCAGGGTGATGCAGAGGGCTCCTATGAAGTTGGCTTCCTGGGTTAGCACAAACCACGCTGGGGGAGGCGAGAGAAAGTAAAGATTACAGAGACAAAATAGGTCATTGCATTCACTTTATTTACAGGCTGCCATTTTCGCTGAGACTCAGGGTGGTTTACACAACTGTACACAATGCAATGGGAGCAATATGGTGCTCAGAGCCGGCCCTGCCACTAGGCAAACTAGGTGGTTGCCTAGGGCGCTGCCTTCTGGGGGCATCAAATGGGATTGCCAGTCCCCAGGCTTGGAGGCCCTCTCCCCGCTTCAGGGTCATTAGAAAGCGGGGGGAGGGGAGGGAAATGGCTGCTGGGCACTCCATTATTCCCTATGGAGACCAATTCCCATAGGGTGTATTGGAGAATTGATCTGCGGGTATCTGGGGTTCTGGTGGGGGCTGTTTTGTGAGGTAGAGGCACCAAATTTGCAGCATAGCATCCAGTGCCTCTCCCCCAAATACCTTCCACGTTTCAAAAAGATTGGGCCAGGGGGTCCAATTCTATGAGCCCCAAAAGAAGATGCCCCGTCCATTATTTTCAATGGAAGGCAGGATTTAAAAGGTGTTTGGTCCCTTTAAATGTGATGGCCAGAGCTCCCTTTGGAGTTCAATTATGCTTGTCACAACCTTGCTCCTGGCTCCACCCCCAAAGTCTCCTGGCTCCACCCCTGAAGTCTCCAGATATTTCTTGAGCTGGACTTGGCAACCCTACTCCCAGGCCTCCTTTAACCATGCACAGAACTTTGCTCACCCATAGTTACCTCATACCCAGAACCTCCACTGATTGACCCCTAAGCCATGTTACCTCGCCAATACGGCACTCACCTGAGCTACAGACCTCTAGCAAGCTAACGTTTCCACGCAAGCAGAGCAATCTAATTTCAACAAAGATGTGGGGAGGTGCTCAAAAACCACACCATCAAGGTCAGCGGCTGGCGTCTCGCTGCAGTGGCGGTATGATTTCAAACCGATGAGTTCAGCTGATTAGCTGGAAGCTGCTTTATGAAATTGCCCATTCCCTAGCCACTGAACAGCTATTTCTCATCCATCGCGGCCCTGCGCTACACTCCATTATCCCTGAGAGACATGCAAAGAACATGTAAAGAACACAGTGTTTTAATTACGTGCTGCACCCCACTTCCTGATTAATCGTTCCCTTTGGTAATCTCTTGGAAAAAAATAAAAGGAAGGCAGAAAGACTGGCTAGAATGCTGAGATGCAACCCAAAGTTGGCTTCCTTCCTCCTCCTTTAGAGCATTAATGTGCCAACTTCTGTGAGTTCCAAGGGAAACATTTTATTTTGGTCATCTCTCCCACATTTCGAATGACCTGTTTGGGAATTCTTGGCCAGATTCTGCAACTTTACAATAGCACAAGCCAGTTTAGCCAGATGAACGAATGGATTTCAGCTTCTAGCTTGGCTGTTTTCAAAGCAACTTTGTCCTATATTTCAGTTTATCATTTGAGTGCTCTTTCATAGAATCATAGAGTTGGAAGGGACCTCCAGGGTCATCTAGTCCAATCCTCTGCACAATGCAGGAAACTCACAAATACCTCCCCCTAAATTCACAGGATCCTCATTGCTGTCAGATGGCCATCTAGCTTCTGCTGAAAAACCTCCAAGGAAGGAGAGCCCACCACCTCCTGAGGAAGCCTGTTCCACTGAGGAACCACTCTAACAGTCAGGAAATTCTTCCTAAAACTCTTTTGATTTCCTTCCTTCCTTCCTTCCTTCCTTCCTTCCTTCCTTCCTTCCTTCCTTCCTAGTGGCTCTAAAGGTGCTAATTTCAGTAGCAATCAGGAGCCAAAGTAGTCAGTTGGGACAAAAAACCCACAACCGTCTCATGGTGAAACACTTCTTATTTGAAAGCTAGGCATGCCAATCCCCAGGTCCCAGCGGGGGTTCTTCCGCTTTCCCAGGATCCTTCCTGCCCCCAGTCAGCTGGCCGGCAGGGGGAAACCCAGTCCCCCACAACCACCATGTGACTTTTCACCTCCAGAGGCTTCAGTCTCTGATTGAAAGGCTTCCTCTTGGGATGGGGTGTCTGTGTTACTTTGAAGAAGTTGGCAGCAACTCGTGAGTAGAGAGGCCAATCCCTCGCTTCAGAGTTGCCAGAAACCGGGGTGGGGGGAAGGGAAATGTCTGCTGGGCACGTCATTATTCTCTATCTGGAGATCGATTCACATAGGGTATAATGGGGAATTCATCTGGAGGTATCGGTGGCTCTGGGGGGGGCTGTTTTTTTAGGTAGAGGCACCAAATTTTCAGTATAGCATCTAGTGCCTCTCCCCAAAATACCCCCCAAGTTTCAAAACGATTTCCTATGGAAGGAAGGCATTTAAAAAGGTGTGCTGTCCCTGTAAATGTGATGGCCAGAACTCCCTTGGAGTTCAATTATGCTTGTCACACCCTTGCTCCTGGCTCCACCCCCAAAGTCTCCTGGCTCCACCCCCAAAGTCCCCAGATATTTCTTGAATTGGACTTGGCAACCCTATTGAAAGCTAACACTTCATCTGCTTATTTCAATTGGGGCCACCGACCTTTCTGAGCCTGTAGGCACCTCTGGAATTTTGAGAGGAGTTGATGAGCACTGCACCATTCCAAAATGGCTGCTGCAGGAGGCAAACCAAGCCCAAAATGGCTGCCACATGAAGTGGAACCAAACAGAAATGCCTCTCTCTTCATGCTTCCCGGAAGTTGGAAAAGCCTGAAAGCGGAAAGGAACCACTCATTGACTAAGGAAAGCCCACATGCTTACTTACTACACCTTATCCTCCAGGGTAAAACCCTTTAATTTGAATGAGGGCTGTTGTTAGGGTTGCCAAGTCCAATCCCAGAAATATCTGGGGACTTTGGGGGTGGAGCCAGGAGACACTGGGGTGGAGCTAGGGGGAGGGGGGGAAACGGCGCTGGGGAGCGTGGCGAGCAGCCCCGTCTCGGAGCGGGCGATGCCGCTGCGCAGCTGCCGCCTCTTCTCCGCTCACTGTGGCTGCTCCTCCGAGATGGGCTGAGGTTGAGCCCATCTCGGAGCAGCAGCTGCAGTGGGGCGGGGGGGGGCGACAGCGGCGCGGCGGCCTCGTCCGCTCCGCCTCTGGGGTGGGATTGGAGGGGGGGGTGGCAAGCCCTAGAAGGGCCCGGATTCGCGGCTCGCCATGCTCCTGGCCTGCCTCCGCCCTTCCCTTCTCTGGTTTTGCCTGCGCTGCTGTCGCCTCTTGGCTGCTCCTCCGAGATGGGCTCAGCCTGGGCCCATCTTGGAGGAGCAGCTGCGGTGGGCGGGGAGGGGGGGGCGGCAGCGGCGTGGTGCAGCGGCCTCACCTGCTCCGGGATGGGGCGGCTTGCCATGCTCCCCGGCGCCATTTCCCCCTCCCCCCGCTTCCGTTTTTTTGGGGAGCGGGGGAAGAGGGTGGAAATCCTGGGGTCCCCCGCCAGGGCGGGAGGGTTGGGAAGCCTAGCTGTTGTTAACAAGCCCTGCCTTACAATGGTCCTGCTGACTTTGTGAAAACCTTTGCAGGTGCCAAGGGAAGTAGTGGTGGGCATCATGCATTAAAAGAGTGGGCAGCCAGCCAGCCACCAGAGACTTTGCCACACCCCCAGCAGCCCTCATTAACTCCTGGAGAAGCCTGTGCCACCCTTTCTCCACTTCTTATGAGATTTTGTGTGGTGGGTGGCTTGCTGGTCTTTTGACTGGGGCGGGGGTGGCCTAAGAGAGCCCCAGGGGAACAAGGCCTGCTTGGGCTGGCTGGATCTCTAGCCAGCTCAAGCAAGCCTCGCTCGTCCGGGGCTCTCCTTTCTTGTGTCGGGTTGCTTTTGGCTGGTGAGGGGGCATATGCTGATTAAATATGTTAATGAGTTCCACCACCTATTTTTCTACAGAACGATCCGTCCGTCCGTCTGTCTGTCTGTCTGTCTATCTATCTATCTATCACACACTTTTGTTCAGCCTGAAACATATTTCCTTCCTTGTTTAATGAAAAACATCATTATACGGCTCTGACAGTCCTGCAAACGGCTCGGAGGCATCCAGCCTGGAAATCTATCCCTGTGCCACAAGGCCCCCAACCAAAGTGAGAGGAAGGATCCCCCCTGGGTGGTTGTGTTACCATCTGTTATGACTCACCATGGAGAACAGATGCCGGCAGTCAGAGACAGCCAGGTCGGCTGCATGGTGTGCTTCTGGCAAAGCCCCACAGTCTGTCAACCAAGAACTCTGGCTCATTTGCGCTGGTATCTTTCCCTACTGCACAGGGCTGATGTAGACGCCTGGCCTAACCAGGGGTTAATATCCCCCCCTCCATCCCCCCATTTATGACTGTCCAGTAACACCTGCCTCAACTTGTCTGTGTAAGAGGTTTCCAGAGCAGGTATGCTTTGGCTTGGTGTGTCACAGGTAATGCATGCTCATTTTGAGGCAGCATGGGCTGGATCTGACAGCTGTGCACACTGGCGCACTGACAGTGGTGCTAGGCAAGAGCTCCATGCGCTCCTTGTGACACGTGGTTCCACATCTGGCTCTGCTCATCAGGGGTGGAATTCTAGCAGGAGCTCCTTTGCATATCAGGCTGCACACCCCCTGATGTTGCCAGTCCTCCAAGACTTTACAGGGCTCTTTTTTGTAAGCTCTCAGAGGATTGGCTACATCAGGGGTGTGCGGCATAATATGCAAAGGAGCTCCTGCTGGAATTCCACCCCTTACAGCCCAAGTCTCTGGTGAGAGAGATGCCCTAAATCTCTTCTGAGAATCTTTGATAAAACTATCAGACATCTATGGAAGGGCCAGCCGGACTCTTCACGCATTACAGCAGTTGGGTCTCGGCAGGGCTTTTTTTGGTAGCAGGAACTCCTTTGCATATTAGGCCACACCCCCTGATGTAGCCAATCCTCTTGGAGCTTACAGTAGGCCCTGTATGAAGAGCCCTGTGAGCTCTTGGAGGATTGGCTACATCAGGGGAGTATAGCCTAATATACAAAGGAGTTCCTGCTACAAAAAACCCCCCTGGGTCTAGGGACTCCCATCCCCCATGCAATCACACATGAGGTAGGACCATGGTGTACATGGAGGAGGGGCTTCTGTCTTCTCATGCTGTTTTCCCAGCCTGAAACACTAGGGGGCACTGCTGGGGATACCCACATGTACTCCAGAGAACAGGCTGGGTTCTGCAAATAGCACCCCCTTAGACTGTTTCAGATTTGGAAAGCAGCACTGGAGAAGGCTGAAGTAGCTTCTCCACAGAACCCGTGGCCCCGGTCCTAATTGGGTGTTATACACATGGAAATTGAAAACTTTGATTTGCTCAATTTGTTAATTTTACTGTTCTGTCATTGTACCATTTTACATTCTAAACCACTGCCTACCAGCTAATTTTACTTCACTGTCATTGGTTCTTCAATCTGTACCATGTTGCATTCTGGGCCACTGCCTACCAGCTATGTGTGGCTCTGCTCAGCTCTGTATGGCTTTGCTCACTGTGCTGGATTCCTCGTCTGATGGAGTGTGCTTAAGAGCACACGAAAGCTTACGTTCTGAATAAAAATTTGTTGGTCTTAAAGGTGCAACTTGACTCCTGCTTTGTTCAACTGCTTCAGACCAACATGGCTGCCCGCTTGGATACTTCTTCTGTCTGTCTATCATCTACTGTCCTGAATTTGTTCTGAAGCAGTAGAACAAATTTTGAGTCCAGTGGCACCTTTAAGACCAACAAAAGTTTATTGACCTTCCATATGCATACACACTTCCTCAGATACATTGAAATGGAACGTTACAGTTAACACCTGCCTGGAGAGAAAGGGAGGGGCAGATGTTAACTTCCCTTCAGGCCTGGTGCTAGGGGTTCTGGTGTCCCAGGCTGCAGCTTGCCCGCCCCTCACCCCCCCCCCCCGGAGTCTTCTTGCACGTGCTTTACGTGCACAGCCTGATGACATCACCAGAAGTGATGTCATCAGCTGCGCACATTTCACATGAACACTTGGCCTGGCCCTCTCCCACTTCAGAGGCAACCAGGAAGAGGCCGCCTCCTTCTTTCTTTGCATCTTTCTTTGCAAGAAAGAAGGAGGTGGCTTCTTCCCAGCTGCCTCTGAAGCCAGAGAGGGCTGGGGAAGGGGTGGCCCGAGCCATGCGTTCTTTCTTCGAGAACACACTGCTTGGACCGCTCCTTGCCCGGCCCTCTCTGACTTTGCAGGGTCAGTGTGAGTGAGAAAAAGGAAGGGTGCCTGCCCCTGGCCCTGCGGTGAGGTGGCGCCCCAGGCGGCCACCTACCTCGCTGGCTCCCACGTGCTGGCCCTGCTTCCATTTCGTTGTATCTGAGGAAGTGTGCCTGCACACAAAAGCTCATGCCTTGAATAAACTTTTGTTGATCTTGAAGTCACTAAAAGGTATAGGTAGTCCCCTGTGCAAGCACCAATCGTTTCCGACTCTGGGCGACGTCGCATCATGACTTTTTCACGGCAGACCTTTTATGGGGTGGTTTGCCCTTGCCTTCCCCAGTCCTCTACACTTTCCCCCCAGCAAGTTGGGTACTCATTTTACCCACCTCGGAAGGATGGAAGACTGAGTCAACCTTGATCTGGCTACCTGAACCCACCTTCCACCGGGATCGAACTCGGATCGTGAGCAGAGAGCTTGGACTGCAGTACTGCAGCTTTACCACTCTGCGCCACAGGGCTCTCTTAGTCACTACTGGACTCAGAATCTGTCCTACTGCTTCAGACCAACACAGCTGCCCACCTGGATCCATCTCAAGTCTAACGTGAGTATTTTACATCTGACACAGGGTGGAGAAGATCCCAGACCAAACCGCATACTCTGTAATGTATGGCTATAGTTGAAGTAGCTGTTTGGGGTTTTTTGTTTACTGCTTTTTTTTAATTAAGGAGTTTACCTTCTTGAGGACAAGATCAAGAGGAAGTAAATTAAGATACAGAAATATCAGACAGTCTGAAAGTGATCGGCAGACTAATGAAGTGGTAATTGAATTAGCTGAAGGGGAGGAAGACAGGCTGAGTTTATCTCTGAAAGCCTTCTTTGAAAACTCAGCCATATGCTTTGCCCAGAGATGTCTCTTAAAATTACTGAGATCAAGACCACTAAGCATTCTGAACACTCCAAAGAGCTGTGCAGAAACGGTATCCATTTCCTGCCTTTTTCAAGAGAAAAGTGGTATTAAAAATGCACTTGACGTTGAATGCTAAGTATTAACATTGATTATTAAAAATCATAGTCAGACGGGTGATGCTTGTGATAGGAATATTAAACTGGTAGTGGTAAGAATATTTTAAAGCTATGATAGTAACAATGGGTGATCAAAGCCATAAAACCAAGCTACCAATAGGAGGGGGAGTATCTCCAGATATGCAGGAGAGTATGTCTTTATATACTAGGCAACTACCTTAGCTTTTGCTAAATATTTAGCTGCAGTGATTGCCTGTAAGACTATTGGATCTCAATCTGTTCAAGTCCTTTGAGTCAAATCCTCCTTCTCCATCTCCATCATTGTGTGTAGTCTAGCCAGGAGATACTAAAATCAGGGGTCATTTTGTAGAAAAATAGGCGGCGGAGCTCATTAGCATATGTCCCCCCAGCAAAAAGCAACCGGATGCAAGAAAGGAGAGCCCCGGGCAGGCGAGGCCTGCTTGGGCTAGCTAGAGATCCAGCCAGCCCAAGCAGGCCTCACTCGCCTGGGGCTCCTGAGCCACCCCACCCCCCCAGTCAAAAGGCCAGCAAGCCACCAACTGCCCAAAATCACATAAGAAGTGGCGAAAGGGTGGTGTGGGCTTCTCCAAGGGTTAATGAGGGCTGATGGGGGCGTGGCAAAGCTCCTGGTGGCTGGCTGGCTGCTCTCCTAATCCAGGGATTGTTATGCAGCTGCACCTACTATTCAATGGAACAGAGAGGGAGGCAGGAAGAGGAGGAACCATCGGAAAGGTTCAGGAACTGTGCTCCTGTGAGTTCCTGCTGAATCTGAGGCCTGACTAAGATTGTCTGGCAGCTAGAAGTTCTAGCTCTTTTAGCATTATGCACCTCTAGGTGGTGAGCTAAACTTTTTTTAATAAGTGAAGTGAAACTAGCCAAAAAGGAAAAGAAGGGAAAATCCCCGCCCCCCCCCAAAAATAGCTGGGTGAAGACTGAGCAGCCTCCAGGAAGTTTGGAATTTGGGGAGCAATTGGTAAAGTTTATAAGGGTGGGACTGTGGATATGGAAGGAAAGAAATGTCTAAACCCTTTATACCAGGGGTGGCTAACGGTAGCTCTCCAGATGTTTTTTGCCTACAACTCCCATCAGTCCCAGCCAGCATGGCCAATGGCGGAAAAAACATCTGGAGAACATCTGTTGGCCATCCCTGCTTTATACCACCCCTACTGTGTTTAATCACAGAACCCCAGCTTCTGTGTATTCGGTTTCTTTCCTGTACTATTTCCCATATGTGGTCCAAATAGCATCCGTGGAACTATAAAACAAAGAAGAAGAGCCAATTTGATGTAGTGGCTAAGAGTGGCAGAATCTAATCTGGAACAACTGGGTTTGATTCCCTACACCTCCTCCACATGCAGCCGTTTGAGTGACCTTGGGTCAGTCCCAAGGTCTCTCACAGTCGGACTGATTTCTCACTAGGGCTTGTTCCGTGGCAAGTGAGATCCTCTGAAAGTTTCTGCTTGGGAAAGAGGCGGGGCAGGTTGCAGTCCTGTGGCAGCTTGTGCGAAATCGGACAGACGCTCTGGGGGGTGGGGGGAAGGGCTCTAAGACAGGAACAAGCCTAGTGAGAAATTGGTCTTGTTCTCTCAAGAGCAGTTCTCTCAGAGCTCTCTCAGCCCTACCTACCTTGCAGGGTGCCTGGTGTGGGGAGAGGAAGGGAAGGAGACTGTAAACCACTGTGAGACTCTGAGTCAAGGGTGGGGTATAAATCCAATATCCTCCCCCTCCTCCTCCTTCTTTTCCTTCTTCTCCAAAAGAGTTCTTAAGAGCCATTTGGTGTAGTGGTTAAGTTAGGGTGACCATAATGTCTGAAGGCCAGCCAGGGACACCTGGGGGGGGGAGGTAGGGGTGTGTGTGCACGAAGCGCGCGCGCCGCCGGAAACAGGAAGTGACGTCACTTCCGGTGACGTCACTTCCGGTGATGTCATGCCACCGCCGGAAGCAGGAAGTGACACCACTTCCTGTGACATCATTTCCCCGCGTCACCTGCCGGAAACGGGAAGTGACATCACTTCCTCTGACATCACTTCCCCCAAATGACATCATTTCCCCCAAATGCCACTGCCGGAAACAGGAAGTGACTTCACAGCACTTCCTGTGACGTCCCCAAAAATCCCCCAAATATCACCGCCGGAAACAATTTTGTTCTCAAATCCTGTATATACTTCATCAGTATATGGGATAAGGCACTTTCTCAACTGTGCTGCATAATGCAGCCTATTTATTTTGTCCTGTTTGCTCTGTTGGCTCTATCTGCGCCACCTTCATCACTTTCGGGGTGTGGATCCCCCAGTGGGGTGGTCTCCCGACTCCCTCCGCCGGCTGTTTCTGATAGCCCTGCGCCCCCTCTTTCATTTGATATGTGTCCCGTGCGGGTGCCACCCTCCCGCCGGGAGATGCCGCAAAATGAGCCCCCTTGAGGCTTATGGCGGCAGGGCTCGGGGGAAGCGAGCTAGACTGCTGTTCTTTTGAGGGGTTATAGAGTGTTTCGAGCCCGTCCCTGTGGCATCGGTCTCATCGTTGTGGGACCCAGGGGGCCGGCGCAGTGGCCCGCCGAAGCAGCCTGTCACTAATAACACAGGTCGAGATGCAGGACAGGAACCCGGAAGTGACCGACAGGCTGCTTCAGCAGGCCGCTGCGCCGGCCCCCTGGGCCCTACAACGATGGGACCGATGCCACAGGGACGGGCTCGAAACACTCTATAACCCCTCAAAAGAACAGCAGTCTAGCTCGCTTCCCCCGAGCCCTGCCGCCATAAGCCTCAAGGGGGCTCATTTTGCGGCATCTCCCGGCGGGAGGGTGGCACCCGCACGGGACACATATCAAATGAAAGAGGGGGCGCAGGGCTATCAGAAACAGCCGGCGGAGGGAGTCGGGAGACCACCCCACTGGGGGATCCACACCCCGAAAGTGATGAAGGTGGCGCAGATAGAGCCAACAGAGCAAACAGGACAAAATAAATAGGCTGCATTATGCAGCACAGTTGAGAAAGTGCCTTATCCCATATACTGATGAAGTAAATACAGGATCTGAGAACAAAATTGCACCAGAAGACACAAACACAAAGCTCCCTTACACTGAATCAGTGCTTGGGTCCACCAAAGTCAGTATTGTCCACTCCAGTCACAAACACAAAGCTCCCTTACACTGAATCAGTGCTTGGGTCCACCAAAGTCAGTATTGTCACATAAGAACATAAGAGAAGCCATGTTGGATCAGGCCAATGGCCCATCCAGTCCAACACTCTGCGTCACATAAGAACATAACAGAAGCCCTGTTGGATCAGGCCAGTGGCCCATCCAGTCCAACACTCTGCATCACATAAGAACATAAGAGAAGCCCTGTTGGATCAGGACAGTGGCCCATCCAGTCCAACACTCTGCGTCACATAAGAACATAACAGAAGCCCTGTTGGATCAGGCCAGTGGCCCATCCAGTCCAACACTCTGCGTCACATAAGAACATAAGAGAAGCCCTGTTGGATCAGGCCAGTGGCCCATCCAGTCCAACACTCTGCGTCACATAAGAACATAACAGAAGCCCTGTTGGATCAGGCCAGTGGCCCCTCCAGTCCAACACTCTGTGTCACATAAAAATATAAGAGAAGCCCTGTTGCATCAGGCCAGTGGCCCCTCCAGTCCAACACTCTGTGTCACATAAGAACATAAGAGAAGCCCTGTTGGATCAGGCCAGTGGCCCCTCCAGTCCAACACTCTGTGTCACATAAGAACATAAGGAGGGAGGGAAGGGAAGGGAAGGGAAGGGAAGGGAAGGGAAGGGAAGGGAGGAAGGAAGGAAGGAAGGAAGGAAGGAAGGAAGGAAGGAAGGAAGGAAGGAAGGAAGGAAGGAAGGAAGGAAGGAAGGAAGGAAGGAAGGAAGGAAGGAAGGAAGGATGGAAGGAAGGAAGGGGGAGGGAGGGAGGGAAGGAAGGAAGGAAGGAAGGGGGGAGGGAGGGAGGGAAGGAAGGAAGGGAGGAGGGAGGGAAGGAAGGAAGGGAAGGGAGTGAGGGAAGGGAGGGAAGGAAGGAAGAAAGGAAGGAAGGAAGGAAGGAAGGAAGGAAGGAAGGAAGGAAGGAAGGAAGGAAGGGAGGGAGGGAGGGAGGGAGGGAGGGAGGGAAGAAAGGAAGGCCGCCCCCCCCGCGCTTTCGGCCCCCTTACCTGATTCTAGGGCGGCGGAGAGTCCGGCGGCGGCGAGTCCTGCGGGCCTGCGGCGGCGGCCTCGCGGCGAGGGAGGGAGGGAGCTGCCGGCGCTGGCCTCTGGAGGCCTCCAGGGACCAGCGCCGGGCCTCTCCGCTACCGGCGCTGGCCTCTGGAGGCCTCCAGGGACCAGCGCCGGCTGCTCCGCGGCTTCCCCGCGGCCTCCGCTGGTCCCTGGAGGCCCTCCAGAGACTCTGGAGGGCCTCCAGGGACCAGCGGAGGCCGCGGGGAGGCCTTCGCTGGCCGGCGCTGGTCCCGGAAGGCCTTCCAGAGGCTCTGGAAGGCCATCCGGGACCAGCGCCGGGTGCTCCGCGGCTTCCCCGCGGCCTCCGCTGGTCCCTGGAGGCCCTCCAGAGACTCTGGAGGGCCTCCAGGGACCAGCGGAGGCCGCGGGGAGGCCTTCGCTGGCCGGCGCTGGTCCCGGAAGGCCTTCCAGAGGCTCTGGAAGGCCTTCCGGGACCAGCGCCGGGTGCTCCGCGGCCGCGGGGAGGCCTTCGCTGGCCGGCGCTGGTCCCGGAAGGCCTTCCAGAGGCTCTGGAAGGCCTTCCGGGATCAGCGCCGGGTGCTCCGCGGCGTCCCCGCGGCCTCCGCTGGTCCCTGGAGGCCCTCCAGAGACTCTGGAGGGCCTCCAGGGACCAGCGGAGGCCGCGGGGAGGCCTCCGCCACCGCCGCCGGGCCCCGCGCGCGGGCGGGGAAGGCGGCGAGGGAGGGAGGGAGCGTCCCTGCGCGTGCGCAGGGGCCCCGCGCAGGCGCAGGGACGCTCCCTCCCTCACTCGCCGCCTTCCCCGTCGGCGCCCGCGGCCCACCGCCTCCGGGGCTGGCTAAACCGGGACCTTTAATGGTCCCGGTATAGGCAGCCCGGGAGCCGGGATTGGGTGGCCAGAACCGGGAATGTCCCGGGAGACCGGGACGGTCTGGCCACCCTAGGTTAAGTGTGCAGACTCTCATCTGGGAGAACCGGGTTTGATTCCCCACTCCTCCACTTGCAGCTGCTGGAATGGCCTTGGGTAAGCCATAGTTCTGGCAGAGCTGTCCTAAAAAGGGCAGCTGCTGTGAGAGCCCTTTCAGCCCCATCCACCTCCCAGGGTGTCTGTTGTGGGGGGAGAAGATGAAAGAGATTGTAAGCCGCTCTGAGTTTGATTCAGAGAGAAGGGCAGGGTATAAATCTTCAGTCTTCTTCTTTTTCCTGTATCCATTGCTTCTGTGCTCATTTCAGCAGGCGGACGGTCCTAGCGGTTTTTCCATTGAAACCCTGTCTTCATTTGCGTCAGTCTTCCGCGGTGCTGGAAGAGGGATGCATTCCTTCCCAGGTTTGCGAGACGATAATCGCACAGATGCTTCATATCAAAACAGGCATCCCAGATCTTGCCAAGGTGGTTATTAATAAAACAACTTGGGATTCTTTTACAGAGGAGGAAGTAATAACGGAGCAAACATACTGGAGGCTTTGAAATGTTTACCCACAGTTTTGTCACTCTGCTTCCATTTCCTTCCAAACATTATATTCTTAAATTACCTGAAAATAAACTTCGCAGGCTGTGTTTAATGACAGAGTGATTATTTTTTTAAATCAGTGGCTTCTTAATCATACGAAATTGTCATGGAGTTCATAACTGAGTTCTTTGTTATTTATTCCTAGAAGCTAATTGCCATGCTGAGAAAAAAACAGGGCTTTTTATGTAGCAGGAACTCCTTTGCATATTAGGCCACACACCCCTGATGTAGCCAATCCTCCAGGAGTTTACAGTAGGCCCTGGAATAAGATCCCTGTCAGCTCTTGGAGGATTGGCTACATCTGAGGGTGTGGCTTAATATGCAAAGGAGTTCCTGCTACACAAAAAGCCCTGGAAAAAACTAGAAATCTGGGGTCTGCTGTGGAAGTAGTTGCACGTTTTTTTTCATTTGCAGAGAAAATAAGGGCTTTTTTGACCTGCCCCCACCCCGCTTTAAAGAGTTTGCTCTGCATAACATTTTACAGAGTTAAATGCTGGAAGAAAGCTAAGAGAATGTTCTACGTACAGAGAGCAGGGTAGTAATTAAAGGAGTGGGTTAGGATCCGGTAGTGCATATGTAATATGCCATTAAGTCACTTCTGATATATTGCAAACCTATGAATTAATGACCCCCTAAGACATTGCTTGATTGTCAGCTTTGCTCAGGGCTTGCAAATGGAAGGCCATGGCTTTCTTTATTGAATCAATCCATCTGGATCTGGGAGACTCAGGTTCAAATTCTCCCTCAGAGCTTGTTCCATTTCCCTCCTGCCTTCTCAGGTCCTGACACACATAGATTTGCTGTTTGGGCTGCCAAGTCCCAGGACCGGGTGGGGGTTCTCCCACCTGGGAGGTTCCCGACCCACCGGCCCACATTGGGCTGGCAGGGGGACCCTCCCCTGCATTGACGTTATTGCGCCAGCAACATTGGCACTGGCCGCTCTAGGCATTTCCAGGAAAACTCTATGGTTTCCTGGATGCTTTAGCATTTTGAGAGGGAAAACTCTAGGGTACAATAGGTACCCTAGAGTTTTTACCTCCCAAAATGCTACAGCGTCCATGAAAACCATACAGTTTTCCCGGAAATGCCTAGAGCGGCTGGCACGCAACATTGGTGGCACAATGATGTCATCGTGGATGACGTTATTGCACCCCACGCACAAAGTCCCCCACTGGAGGCTGCGGGGGACTTGGCAACCCTATTTGGATGGAGTAACCCCTTCCATGCTGGTGTACATGTGCCGGTACATGTACCTATCCAAGCTTGCCCTCCACAGCCACTAGCAGAGGGTGAACACCAGGGCTTTTTTTGTAGCAGGAGCTCCTTTGCATATTAGGCCACACATCCCTAATGTAGCCAATCCTCCTGGAGCTTACAGTAGGCCCTGTAAGCTCTTGGAGAACTGGCTACATCAGGGGGGTGTGACCTAATATGCAAAGGAGTGCCTGCTACAAATAATGCCCTGCCGCTGCAACTCCTGTGCTTCGAACTTTGCTCCTCACCATTCAGGGAGGGAGTAGCATCGATACTGCAACATGCAGGGAGAGGGAATGTAAGCCTTTGCTCTGTGCCATTTTCCAAACCTGAAATAGTTATTATTTGCTCTGTTTGGAACTTTTAACCAACAGTACTTGTGGTTTCTTGCAGCTGTTTGGGAAAAGAACTAAGTCCAACTGTTCATTTTTAGTCTCAGATTAGAGAAGAAGAGTCCAGCCCCTGGAAAGCCCAGGCTAGCCCAATCTCATCAAATCTTGGAAGCTAATCAGGGTTGACTCTGGCAAGTACATGGATGGGAGACCTCCTTGGAATACCAGAGCTGGGAGGCAGAGGCAGGCTCTATTCAGCCAGCTCTTTGAATATCCTCCAGGCCCCCAGTAGTGGTCAGTCACTAGAGGTCGCCAGGACTTTCAGGTGTACACACGGACATGTATAAATACAAAAATACTCCCCCAAATAAAAGATTCGAGAAGAAGAGAAAGTTTGTATGTGAATTTGGGAAAGGATCAGGCTTGGTGAGACAGAAGGATGTTGAAAGGATAAATCTGGATGCTTCTGCCCTCCCTGAAATGGCACAAAGCTGACCGGTTTCTACATCTGCACAGAGATATAGCCGGCTGTTTTGTCTTTGTGATAGGGACACCATGCCCAGATTTTCAAAGAATTCCAAAGCAATCTTTCAACAATAAATACAATTTATATTTGTATTTATATTGTTGATTGATTTTATCTGTTATTGTGATATCATGATTTCGTATCATGTTGTGTAAGCTGCCCTGAGCCTGCCTTGGCGGGGAGGGCGGGGTATAAATAAAAATTTACTTACTTACTTACAATCAATGAGAAGATCAGTGGTTTCTTCATAACTGTCAGAAATGCCTATAAGCTTCTTCACAAGCCAAATCTCTCTCTCTGTGTTTCAGTGTTGACACAGAGTTAGGGTCAGAAATGTTTAAGCTGCATGCGAACAGTTATTTTCAGCTTCTACCTAGTTATAATGAACACCTTCCTTAAATAAAGGCTTCCTTGCGTTTACACCCTCTACTCTGCCCACTGTGCTCAGAGCCATAGAAACTAAAGGGAGATTTGTGTTTTGTTTTCAGGATCACTTAAGCATGGTGCAAGGGATGATTATCTTAAAATACCCACGCTGAACGGGGAGAAATCGTGAATGAACAGAGACCTGTAAATCAAGTAGGTGGAAAGTTCCTTTTTTTTAGGGGACGTGAGAACCAGCCGTGACAATTTGAGGGGAACTTAAAATAATTTGCTCAGGGCTTTTTTTGTAGCAGGACCTCCTTTGCATATTAGGCCACACACCCCTGATGTAGCCAGTCCTCCAAGAGTTTACAGTAAGCCCTGTAAGAAGAGCCCTGTGAGCTCTTCAAGGATTGGCTACATAAGAGGGGTGTGGCCTAATATGCAAAGGAGGTCCTGCTACAAAAAAAAAAAAGCCCTGCCTAATTCTAAACACAAATGTGATTGCTTTCAACGGGAATATTCCCCCTTTTAAAACTTCTTCTTAAAAGCATTTTTAGATGGGATGAAAGATAGGTTAATTCAGGGGTTCAGAACTTAAACAGTTACATGAACCAGAACCAGTTTGGTGTAGTGGTTAAACGCGGCGGACTCTAATTTGGTCCCAAGATAGCCATATCGTTCTCATCTGGTGACGGAGAGGCAACAGTGTCATTACCGAATGGATAACCTTTGAGAAGCACTTCCAAAAAAGCCTGTTCTCTGGTTGCCACCCACCTAACCTCACACAGAGGGGGCCCCTGGAGGGTCCTGTTGGAGAGTGGAGAGCAGGACTGTATGAGAGGAAATGATTCTTTAGATACCCTGAACCCAGTCAATGAAATAAGGGCATTTTATTTTTGTAACAGGAGCTCCTTTGCATATTAGGCCACACACCCCACCCCCGATATAGCCAATCCTCCTGGAGCTTACAGTAGGCCCTGTACAAAGAGCCCTGTAAGCTCTTGGAGGATTGGCTACATCAGGGGGGTGTCGCCTAATATGTGAAGGAGTTCCTGCTACAAAAGAAGCCCTGAAGGGCGTGTTACTTGCATGCATTCATAATCATTCCCTCTTGCCCTTTCCTTTCCCATCACTAACCTTAGAACTGATTTTTCATCGTGCTAGACTTGGTGACTTTAAATGACCAGAAGTCGGATGGTGCGCTGTGGTGATTCTTTAGACTGGCTGGACCTTTGGCTCCGCACACCAACAGATGATCCATGTCTGACCGAGAAAGGTCAGCTTCTTATCTGAATTGTGTCATTATTTCTTCCAATTAAGGCCGGTTGGTTCCCTTCCCAGCGTTTCCTACTCACATAACGCTCCTTTCCCCTTCCAAATTGGCTGACTAATTGCTTACTATATGATAGCGCTGGAATTTGAAGCTAATTAGCCTCTGTCTGGTTAAGAATGACTTTTCGGGTCCATTGTGGTTTCTTTTGTGCATACCTTAAGTCTTTTTTATATTTTCTTTTTTGCAAATGCATCATGCAGGACTTTTTTTAAAAAAAAAATCAAAGGCAAGAGCAAGGACAAGGCAGGAAAGAAAATGTAACCCTTTCCCACCCTGCTGATTCTTCCTGGGCACAGAGAATTCGGAGTTCTGTGACTGGGAAATTTCCCAAGCTGGAATTGCCAACCCTAGAAGCACTGAAGGTGTATACCTTCCCACATCTGGGGATGGGGATGAAAGCTTGCTTGAAATGTGAGAGTTAGTGGCCCTACTCCAGACTAGCACTTCAATTTATTCTGCCATTCGCTTTGTTGTTCCATTCTTTTGTATACCTGTCAAAAGGTACAGAACCTGCCAAAGTGTACCTGTCAGAGAAGGTTACTCCTAAATTCAATCCCTGGCGGTAGCTGGGTTTTCAGGCAGCCGGCTCAGGTTGACTCAGCTTTCCATCCTTCCAGGATTGCTGGGGGGAAAGTGTAGATGGCTGGGGAAGGCAATGGCAAACCACCCCGTAAAAAGTCTGCTGTGAAAACATCATGATGCGATGTCACCCCAGAGTCAGAAACAACTGGTGCTTGCACAGGGGACCTTTCCTTTCCTCAGAGCACCAAGGAACGGGATATCTCCTTGGATTGTCCATTTTATCACAAATGCCAAGGGTTTCAGGTTGCTTTAAAGTGTCAAATTGTGAGAGTCCAATTAATTTCCCCCTTTTTCAAAAGTTTGAAATAAAGAGGAGGGAATGAGGCTTGAAAATAATACCTGTTACGACCTCGCAAACCCAAAAGGCAAATGAAAAACAATGTTTCTAAGAAATATTTTTTTCATTTTTATTGGTGGAAACACTTCAAATTACAGCAACTGCAACAATAACATTTCGGTTATTGATACCTAGATGCAAATGAGAAAAAATTCACATAATAATATAGGACAACAAATTCAATATAATCAATAATGAACATATGATATAGATAGACACAAGGAAAAAATACTGATGACGAACAATAACAATAACAAATACTCTACTGCAATAGTGATGTTGTAGAATCATTCAGCTCCAATACTACTACTTGAGGAGAGGCACCAGATGCTATGCCGAAAACTGGGGGCCTCTGCCTCAAAAAACAGCCCCCCCCCAGAGCCCCAGATACCTGTGGATCAATTCTCCATTATACCCTATGGCAGGGGTGGCCAACGGTAGCTCTCCAGATGTTTTTTTGCCTACAACTCCCATCAGCCCCAGCCAGCATGGCCAATGGCTGGGGCTGATGGGAGTTGTAGGCAAAAAAACATGTGGAGAGCTACCACTGGCCACCCCTGCCCTATGGGAATCAGTCTCCGTAGGGAAGAACGAAGTGCCCAGCATACATTTTCCTCCCGCCCCCCCAGCTTCCTGATGACCCTGAAGCAGGGGTAGGGTCTCCAAACCAGGGGATCCCCTGCCCCCACCTGGGGATTACAGCAACAGGGAGAGAAGTCACTTTAGGAACAATAATGTAAACAACCAATGGTTATAGGGACCAAATTACTATGTAGTATTAGTGTGCATATACAATAAACAAATTGACAAAAGAATTCATAAATTTTCTTCCAAAAGGGAGTCCCATTGTGCAGGCTGTTGACTTTGGAATATCCTGCTTCAACTAAAACTCTTCCAGCATAGGGTGTTCCGTAGATTCTTAAATAAGATGTCCCCGTCCAAAAACGTTTACAGTAACACTTCCACTGCGCTCCCCGCTCCCCGCTGCTCAATGTTTTTTACTGCTTATATTGGAATGCAAATTCTCAACAAAACTTCAAACCGGCATCATGCTCGTGAGCGGCTCAAGCCTCATCCTCTGGATTAGGGGCCGTGTGGAAGCCCCTAGGCAGTCAAAATCTCGAGGGGGGGCCTCACAAATTATCTCAGAGTTGGAGCTCCCCCCCATGGCTGGTATTAGGCTTTCTGGTGCCATAGGCAAATCATCCACTAGCACACACACCCCACCCCCCATTATTAAAAAAAATGGGGGAAATGAAGAGCGCCAAACTTGAAACTTTTCACATTTTTAAATTACTGATTTTTAATTTTTTTAAAAAATGCGATGTTATAAAAAAAACTTGTGAGAATACGTGCTTGCCGGCCATGTTAGTAAGGAGTGGGGCAGGATAGGATGAGATGGGAGGCCATGTCACATATTGGGGGGAGGAGGGCGGCTTGGCTTTGTTGAGGGCAGCTTGGTGATGGGAGAGGACAAGGTGACTGTGGTCAGGAGCCAGAGTCATGCGTCAGGGAGGGGGCACACAGTGGTGCCCCCTAGGCCAGGTGGCGCCCTAGGCGACTGCCTACTTTGCCTACTCCCCCGCACTGGCCCTGTCCCTCCCCCCCCAGCCTCCCGAGGCCCCTGCTGCAGCCTGCAGGCACCTTCTTAAAAGCCCCTTTGACTAAGCTGCAGGGAGAGGCAGAAAGAGGCAAACTTGGCGACGAGGCCAGCATCAGCCCCACCAGGCAAATCGGGCAAAGAGCGGCTCAGTTGCTGGCTGCACATGCAGGCTGGGAGAGCTGGAAGCAGGGGTGAAACAGCGGAGGGGGGAGAGAGAGAAGCCGGTCCAGGGCCCCTGAAGGCGTGGGGGCCCATAGGCCTACTTGGCCTAATTGTCAATCTGGCCCTGCATCTGGGGCAGCAAAAGTCCAATCTTTGAGTGAAGAAGCACTTCCTTGCACTGTGGAGGGGCTGTGACAGTCGTAGAGCATCTGCTGGCTGTTCAGTCTCTGGCATCTCCCGTTAAAAGCCTCTGGCAGTAAGTGGCATGAAAAACCTCTGCCTGAGATCCTGGAGAGCAGCTGCCAGTCTGAGTAGGCAATGCTGACTTTGATGGACTCTGATGCAGCATAAGGCTGATTCATGTGTTCATCTGTGCTGAAATGCAAATCTATTTATTTCTCTACTCTTCCTATTATTTACTGTAGAGATTTCTGTTCCCTTGCCGTGTGCGTTTCAGGTGGGGGCAGGTTAGCATGCCCAGGGCAGCTGGCAAAAATGTAAAACTTTATAGCCCCAGGCTCACAAACATGCACACGCACATCTCAGACAGAACACAGGACACTACATATCCTAATTTGCCCCCTCTTTGATTAAATCAGGGTCGTCAAGTCTATTTCAAGAAATATCTGGGGACTTTGGGGTGGAGCTAGAAGACTTTGGGGGTGGAGCCAGGAGACTTGGGGGGGGGGGTGCAAGGTTGTGACAAGCATCATTGAACTCCAAAGGCAGTTCTGGCCATCACGTTGAAGGGGAACGTACACTTTTTAAATGCCTTCCCTCCACTGGAAATAATGAAGGATAGGGGCACCTTCTTTTGGTGCTCATAGAATTGGACTGTGTGGTCCAATCTTTCTGAATCTTGGAGGGTATTTTGGGGAGAGGCACCAGATACTATGCTGAAAATTTGGTTATCTCAAAAAACAGCACCTCCAGAGCCCCAGATAACCATGGATCAATTCTCCATTATACCTATGGGAATCGGTCTCCATAGGGAATAGTGGAGTCCCCAGCAGACATTTCCCTCCCCCACCCCGCTTTCTGATGACCTTGAAGTGGGGGGAGGGCCTCCAAACAAGGGGATCCCCTGCCCCCACCTGGGGATTGGCAACCCTAGATGAAATCCAGACCCACATTGAGATTTCCCCTGCCCCGTTCCTCTTCCTAAAACTTTCCCCCTGGAACGCACTTTCCATCTCACTGTCTGCTCTTTCAGAGTGTGCAAAGCCATCAAGTTACTTGCATCAGAAATAACTTGATTCTTCTTCCCTCCAATGGTTACTCACGCTGAGTAATATCTGCGCTTACAGCTCTTCTAAAGATGATTGCCTTTTTTGAAGCTCTAGTGAGATCAGCCAAGAATTGTATAATTTCTCTCCCTTAAAATGCCAGCCTCTTTGTAGGGTTTTTTGGGGGGGAGGGGAGTTGCATTACTTTGCCCCCCCCCCACTCCTCGCAGGTTACAATGTGTGTGGGAGGGTGAAGGAAATAGCTGCTGTTGCGTATGAATCGCATGCCACCTGGTGGTAACTTAATGGTGGTTATATAAGGCAGTTTATTGAGCATTAGATGACAGGGCAGACTCCAATTTTCCTATTGGGAAGTCGTCCACAGCTGTAGCCGTCTTTTTTTGTTAGAGATAGGGTTGCTACAATTCTAGGAGGGGGATCAGAGAATTAAATGGAAGAAGAAGATATTGGATTTATATCCAGCCCTATATCTCAGAGTCTCAGAGCGATCACAATCTCTTTTACCTTCCCCCCCAACGGAAACCCTGTGAGCAGTGTTCCCTCTAAGCTGAGTTAGCGTGAGCTAGCTCACAGATTTTTAGCCTCCAGCTCACACATTTTTGTCTTAGCTCAAGAAGGATGACCCCAGAGCATGATAATTTATGCAGTAGCCCACAACTTTAATGCCAGTAGCTCACAAAGTACAATTTTTGCTCACAAGACTCTGCAACTTAGAGGGAACATTGCCTGTGAGGTAGGTGAGGCTGAGAGAGCTCTGACAGCAGCTGCCCTTTCAAGGACAACTCCTACGAGAGCTATGGCTGACTCAAGGCCATTCCAGCAGCTGCAAGTGGAGGAGTGGGGAATCAAACCCAGTTCTCCCAGATAAGAGTCCGCGCACTTAACCACTACACCAAACTGGAAATGGAAAAGAACAGTGTGGTTTCCTGCCCCCCCTTCAGTAGGAAATTCTGCAATCTTGTTGTTAAGGCCAGTACATATTCTGGTGGTAGAAAGTGCTCTCAGGTCAAAACCAATTTATGGTGATGTTGACCCATAGAGTTTTCAAGGCCAAAGAGGAACAGGGGTGGTTTGCCCTTGCCTGCCTTTGTGTAGTAGAATCCTAGAATCATGGAAGGGACTATAGAGGCCATCTAGTCCAACCTTCTGCTCAAGGCAGGATCAGCCTGGAGCATCCCCGACAAGTGTTTGTCCAGCTGCTGCTTGAAGAGGGGGAGCTCACCACCTCCCTTGGGAGCTGATTCCACTCTTGAACAACTCTGACTGTAAAAAGGAAAGGTCCCCTGTGCAAGCACCAGTCGTTTCCAACTCTGGGGTGACATTGCTTTCGCAATGTTTTCACAGCAGACTTTTTACGGGGTGGTTTGCCATTGCCTTCCCCAGTTATCTACGCTTTCTCCCCAGCAAGCTGGGGACTCATTTTACCGATCTCGGAAGGATGGAAGGCTGAGTCAACCTCGAGCCGGCTACCTGAAAACCCAGCTTCCACCGGGGATCGAACTCAGGTCGTGAGCAGAGCTTAGGACTGCAGTACTGCAGCTTTAACAGTCTGCGCCACGGGGCTCTTCCAAAAGTTCTTCCTAATATCCAGCCCGTACATTCCTGCCCTTAATTTAAACCCATTTTTGCAAGTCCTACCTTCTGCTGCCAACAGGAACAACTCCCTGCCCTCCTCTACGTGACAGCACTTCAGGCCTGTAGCCACGGGGGGGGGGGGCTGTCGAGCCACTGCCCCCTGACTCCCGGGAGACTCGCTGGGGTGCAGCCTGCTTTTTTCTTTTTGCCATGGCTGAGCCGGTGAAGCGTCATCAACGGCAGCCGGAGCTAGGAGTGCTGAGCAGGGCACAGTGCACTGCAGCAGCAAAAGCAGCAGGCGGAGAGGAGGGAGGCGGAGGAGCGGGAGGTGGAGGAAGCCATGTGGAATGGGCCGGGGAGGGGGGGACAGATGGTGCTGCAGGCTGCAAAGTGCCAGGGTGGAGGTGAGGGGGGGGGGGTGGAAGCAAATCCCCCTGCTTGCATGCAGTCCCTTCTTGACTCCAAAGTTTAAGGGTTGACTGCCTTGACTTAGTCACATTCGGAGCCTCCAGCTTTTGCCCCTACCTCAGAAAGCAAGCCCCGCAGTGGATGGGAAAGGGTGCCCCCTGACTTTTTAAAAAGCCCCACAACTTTTAAAATCCTGGCTACACCCTGCAGCTCTTCCAAGACTTCAAGCGAGCAATCATGCCCCCCCCTTCCGCCTCCTCTTCTCCAGACTGAACATTCTCAAGTCTTTCAGCCTTTCCTGACCAGGGCTTTTTTTGGAGCAGGAATGCACAGGAATGCAGTTCTGGCTGGCTTGGTGTCAGAGGGTGTGGTCTAATATGCAAATGAGGTCCTGCTGGGCCTTTTCTACAAAAAAGTCCTATGCAAAACAATGGTGATGTCAGGGGGTGTGACCTAATATGTAAATGAGTTCCTGCTGGGTTTTTTTCCTTCAAAAAAAGCCCTGCCCCTGACCATCCGGTTGCTCTCCTCTGCACCTTCTCCATTCTGTCCACATCCTTTTGGAAAGTGAGGCCTCCAGAACCCTGCACATCTTTGATGGTCTCCCTTCCAAGTACTAACCAGGACCAACCCTGCTTAGCTTCCAAGATTTGACAAGGCTGGGCTAACCTGGGCCATCCAGTTCAGGAAACAGGCATTGGAGTGTCCTTAAATTACAAGTTGAACAAAGCAGGAGTCAAGTGGCACCTTTAAGGCCAACCAAGTTTTATTTAGAATGTAAATTTTTGTGTGCTCTCTAAGCACACTCCATCAGACGAGGGGACCAGGTATTGTGGCTGGAATACATGCAGTTTGTTGATTAAGGGGGCAAACTTACTGATCACATGGTCACATAAAACTGTGTGGCTTCGCCATTTGGTCTGGATAGCCATAAAAGGTAATAAAATTCCCTGCCAAATAGTGTTTCTGCAAATCTAGGTAAATCACAAAAGGACATGTATATCCTAGTTGTAGTCCACCCAATCTAATTATCAACATCAATCTACATATTATAAACATCATTCTAGTCTGCCATTAGAAAACAAGAATACATTTTCAAGGAATTTTATTACCTTTTATGGCTATCCAGACCAAATGGCCAAGCCACACTGTTTTATGTGACCATGTGATCAGTTTGCCCTCTTAATCAACAAGCTGCATGTATTCCAGACACAATACCTGATCCCCTTGTCTGATGGAGTGTGCTTAGAAAGCACACGAAAGCTTATGTTTTGAATAAAACTTGGTTGATCTTAAAGGTGCAACTTGACTCCTGCTTTGTTCAACTGCTTCAGACCAACACAGCTGCCCTCCTGGATCTATTTTAAAGGGGAAGGCTGGACAATAGTGAGGCAAGTCTGTTTGTGATGAGGTGATGTGCCTGTTGGGACGTGGAGAATACTGATGGGATGCTGAGTACCTCAGGAATGTTTTTGAACTTGCCAGCACTGACGTTGTGGCTGGATGTAGCAAATCGACACAAATCAACACAGCCTGTTTTAGTGCTGACAGATACAGGTGTACACATCCCTCTCGATGTGCTGATTTTGGCTCCAAAAGTGGGATTCGATTCAGCCATACCCATCTGTTGGCAGATTTTCATCTTCACTGTGCCTGCTCCTAGAGGTAACTGTCTTGCTCAAAGAGGAAGATGTGGATAACTTTGTGGCAGCTGAAGATAATATTTAGCCCTTTTTGTAAGCAAGAGGCTGTGTGTGCTTCAAAAGAAGAGAGGGTCAGGACGCAGTTGCGAAGGACTAAAAAATAAATGGAATCATAATAAAACAAGCCAAGCTCAAGGCCAAGGACTTAGGAGAGAAGATAGCCTTGCTATGCCTGCAACAGTGTGGGGAGGAGGAAGAAGAAGAAGAAGAAGAGTTGGATTCAGTGCTTTTTTTGTAGAAAAAGTCCAGCAGGCTTATTTGCATATTAGGCCACAGCATCTGGTCTGGGAGCACCTGGCTGCCATATGGCAGTTTGTGTCAGCTGGACCCCTGGCCAAGCCAGGTGGAGCTCTGCTCCTGTGAGCTCCAGCAGAAAAAAAGCCCTGGTTGGATTTATATCCCACCACCCTTCACTTGGAATCTCAGAGTGGCTTACAATCTTCTTCCCTTCCTCCCCTCACAACAGACACCCTGTGAGGTAGGTGGGGCTGAGAGAGCTAAGAGAACTATCACTGACCCGAGGTCAGCTGCATTTGGAGAAGAAGTAGGGAATCAAACCCGGTTCTCCAGATTAGAGTCTGCTGCTCTTAAACACTACACCAAGCTGGCTCCCTGGCACACTGCAATGGTGCAGTGAGGGAGCATACAATCTCATGAACATGTGAATTAATTGTCATGTTGGAACTTTTACCAAGTCTGAAACGGCACAGGTGGAGTGGCGTGACGTCATAGGCACTGCCCACACCAGATAGCTGCAACGGTGATGAACATTCCACATGGCATCTTCAAATGCTCTCAGCAGTGGCAGTGAATAGGAGGGGGGTTACTTTTTGCCAGCAACCAAGCATTTTGTGGGGCAGCTGTGAGAACACTACAGAAGTGTTTCCTTGACAAACAGGAACTGTGCAAATGGACTGTCATGTTCTTATGTGCCTCCCATTTGTCTCCATATAGCTTGCACATTATGAGAGTTTCTCATGGATAGCGATTTCACCTTGCAATCGCCTTTCACTGGATGATGTGGAAGACCCCCCACCCCCCAAAAAAAACTCCGACATGTATTGTGAAGGGCCAGAATGGAATGGGATCTGTTTGACGGGGTAAAGTTCAGCCTCTGTTTTCTCTGAGAGCAGGGCATCAATCAGACCCTACAAAATCCAATTTTGAGCTGGGCCATTAGATTTGGAGATGATTCTCATCTTGCCAAAATTAAAGTGTCCACCCCCATAGCAGGCCTTCACTTTCTGCTGTCAGATTGGTAAATCAACAGCCAATCACAGATACAAGGCCTTTTTCTTTTTTTCCCTCAAAGGGAAGACAATTGAAACGGAAAGCCTGCCATTTGGGAAAAGGGAACTGAAACACTTTTCTCTCTTTCACACCAAGTGAGCAGCATTGACAGCTCCAGTTGGTGCCACTTCATCCCCCTCACACAGACTGGTTCACCCCTGACAGGAATATACATCACTTGCTTACTCAGCACGATGACTCAAGCTGAATGTGTAAGCCGAGGTGGTAAACCTCCTGGACTGTACTACTTCAGATTGTAGGGGGGGCTTCACCAGAGCCAACCCTGCCACTAGGCAAACTAGGTGACTGCCTAGGGCACCAGCCTTCTAGGGGTGTCAAATTGGGTTACCCCATGTGACTCGGTGATATTACCAGTGCAGGGGATGGGGTGCCAGAAGTTAGCCTTGCCTAGAATGCCAGACAGTTTAGGGCCAGACCTGGGCTTCACTGGGTTGAGCGCTTCTCCATCTGTGAAAAAATAAAAATAAAAATCTTGCATGTGGAAAACTCAAGTTCAGGGAGGAAGAAATCCAGCCTAGCTTGACATTCTGGTTTTCATTTTAATTATTTGCAGAATATGTGTGTATGCACATGAATGCTGATACGGTATATTCTAGGGCAGGGGTGGCCAATGGTAGCGTCCAGATGCTTTTTGACTACAACTCCCTTCAGCTCCAGCCAGCATGGCCAATGGCTGGGGCTGATGGGAGTTGTAGGCAAAAAAAATCTGGAGAGCTACCGTTGGCCACCCCTGGTCTAGGGAGATGGGACCTGGGAAACATTTAATTAGGATATTAGCTGTAATTCAGAGTGGATCTTTTCTGCAGTGCCATTTTCATTGTACCTCCACTCCAGCTGCTATTTGCCCTTCGAGAGGAAAAATAAATATACTACTATCCAACAATTTTCCCTGAAAGCTGAAGAGCAGTTGGATGGCAGTGAACTTCATGGCAAAAACATCACGGTGGTGGTGCGGGGGGAGGATCTCATTCCTCTAGCACCATTCCCAGCAGGTGGAGAAATAAGCCATTTTGAATGCTTTGCTGCACTATGGCAATCCTCAGTCCTCTGAGTATAGCTAACCACCAGAATCTAAATTGCTGCCTGAAATTATGATAGAAGCACATGCAACTGTTTTAAATTGTTTTTATATTTTATATTTTTATTGTTGTTTATTCTATCGGTCACACTAATGTGGTTGTGTCGACCCTTGGTTTGTGAGCCTGCCTTTGGTGGGGAGGGCAGGATATAAATTAATTAAATTAAATTAAATAAATAAATAAATATAAGGCACTTGTGCCTGAAGAAATGCACCAGGAAATGTATTCCCATAGTGAGTGATCTGTCTGTTTAATACTTGCCGGGGAGGGGGTGGTCTCTGAGCAGTTTACAATCTTCTTCCCTTCCTCTGCCCACTATAGACACCCTGTGAGGCAGGTGAGGCTGAGAGAGCTCTGAGAGAACTGGGACTGACCCAAGGTCACCCAGCAGCTGCATGTTGAGGAGGAGTGGGGAATCCAACCTGGTTTTCCAGGTTAGAGTCTGCTGCTGTTAACCACTACACCAAACTTGCTCTCTGAATAGAGCTGCAAAGCTCCTGCAGAGGGCAGGGGATACCCCGGTTTGGGGGGCCTCAACCCGCTGGCAGGGAAGAGGCCACCGAGAGATCCCCACCCCTGAAGAGCCCTGTCGCTGCACAGTGATGTCACCCAGAAGTGACATCATCACACCAGGCACGTTTTGTGGGGGACGCTCTAGGAATCACAGCGATTTCATCGCAATTCCTCGAGTGTCCCCATGTGACGTGCCCAGCGTGATGATGTCACTTCCAGGTGACGTCATCGTGCCGCACATACATTTCCCACAAACAAGAGAAGTCCCCTGCTGCAGCAGCAGAAGGACTTGGCAACCCTATCTCTGAAAGAGACTCCTGTCTGTCAGAGTATTTTTTATTTAACAGAGAAGCTAAGGAATGTTTTAAAATGGGCTGCTTCTATGTCTTAGTGCCAGAAGCTGGAGAACAAGATTTCAGTTCTCACATAAATACATTTCTCACCAATAGTATAACAAATTTAACAGTTTCTTCCCTGCTGTGACATTGGAGAGCAATCACTGGAGTGTGATCCATAATTCGGGGTTGGTTTTCCCCCCTTTGATGTTGATCTTTCTTGTTTTCTATTTTCAGTGTGTGTTTAAAAAAAATGTAAAGACGCATTCAAACCTGGAACCCACTACCCTTTATTCTGAAGTGCGACAGTCTATTCTGCCATCTCAGGCCTTAGCTGCCTCCTTCTCCTTCATGGACAAACCTTAAAGATTAACAGCAGTAAAGGTTCACTGGGCTGTATCAGATGCTGTCATCTTGCAGGGTTGCCAGAGAATCCAGGTGGGGCCTCCAGATCTCCTAGAATTACAACTGACAGGAATCAGTCCCGATGGAGAAAATAGTTGCTTTAGACGGTGGCTTGTATGGCATTATACCCTGCTAAGGTCCCTCCTGCCCCGTGGCACAGAGTGGTAAAGCTGCAGTACTGCAGTCTGAGCTCTCTGCTCATGACCTGAGTTCGATCCCGGCGGAAGCTGGGTTCAAGTAGCCAGCTCAAGGTTGACTCTGCCTTCCATCCTTCTGAGGTCGGTAAAATGAGTACCCAGCTTGCTGGGGCGAAAGTGTAAATGACTGGGGAAGGCAATAGTAAACCACCCTGTAAAAAGTCTGCTGTGAAAACGTCATGATGCGACGTCACCCCAGAGTCGGAAACAACTGGTGCTTGCACAGGGGACTACCTTTTCCCTTTTTACTTCGGGGCCAGGAAGCAATTTTGCTCCAGGCCAGTTTGGCCAGGAATACTGGAGGGGTTTTTGCCATCTTCTGGGCATGGAGCAGGGGGTCATTGGAGGTGTGTGGTGTGTGTGTGGGGGGTATTTGTGAATTTCCTGCGTTGTGCAGGGAGTTGGACTAGATGACCCTGGAGGTCCCTTCTAACTCTAGGATTCTATGAATTCTGCATCTTGGAGCTAGCAATCCTCATCCGTCACTGTCAGTTACCTTTACCTTTATTAAAAAGATCCCTCCCCTCCCTGAACCCTGCTCTCCCCATGCTCCACCCCCAAAATCAGGTCTTTCCCAAACTAGAGTTAGCATCCCTAACTTTTCTGAACATCTCTCTTTTTTAAAGGAGACATACCAGGAGGCTCAGAGTACCTTCAACACTGTTCTATTTCAGATGGGATAGAGGGCGCTGGTAAGGATGCCAGCCTCCAGGTGAGACCTGGGGATCCCGTGGAATAGTTTATCTACAGACTACAGAAATCAGCCTGGAGATAACAGATACTTTATAGGGTGGACTCTCTGGCATTGTACCCCACTGTGGTCCCTGTCTTCCCCAGGCTCCATCCCCACATCTCCAGGAGTTTCCCAACCTGGATCTGCCAACTCTAGGCTCTGGCCTACATAAATGAATCCATCTTCAAGGTGTCAACAAGTTGTGTTGTTTTTATACGACAATAATGCTTTCAGTCTTTAAGATGCCACAATCTATCTTTTGTAGATAGATCCAGGTGGGCAGCTGTGTATGTCTGAAGCACTAGAACAGATTTCAGAGTCCAGTGGCACCTTTAAGACTGGCAAAAGGTTTATTCAAGGTATGAGCTTTTGCATGCACACAGTTTTCCAGATCTGACCTGAAAAAGTGTGCATGCACATGAAAGCTCATACCTTGAATCAGGCCTCAGATTCAGCAGGAGCTCACAAGAGCACAGCTCTTGAACCTTTCTGAAGGTTCCCCCTCCTCCTCCCTTGTCCATTGAATAGTAGGTGCAGCTGCATAACAATCCCTGGATTAGGAGAACTGGCAGCCAGCCAACCACCAGGGGCTTTGTCTCGCCCCCAGCAGCCCTCATTAACCCCTGGAGAAGCCCACACCACCCTTCTCCACTTCTTATGTGATTTTGGGCAGTGGATGGATTGCTAGCCTTTTGATGGGGGGGCGGTGGCCCAGGAGAGCGAGGCCAGCCCAAGCAGGCCTCGCTCACCCGGGGCTCTCCTTTCTTGCATTGGGTTGCTTTTGGCTGGGGGTGGGGAGGTGGTGGCATAGGCTAATGAGCTCTCCCACCTATTTTTCTACAAAACGACCCCAGCCTTGAATAAACATTTGTTGGTCTTAAAGATGCCTCTAGACTCCAAATGCATTCTACAAATCTCTTTTGTGTTGATGTAGACAGGAACGCTAAAGAAGCAAGCCTTATCTTATTCCATGGGGTTAACGCTCGATAAAGCATTCTTCAGACAGTGGTCTTTAATGTGCCAAAAGCTGTGTGGCTTTTTTTTTAGGGGAAATTCCAGGTGTGTCAGTTTTCAGGATGTCCCAAATCTTTAAAGGGCTACATGCAATATGTTTATGTCCTCACAGCAGGAAAAATCCTATGGCAGTCTGTTTCAGAGGTCTCAGGTCTCTTGGGTCTTTAAAGTGCCACAAGTTCTATGCGTTTTTATATAGTTTTTTAAAAAGGAACCCGTGATTGGTTAGTGCATAATTTTAATTTTATTAACTTTATTAAAGTTGAAAGCAATAAAAAGGGAAAAACAGAAGAAACAAGAATCAACTATGACTACGGCAGATTCATTGCACCACTCCTGAGCAGCACACGGTGGGATTTTATCTGAGGGGAAAAGCCATGACAGTTTTACTGCCATACGCTTCTCTGAGGGGAATTTTTTAAGTTCAACAGCGGCCCGCCATTGGCTGAGGAGGCTCGCGCTTGCGCACTCCACCGCAGCTCCGCGCCCTTCCCACCAACCGCCCTTTAATTCGAATCTGCATCTCGTGGGCAGCCCAATGACGGAGTCGTGCGAGCCGCTCGGGCTATACCCGGCCAACCCCTGCTCTTCGGCTCCGCCCACTAGCCAATCACAGACCTGGCTGGGGTTTGAAAATGCAGGCGCGGAGTTGCTAGGCGGGAGTTTTCGGGGGGGTGGGCGGGGTTCCGTCGGGCAGGGCGGGGCGCTCGAAGGCTGGAGGTCTGTCAATGGAACTTGGCTTGAGACCCGAAGGGGCGGGGTTTAACGCGAGGCTCCTCCCACGGGCCGGAGAGGCGCTTACTACGAAGTGGCTGCTTGGCGCCGGAGCAGTTTTTAGTGCATCTTTGAGAGTGCCGGGGCTTCGGACTCGCTGGCTGACCAGCAGAGATGAAAGCGGGCGGTGAGTGCCCATTCCCGTGGCATGAAGCCTGGGTATCCCCCTTTTTAAAAGGGCCCCAAGAACAGGGATGTGGTTCTTTTAAAGATCCCAATGAATAAGTCTGAAAAACAGCCCTAGAGGAAACTGGTCCCATTTCATTCTAAAATATGGATCTTGCTTTTGGGCGAGCTGAGCTGATTCGGTTCAAAGTTTAGGGAGCTCCAGAAGGTATTGGAGAAAGGTTGGGGGGAGGGGTCGTCTCTAGAGTAGTTCAGTCCTCTGCAGAGTTAACTCCAGTGTAAGGCTGCAGTCCTTGGCCTGGAAGTAAGTACGTATAGGGGGACTTCACTTCTGAGAAGGGAAGCGTCGGATTCGGTTGCAAACCAGTAGGGGTTTCTTCTTAAAACTCCGCATTAGGATTGCCCTTTTTAAGGAACTGCCTGGGCGAAGGAGTAAGAACAAAGTGACGAGTCCGGCGGCACCTTTAAGACCGCCCCCAAGTTTCATTCAAGGTGGGAGCTTTCGTGTGCACGCACACTCACCTTGAGTTAAGCTTGGTTGGTCTTAAAGGGGCCGTTGGACACGAACTTTGTGTTGTTGCTTCAGACCGACATGGCTGCCCACCTGTATCTGAGTTAGAGTAAAGTAGGATTCAGCAGCACCTTTAAGGCCAAAGTTTTATTCAGAATGTAAGCTTTGCATGCATGTATACTTCTTCAGACGAGGAATGGGGTGAGTCAAAACTACGGTACCTATAGCTGGTGGGAGTGGTTAAGAATGCAAAATGATACAGTTTTGCCATTGGATTTTAACTTTGTACCACTTTGCATTCTAACCCACTGCCCACCAGCTATATGTAACTCTGCGCACTGTACCCCATTCCTCGTCTGAAGAAGTATACATGCATACAAAGCCTACATTCTGAATAAAACTTTGCTGGTCTTAAAGATGCTACTGGACTCCTACTTTGTTCTATTGCTTCATACTAACACGGCTGCTTACCTGGATCTATCTGCATGGAATGCACTGGGTTAAAGAATGTGTTTTAGAAAGCGTTGTAGGACTTTAAAGGATGTTAAGAGATCAGTTGTGACCCAAAACTCCTGTGGGTTAGTGGCCTCTTCTCCAGTAGGGGTCCTAGCCAGTGTAAACTTATGCAAACCCCTCAATTGGCTCAAAATGAGTCTTACTCAGCGGTGGCCAAACTGTGGCTCTTTCACACATATTGTCTGGCTCTCGAAGCTGGCTTGGAGAAGGCATTTGACTCTTTAAAGCACTTCTCCAAGCCAGCCGGTGACTTAGAGAATGCGTTTTTAAGTTAAAGTTGCTTGCTTTCCGCCTCTCTCCCTCCTCTCCTGCTATGGTTCTTCCTTGGACTCGGCGGGCCTTTTGCAAGTTACTGTCACTGCTGCTACTTTCATTCCGCCGCTGGGGAGTTGTCGCAAACCCAAGTCACGTGAACTAGGGCAAAACTTTCTGCAAAGAAAGCTGAAAATAACTTGGCGAGTTTTGCCCCCAATTCCGCCCCAGGGGGTGGGTGGCCGCGATCTGGCTTCCCGGTTGCAAATCTTGGCCTCCTTTTGGCTCCAGTCTCTCCCCTAAAGTTGCGTTATCTCCAGCTATCGGTGAACTTCGAACGGCTCGGGCTGTTAGTGGAGGGGAAACCGAATTAACCACGGGCGCTTTAAAACCGGAGCCCGCTTCGCATCAGTTTAGGCTGACGGTGCATCTGGTTGTTGTTTTTTTAAAAAAGTTGTTTGCTTTTAGCCTTTATGTATGTGCTGAGAGTTAATAGGGAAAGAAGCGGGGGATAGAGAGCGAATGGCGAAGTTTGTATTTAAAGCTCAAAGCAAGGGCGCTCTTGGATTTTGGGCGGGTGGATTTAAAAAGTAAGCAGAGCCTATAGTGGGATAGGAGCGGCCTCCAAGAGGGTGGGGATTGGGTTGCGGCTTTTTTGCTGGGGCCATGCCTCAAGGGCTTCTTGATACCAGTCGTGCATCTATATTTTCCTCTTCGAGCCCCTGCGGGCTTTTATTGCAAAGATTCGTAGCCCTGGGAGAAATGGTCTATAGGATCCAAAAAAGTTCTAAAGTAGGTCTATTCAGAATCCTACTGAAGTCCATTCAATGGAGCTGAAGTGTTCTTTCCAATGGGTGAAGCAGTCTCTACTTGGACCGGCAGTTTTAAACAAATTATCATGTCTATCAGGGTTGTCCTAGACAAGAGAATGTCTATCAGGGTTGTCCTGTTTATTTGACACAGCATAGGTGTCTTCCAATTTGTATTAATTCAATTAGTTGCAAGGTTTCTTTAAGACAGACTGATTGAAATTTGAGTGGCTTTATAAAACCACCCACAAATTTGCTTCAGATTATTAGGAATCTAATTTCATACTGATTTCAGTTACATTTGCAGTGTTTCCCATTTCTGCTTCTGTAATTACAAACCAGCCTTTGAATCTTAACAGCCCAGTTATGCAATCTTTGCGTGCATGTGTTTGTCACTGGCTTTAATGTAATCCTATGCAAGATTAGTCCAGTACAAACCCATAGATTTCAATGGTTTTTAGACTGGCATAGAATTGCACTATATTATAAAAGAACAAAGTTAGTCCAGTGGCACCTTTAAAGACCAGTGAAGTTTTATTCAAGATATGAACTTTTGTGTGCATGCACACTCCTTCAGATACATAGATGTATCTCCATTGTGCTTCTATGTATCTGAAGAATTGAGCATACACATGAAGCTCATACCTTGGATAAAGGTTCATTGGTCTTACAGGTGCCATGAGACTCAGTGTTCTGTTGCTATGAACCAACACAGCTGCCCACCTGGATCTATTTTTTAAAGGTTATTTCATATGCTGCAGGGTTAACCTTACCAAAATGAAGTGCTCCGTATATATACACTTAATTTTGATCCTTTTTTAATGCATAATGCTCTCTGATCCTTTTCAGCCCTGAAATTCCTTCTTTGCCAGAGAGAACGAAGGAAACGCGTGTTGTGGCCTGTTGTGTGTGGTGGTTGCACACGCATGTAAGTGCACAGGAAGTCATGACCAATTAATGCTTCCTATCATAAGTGCACATATGTATACAGTGTACCTGTTCGATTTTCAGTCTTTTCTCGGTGGTTCTCATGTATGTGTGGGATAACAAATTATCTTATTGAATACCATATTCATTCGTTGGTGTAAGTAATCTATGAGTTAGCGTTTTGGAGGATGTTAAACAAGTGGCCAAATTGTGTCTTGAGAGCCGTGTGTGGCTCTTTCCCACATATTGTGTGGCTCTCAAAGGCCCCATCTCCTGGCTTGGAGAAGGCATTTGTCTCTTTAAATCACTTCTCTAAGCCAAGCCAGCTGATAGTTTGGAAAATGCATTAAAGTTGCTTTCTTTCCACCTCTCCCCCCTCTGTTTGCCTCCCTCCCAGCTTCCAAACATCTGACATCCATGTCTTGCGACTCTCAGACACCTGACATTTACTCTTTGTGGCTCTTACCTTCAACTAGTCTGGCCACTCCTGATGTTAAACTTGCCTGCATAGCTATGTTTGTTGTGGTCTTGAAAGGGTGGTGAAACCCAGTTGGTAAAACTCCCTTATCGGATCACGTGGACGTGATTTTTTACCCTCACTGGGTGCATGTTGCTGTCCACACACTGCAGTGACCATCCTGTGCACATTTACTTGGGAGTACATTGACTAAGTGGGTCTTAATTCCAAATTAAACATGTCTACGAGCACACTTCTGGTTAACATCCTGACTGATGCATGGACTGTCCGATGCTCATTGTTGCTCTGGAACAAGAGGTGGTGTCCAGCCATTCTCAGAACTCAGTTATTTTGTGGGTTATTTGGCATGACCACCTTACCAGGAAGTGACAAAGTGTGGCACAGGAAAGTCCGCCTTCATACATGTGATTTGCAGCAGATAATACCCTTGCTGGAGTCGTGTGTGAAAGGAGTCTTCTGTGGCAGCAAAGATCCGAATGGATGTAGTGATGCTGGTTGTCCTTGTTGATTTCAGTGTTCTGGCTCTGTGATGAGGGTCGGCGTTCATTCCAACATGCTACATTAAATGTGTTTTGTTGTGGGATAACTGCTTGCATTTTGGAATGGCTGCTTCAGGTTCTTGCTGAAATCTCTGGGCTTCTGTTTTAGTGACCCATTGTAGATGTTCCGGGTGCTTCTCTGTCCCTTCGAAGCGAAGGGTGCGGAAGAGACCGAGAGTTCTGACGCTGCTGAGCCTTCCGGAAGATGTTCTCTTTCATGTCCTTAAGGGGCTACCTGCCGAAGACATCCTTTCCCTGCGCACTGTAAGTCCTTTCTTTGATACTACAACTGCTGCGCTAGGTCAGGTGTGGTGGTTTGAGTACTATAGAGAAAAAGGGAGGCTCCCTTTAAGCAAGACTATAAATGAAACACTAGAGTGCACGCAGGCACTTAGACATGACCTCTATTCTCAAACAGTCTGCACCAAAATGAATTCAAAACTGTTTTGAATTCATTTTGGTGCAGACTGTTTGAGAATAGAGGTCATGTCATATTGCAGTCTGTTTAAGGTCGAAGCTTTGGATTATTAAAATACCTTTTGTGCACATTTATACTGTTTATCTTAGATTATTTAGGAGCAGAGTCTACTCAGTAGAGGCCAAAAGGGTTTTCTCTATTACATATATGTTTTGATAGTCTAGTTTCACCCTGACGTTTTTTCATTTATAGTGGTGGTTTGAGTGTCAGACAAGAACTGGGGGGGATCTGGGTTCAAACACTCAACCAGGAAACTGGAGTGGCCTTGGTTCACTTGCACTTTTAGCTTAAATTTATTTATTTTATGAAATTTATATCCTGCCCTCCCTTAACAGGCTCAAGGCGGCTAACAACAGTTAAAAAACCATATAGAATATTAATAACAATATATAATAAAACATTTTAACCCTAGAATCCAAAATGCATGTCGATGTTTCTGAATATCTATATTTGTCCAGTGGGATTATCAGTGCTGTGGGACATTTGCTACCTCCCCTTAACTGTTGAAGGCAAGCTTAAACAGTTCGGTCTTTCAGGCCTGGCAGAACTGTAGCAGGTCCCTTAGGGCCCTGATGTTTTCGGGGAGGGCATTCCACAGAGTGGGGTCTATTGTCGAAAATGCTCTGGCTCTAGTGGTGGACAATCGAACTTCTTTCAGTCCGGGAATCTGAAGGGGATTTTAGGACCCTGAATGTAGTGCTCTCTGGGGCACATATGGGTTCATGGGGTTGTTGAAAGGATGGGGTGTGTGGGGGGGGCATGATTGCTGCCTTGCTGTCCCCAAAGGAAGAAGAGAATTAAAACAAGATTCACTGAGGATTGTCTTTCCCTGTCACAGATGTAAGCGGGTACCAGTTTGGATTGGAGATTTTCAGCTTCTCTGGGTGCCTCCAAAGCAAAGTAAAAACGAACCTGGAAGCTCCCCTTTCCGCTGTGCTTGAGATGGGTTGTGTGCATTATGGGAGCACCATATGCCCAAATCTTTGTACTCACTGACCTTGAGAAGGCTTCTTACAAGTCTACTGGGGACAGTATTAACAGCCTCTTCTCTCTCTCTCTCTCTCTCTTTCCACCCTTTTAGGTCCACTCTCATCTAAAGTACCTTGTAGATAACCATGCTAGTGTTTGGGCATGTGCAAGTTTTCAAGAAGCGTGGCCTTCCCCGAGCAACTTGAACATGTTTGAAAGGTAAACTTGCCAAGACCCTAGAAATTCCAAAGCTAAGCCTTTTAACAAAGACACCAAGGTTACGTGCCAAGTTACAGTGTAGTGGGTGATGATTCTCCTGTGTGCTGTAGGAGAGGCCTGTCCGGTTCGTTTGCGCTTTAAACAAAGAGTATATGAAAGCTTGCATTCTGAATAAAACTTAGTTGATCTTAAAGGTGCCCTTGTCTACTGCTTTGTTCTAACAAAGAGTTTTGTTCGGCTGGGCAGGAATCGTGATCTGTGATTAAGTCTTTGGGAAATGAAAATGCTGCATTTGTAGCTGTAGCTTCTGCTTCAGGGGAGAGCCAGTTTGGTGTAGTGGTTAAGTGTGTGGATTCTTATCTGGGAGAACTGGGTTTGATTCCCCACGCTTCCTCCACGTGCAGCTGCTGGTGTGATCTTGGGTCAGTCACAAGTTCTCTCAAGGCTGTTATGGTCAAGAACAGTTCCGGGAGAGCTCTCGCAGCCCCACCTACCTCACCAGGGGTCTGTTGTGGGAAGGGGAAGGGAAAGGAGATTTGTAAGCCGTTCTGAGACTCCTTTGGTTAGCGAAGGGTGGGGTATAAATCCAATCTCTTCTCTGCATCTAAAATTCTGCAGAGGTTCAGTGAGACTCACAAAATTCATTTGGGCGTAAGCTGCCATGGGTCAGAGCTTACTTCTTTGGAGGCATCAGACTCTGTTCATTCAGCAGATATGTTTGTGCTGAAAGTGTCATCTGCCAGGGGACATCCATTTTGTCAGCTCTTGACGCACGAAAGCTATTGCTGGGGTATGTTTTGTTAGGTGCCAGGAGCCTGCTGTTTCATGTTAACATGGCCGCCCTTATGAAAGCATGTTAATGGTCCTTTTATGGTTTGTTTCACCCATCAGTTAGCTGGCAGAGCTGCTGTGTTTTCTGGGTCATTTGGTAGACAAGCCACTTCTTCTCTGCTGGTGCTGAGAATGAGCATGTAGACGGTCCTTGTTAATTCTCCTATGACTGAAAAAGGCTATAACCCTACTAAATTTCACTTCTTGCCTCTGCCTCTTCTGGACGACATAGAGACTTGCACCGCTGTTTCCAGTTATCCCCTATTGCATTGGGACGGTGTGGCTTTTTCTAGAATGCATTCTATGTACAGAGTGATGGACTACCATACAAAGGGTTAGATCTGCTTGTGAAAATTGCTGGGATTTGCAAAACTCAAGCCCAGTAGCACCTTAAAGATCAAAAGATACGGAAGGAGAAAGAAGAAGACTGCAGATTTATACCCCACTCTTCTCTCTGAATCAGAGTCTCAGAGCAGCTTACATTCTCCTTTATCTTCTTCCCCCACAACAGACACCCTGTGAGGTGGGTGGGGCTGAGAGACCTCTCCCAGAAGCTGCCCTTTCAAGGACAGCTCTGAGAGAGCTATGGCTGACCCAAGGCTATTCCAGCAGGTGCAAGTGGAGGAGTGGCGAATCAAACCGGGTTCTCCCGGATAAGAGTCCTTGCACTTAACCACTACACCAAACTGACTCACTAGAGAGCTTGGACAGACAAAGGGAAGCTGACTGAGGGAAGCTGTTTTTGGTCTTGAAGATGCTTCTGGGCTTGAATGTTGGTCTTCTAATGCAAACCAGTGTGGCTACCTGCCTGATACTAGGACTGACAGAGTTCCAGCTTTTTAAAAAAATAACAGCAACCTTCTGTATTCTCACACAGGGCTGCAGAGAAGGGTAACTTTGAAGCTGCTGTGAAACTGGGAATAGCTTACCTCTACAATGAAGGCTGTAAGTATGGGGGTAAACTTGGAACTGTTTAGTGGTGGGGGTTTGTAACATTCACAGCCTCGGTTAGGGCCAGCAAGGCAGCTACACATTAGACCAGGGATGTCAAGCATGCGGCTCAGGGGCTGAATCAGGTCCCCAGAGGGCTCCTGGCTGTCATCTGCTTCCTTCTCCCTCTCTCTTGCTTCCTTCTGCATCACAGCTTGCTTTGCCAGGTTTGCTCAATCGCACAGGAGCGACAGAGCAAAGCCTCTATTTTCTCCTTTGGCTGAAGCTCCTCCCTTAGGGAGGGGGAGGGAGAGCTTGCTTTGCCAGGCTCTCTCAATCGCACAGCGGTGTTACTGAGCCAAGCCTCTCTTCCTTCTATTGGCTGAGGCTCCTCTCCCTCCTGGTCCCCTGTGGAAGGAAGGAAAGAGCCAGAGCTTGTTTTGCCCAGTTCCCTGGATTGCACGGGAGAGATACAAAGAAAGCACCATTAAGACCAATGATTGCTTAATGTTTTAAGCATGTTTTATTTTACATTTTTTTAAAAAAAAAAAGTCTTTGTGTTTGTCTGTGCCATTTACATCTCCACTGTCTGGCATGACGTTTGATGACACACATGGCCCAGCTCGACAAGGTTTCATTTATGTCAGATCCGGCCCTCATAACAAATGAGTGACACCCCTGCATTAGATGTTGGAATTGCCTTAATCACGATGTGTGTGAAGCTATCACTGCTCAGAGTGAGCTCTGCAAAGAGTCACTGGGGGTTCTTCCTGTGCAGTGTGTATTGTGTGGCATGCTCACTATGCTGATGCTGAAGTATGCTTGTCAGTGGAGGATCCGCCTTTCTCGTGTTTCTCCTGTCTTACATTTCCCCATTCTGCTTCTGTTCGTGCTCGTACATTGAACCATTGACGTGGTCTGTTTCTTCTTCCTCCCCATGCTCTGTGCGGGACGGGGTTACATATTTTCTGTGCCTTGTATGCGACTGTGTCTAGGGACAAAGAAGCCGGACTACCATTTGGTACAGTCTGTTTGATGTACCGCACTGCAGCGTCGACACGCTTCAAATAGTCCCGATAGCACGTGAACATGGGCTGTGCCTTTGTCTCTTGTCTTGCCGCTTCAGTGTCCATCTCCGACGAGGGCCGGGCCGAAGTGAACGGGCTGAAGGCCTCGCGTTTCTTCAGCCTGACGGAGCGCTTGAACGTCTGCACGGCCCCATTCGTCTGGCTTTTCATTCGCCCTCCCTGGTCTCTCAGCGGGAGCTGCTGTAAAGCCGTGGTCTACGAGAGCCTCAAAGCGGAATGCCAGACGCAGCAAGTAAGCCGGCAGCTCTGGGGCTTTTGGACATAAACTGCGCTCGGTTTTTGACACTGGTGTTTCTGAGCCTTCAGTGCTGAGGGAAAGGAATGAGTCAGGTTCTCTGGCCGAAGTGGAGACTTTCTGTACTTGCTGCGATCTTTAATTCAGTATAAAAGAGCAAGAGTCCAGAAGCACCTTCAAGACTAACATTTGTGGTAGGGTTGGAGCTTTCGTGAGGCACTGCTCTCTTCTTCAGATACTACTTCAGTAGTGACTCATGAAAGCTCCTACCCTACCACAAATTTTGTTAGTCTTTAAGGTGCTATGGGACTCATACTCTTTTCTACTGCTACAGACAGACCAACATGGCCGCCGATCTTCACTGAAGAAGAAGAAGAATTGCAGATTTATACCCCACCCTTCTCTCTGAATCAGGGTCTCAGAGCGGCTTACAATCTCCTATATCTTCTCCCCCCACAACAGACACATTGTGAAGTGGGTGGGGCTGAGAGGGCTCTCACAGCAGCTGACCTTTCAAGGACAACCTCTGCCAGAGCTATGGCTGACTCAAGGCCATTCCATCAGCTGCCAGTGGAGGAGTGGGGAATCAAACCCGGTTCTCTCAGATAAGAGTCCGCCTACTTAACCACTACACCAGACTGAATTCAACATGAGTGCAGAATAGCTGTGAAATGTGCCCTGGGCCAAGCATCTTGAAAATCTCTGCTTGAATCATTTTTGAAAAATAAATAGGCAACTCAAGTTGCTAGCCCTTAAAGCTGCAGCAATGTGTAATGTACATTAAAACTTGCAGAAAGCGCCATATGTCTTCTCTGCAGGCAGAAAGGGGCTTGGTAGGAAATGGATATGCCCCCTACTTAAGAGTCCCGCTCAAGGTGATGTACAATGTAAGAAAAACAAAAGCTGCTGGAATGGCCTTGGGTGAGCCATAGTTCTCTCAAAGTTGTCCTTGAAAGGGCAGTTTCTGTCAGAGCCCAGCAGAATTACAGGGGCTGGTCTTACAATGGCTGGTCTCCTTCGAGGTCGGGGACAGAGGGTGGCGCTTGGAGGTGAACTATCCCAGCGGCACCCATGACAATGTGGTGTGCCGCAGGGAGCAATTATTTCCCCAATGTTATTCAACATCTACATGCGCCCCCTTGCCCAGATTGTCTGGAGGCATGGGCTGGGGTGTAATCAGTATGCAGATGACACCCAGCTCTATCTGCTGATGGATGGCTGCCCAGATTCGGCCCCAGAGGAACTGGGTAGGGCATTGCAAGCCGTGGCTGGTTGGTTGCAACAGAGCCGGCTGAAATTGAATCCATCGAAGACGGAGGTCCTGTGCCTAGGTTACAGGGGGCTGGGATCAGAGATGAGGCTCCCATCCTTTGATGGGGCTCCACCGATGCCCACGTCGAGGGTGAAGAGCTTGGGGATGCCTCTTTGGCTATGGGTGAAGAGCTTGGGGATGCCTCTTTGGCTATGGGTGAAGAGCTTGGGGATGCCTCTTTGGCTCCTGGATGCCTCTTTGGCTATGGAGGCCCAGGTTACCACTACTGCCAGATCAGCCTTTTCCCATCTGAGGCGGGTCAGACAGTTTGTCCCATATCTCGCCCCCCCACGACCTGGCCACAGTGACCCATGCAATGGTCACTTCCAGGCTAACTCTCTATGTGGGGCTGCCCTTGACCTTCCTCCGGAAACTGCAGCTGGTGCAGAATGCTACTGCACGGATGTTGACGTTGTGGCCCGTATGGGCACGGATCCATCCTGTGCTGCGTGGACTGCGCTGGCTACCTATTGAGTGCCGGATCCAGTTCAAGATGCGGTACTCACCTTTAAAGCCCTATACCGCCAGGGGCCAGCATACCTTTGGGACCGTCTCTCCCTGTATGAGCCCCGGAGGTCTTTATAATCAGCAACCCAACAACTTTTGGTAATACCCGGCCCCAGAGACATCCATCGGGCCTCGATGAGGGCTAGGGCCTTTTCAGCCTAATGGAATGAGCTCCCCCTGGAGATCCAGGCCCTGCGGGATCTGCTCCAGTTCAGCAGGGCCTGTAAAACAGAGCTCTTTCATCAGGCTTTCAGCTGAGGCAGCGGATGCCACTTGTTACCGGCCTCCCGCTTCATTCCATCCCAGGAATACAAGATCTGCTGGACCTGGACAATCGGCCATGTCTGTGAGGCAGAACCAGGTTTTATTCCCTACTCCTCTACATTCAGCTGCTGGCGTGACCTTGGATCTGTCACAGTTCTCTCAGAGCTCTCCCAGCCCCACATACCTCACAGCATTTCTGTTGTGGGGAGAGGAAGGGAAAGGAGATTGTGAGCTGCTCTGAGGCTCTTAAGTGAAGGATGGGGTATAAATCCAGTCTCTTATCTTCTTACCTTATCTATAGATCAGCTTTAATCTTGTCTGTTGTTTTTTTTAGAATTGATTTAATCTAAATGTAGAACTAATATAACATCAGCCAATAACAATATGCTGTTCCTTTTGCAGGCTCAGCAAGGATCGATTCTGTATTGCCTGGCGAAGGTCCTACATCTCTTCGAGGTAAGCCTTTTATAACAGCCATGCCGTTCTTGCCATCCCTGTAAGCGGGTCTAAAAGTTCAGTCTTTCAGCATAAAATCTGACATGTCAAATGGGCTTTTAATGCACGGGGAAGCTTATGTGGTTTATTAAGTGCTGAGCTAGTAAAGCCCTTGTTCTTGGGGGGTCTTGAAAGCCGGAGCAGTCCTTTAGACCCATTTCCGATGCTTAGATCAGTGGGGATGTTGTTAAGCGCTTGGGCTAGAACAGGAAGGTCTGAAGGCATTCAGGGGGACGACACAAATCATTGGGAGCTTTCAGAGTCAGAGTGCCCAAGGAGAAATGTCTGTTTTGGCTAAAAGTCCGTGTTTGGAAGGAAGCAGATGTCTGCTTGGTTTGGTGTAGCGGTTAAGCACGTGGATTCTTATCTGGGAGAACTAGGTTTGATTCCCCACTCCTCCACTTGCACCTGCTGGAATGGCCTTGGGTCAGCTGTAGCTTGTCCTTGCAGAGTTGTCCTTGAAAGGGCTCCTGCTGTGAGAGCCCTCTCAGCCCCACCCTCCTCATAGGTTGTCTTTTGTAGGGGAGGAAGGTAAAGAGATTGTGAACTGCTCTGAGATTCGGAATGGAGGGTGGGATATAAATCCAACTTCTTCTTCTCCTCCTCCTCCCCCTCCATGAAGTTTGACACATCCACTGTTGCTCACTGTGGTGTTTTTGATCTGTGACTTCCTTTGTTGTCTTGGCAATTAATGAGCACAAAGTTTGCATCTGTAAAGAGGTGCTGCAGCGGATAGGTGTGATTTACTCAATTCTTTCAGTCCATTAAATACACAGTCTGGAAGTTGTTGATCCGGAGCAAATCTGCATCTGGGGTCAAGGATCAAGTGTGTTCTGCAGCTGCTGGAATGGCCTTGGGTCAGCCATAGCTATAGCAGAACTGTCCTTGAAAGGGCAGCTGGTGTCAGAGCTCTCTCAGCCCAACCCACTGCACACAGGATGTCTGTTGGGGCGGGGGGAGGAAGATAAAAGGAGATTATAAGCTGCAGTGAGACTCTGATTCAGAAAGAAGGGCGGGATATAAATCTCTGGTCGTCTTCTGCTTGCTCAGGTGCCTGCGTTTGGAGGCATGGCACATTGGACTCTGAAAACTTCTGGAACTGGGAATGTTCCCCTCACATTCTGCACATGGACAGTTCTGTCATAGTCAGGCAGGGGCATGAGGATATGGCTATCTGTGGCTTCAGTGACAATACAGCTAGAGATCTTGGGGGGGGGGGGCATGTTTGGCTTCAGGCTGATAGACCTATCAAAATACAGGTAGTTTTTCTTCTCGTTGCCGGCCTCTAAACACAAGCTTATGCAAAGCATCTGCTAAGTCCTACTGCCCTTATAGTGGCTTTTAGCCACATAAGGGCAGTAGGAGCACTGAGTAACTTAATGAGGTTTTAACTTGGTGATCTGTACTGGTAATATTTGTTTTGTATTTGGATACTCATTTTTCAACACAAGTTAAAGTTGCGTTTCACATGGAGAGTTCTTTCTTTTTGTTGTGGCTTAGTCTTTCCTCCATGGTCCAAGTCCAATCGTATGGCTTAAGAACATAAGAGAAGCCATGCTGGATCAGGCCCATCCAGTCCAACACTCTTGTGTCACACAGTGGCCCAAAAACCCAGGTGCCATCAGGAGATCCATCAGTGGGGCCAGGACACTTGAAGCCCTCCCACTGCTGCCCCCCAAGAACCAAGAAGACAGAGTTCCATCAATACCCTGTGGCTAATAGCCACTGATGGACCTCTGCTCCGTATGTTTATCCAATCCCCTCTTGAAGCCGTCTATGCTTGCAGCTGCCACCACCTCCTGTGGCAGTGAATTCCATGTGTTAATCACCCGTTGGGTGAAGAAGTACTTCCTTTTATCCATTCTAACCCAACTGCTCAGCAATTTCATTGAGTGCCCACTTCTTGTATTGTGTGAGAGGGAGAAAAGGACTTCTTTTTCTACCTTCTCTATTCCATGCATAATCTTGTAAACCTCTATCATGTCACCCCTCGGTCAAAGTTTCTCTGGGCTAAACAGCCCCAAGTGTTTTAACCTTTCTTCATAGGGAACATGTTCCAACCCTTTAATCATTCTAGTTGCCCTTTTCTGGACTTTTTCTGATGCTATAGTATCTTTTTAGAGGTGTGGTGACCAGAATTGTACACAGTACTCCAAATGAGGCCGCACCGTCAATTTATACAGGAGAACTATGATACTGGCTGATTTGTTTTCAGTTCCCTTCTGGCCTTTCCTTGTGCAGCCAAGAGAACAATTCACACACGAGAACTGCTGCGTAGACTTCTGTGCTGCAGACATATCAGAAGCAGGGCTGTTCAATGAGCACTTGAGCATGGTGGTTTTCTGTGCTTCAGTCCTTGCGCAGTCGGTGTGACAACCTATGTCTTTTCTTTTCCATGTAGGATGAAGAAAAAAAGAAAGAAGCCATTGAAATGTTTGAGACGTCCTCGAAACAAGGCTGCTTGCACAGTGCTTACCTCCTCTGGGAAAACAACAGAAGAGCTGCTGTGAGTGGCCATGATTCATGGATTCCGTTAGAGCAGGCGTCAGACTCATTTGTTAACGAGGGCCGGATCTGACATAAATGAGACCTTGTTGAGCCGGGCCAGGCCATTTGTGTACTTATTTAAGATTAGGTAGCAGAGATAAATTTTATAAAGGACATAAATAAACACGATTAAATATATATATAAAAAGCTTAAAACATAAGCACTGTTTTCTTTGTATTTCTCTCATGGGATCCAGGGAACTGGGCAAAGACAGCTGTGGCTCTTTCCTTCCTTCCCCAGGGGATGGGCGGGAGAAGCCTCAGCCAATAGAAGGAAGAGAGGCTTGGCTCAGTAGCTCTGCTGTGTGATTGAGAGTGCCTGGCAAAGCAAGCTCTGCCTCCCTCCCTTCCCAAGGAAGGAGTCTCAGCCAATGGAGAAAATAGAGGTTTTGCTCTGTAGCTCCTGTGTGATTGAGCAAGCCTTGCGAAGCAAGCTTTGATGCAGAAGGAAGCAAGAGATGGGGAGAAGGAAGCAGATAACAGCCAGTTGCTTGGGGGCCTCATTCAGCCCCCGGACCACATATCTGATATCCCTGCATTAGAGGGTGGAAGAGCCAAGGAACCCAATGAGGCTTCAAGCCTGATCTCCTCAGATCTCAGAAGCTAAGCAGGGTCGACTCTGGCTAAGTACTTGGATGGGAGACTGTCCTTGGAATACCAACAGTCAGGAGGGCAGCGGCAGGCTTTATTCAGCCACCTCTCTGAATATCCTCCAGGCCCCCAGTAGGAGTCAGTCACCAGAGGTCACCATGACTTCCAGGTGCACACAAGCACACACATAAATAAAAATGCAAAAATACTAGGAGAGAGAGGACAAACAAAGTCCACTGCATTCACTTCAGTCTGCTTCATATAAGCAAGATGTGTTTTGTTCACTTCTAAGTAAATGGAATGCCCAGCAGAGCCAGTTTAGTGTAGTAGTTAAGAGCGATGGACTCTAATATGAAGAACTGGGTTTGATTCCCCATCCCTCCTCCTCCCCTCCCCATGCAGCCAACTAGGGGGACCTTGGGCCAGTCCCAGTTCTCTCAGAGCTCTCTCAGCCCCACTTACCTCACAGGGAGTTCTCTTGGGCCTAAGAAGGGGAGGAAGCCGGAAGTGTCTCCATCCTGTGGGCAGGGGGGAGAGGAATGTCACTTGAGCATCTTCAGAACTCATGCCAAGTCATCACTACTGTGTGGGGCTTTTTTTGTAGCAGGATCTCCTTTGCATATTGGGCCACACCCCTCTTATGTAGCCAATCCTTCAAGAGCTTACGGGGCCTGCTGTAAGCTCTTGGAGGATTGGCTACATTATGGGTGTGTGGCCTAATATGCAAAGGAGTTCCTGCTACAAAAGAAGCTCTGTGAATTGGAGGCATGTCTCTGCCATCCCGCCTCCAGTTCTTGAACCTCCTGGTTTTTGTTCACACTCGCTAGTTTACAAAAGAGAGGAAGGAATGTTTCCTCTTGTTAGTATAAAACGGGGGAGGGGCGGCAAACTTATTTAACAGAAGAGCCACATAGAATAAACACCAGATGTTTGAGAGGTGCAAGTCAGGAAAAAAAGGCAGGCAGACAAAAAGACAAGGGGGGAGATGGAAAGAAAGCAACTTTAAATGCATTCTCCAAGCTGCCGGCTGTGTGGTTTGGAGAAGTGATTTAAAGAGAAATGCCTATTCCAAGGCTGCCAATGGGGCAGTAAGGGCTTTGAGAGCCCCACAATATGTGTGAAAGAGCCACAGTTTGGCCACCCCTGGTATAAAATCATGCACTGTTGCCCCAAGCTAGAAAAAAAAAGAGTCTTATGATTGGATTGTATCCCTTCTTTGTAGATGTCAGACCCTGGCAGATACCTCCAGAGTCTCAGGAAACTCAGGGACTATGCAGCAAAGGGGTCTTGGGAAGCCCAGGTAAGATTGTGAATCCGGGTCCCTACAATCTAACTGGCATTTGTTTTACTCTAATGGGCACCTGGATACAAACAAGGTTCACGCCGTTCGCTTCGATCAGCTCCACATAAGCAAGGTCTGCCCCGTTCACGTCTAAGTGTATGCAATGCCCAGCAGAGCTAGTTTGGCATAGTGGTTAAGAAGGGGCGGCCTCTGATCTGGAGAACCAGGTTCGATTCCCCACTCCTCTGCATGCAGCCTGCTGGGGGACCTAGGGCCAGTCCCAGTTCTCTGAGCTCTCTCTGCCCCACCTACCTCACTGTGTGTCTGCTGTGGGGAGAGGAAGGGAAGGAGATTGTAAGCCGCTCCCAGGCTTGTTTGGGTAGCAAAGGGCAGGGTATAAATCCAATCTCTTCTTCCTCTTCATGCACACTCCCTGAATGTGGAAAGAAAAGCTTTGCTTTCAGTGTTTACTGGCGTCTCCACCTCTTTGTGGACTGATTGGCTTGGGGATTAAGCAGCTGTCATCTTCAAAAATAATAATAATAATAATAATAATAACAACTTGCAAATCTAATTGGAAACCTTCCTCAAAATATTGAGGATTGTGTTAGGAAACAGCCACAGGTTCCTGCTATTATTGTACTTAGAGTGCCCCTGGGGCTGGTTTTGCAGTCTTCCACAGTCTTTTGCTCTGTTGCCCTTGAAAGAACAAAAAAGCGAAAGCTCACGACTGATTACTGCAAATACTCGTAAGAGTCTGATTTCATGTTTTCTTGAATATATAAGTATTTGCAGTAATCAGTCGTGAGCTTTTGCTTTTTCGTTCTGTATTTCTCATGGCTTCCTCTTTTGGCTTTTCTGTTGCCCTTTAAAGCAATAAACAAGGCCGGATTCGATGTGATCTCATCTAATTCGATAAATTGTCTAGCTGGAGCCTCTTAAGGGTTTATGTATTAATATTGCATTGTAACTGTTTTTATGACTTGTGTTCAATGTTCCCTCTAAGCTATGGAGTCCTGTGAGCAAAAATTCTACTTCGTGAGCTACTGGCATTAAAGTGGTGAGCGAGCAATTTTGCTGCTGCATAAATCAGTTTGCTCTGGGGTCATTTTTCCTGAGCTAAGACAAAAATGTGTGAGCCGGCGCCTAAAAAGCTGTGCGCTAGCTCACGCTAACTTTGCTTAGAGGGAACGCCGCTTGGATTGTATTTTTAAACCTTCGTACATTTTGAGAATGTTGTAAACTGCCCCGAACCTGCTGCGTAGGGGAGAGAGGGCTGACAGTCCAAAGATAGAAATGAACGATACTGAATAAAACATCCTTGTCTGCTTCCTTTGCTGTCCAGATAGCGCTAGCCAAAGCATGCAGGAATGGAAAGCAGCTGGGGCTGGAAGCCAAATCCTCCAGTGAGTTTGTGTCTCAGCTCTTCCAGGCCTCTGTGCCTCTCGGCAAGCAGAACATCTTCACTGTGCAGAAGGGAATGAATGAGACCATGAGGTAGGAACCCTGGGACATCCCCCTCCTCTCCTGGTCTGCCATAAGGGAAGGCTGTGGACCATTGCTCCCTCTAAGCTAGGGGTGTCGAACTCATTTGTTATGAGGGCCAGAACAGACGTAAATGAGACCTTGTCGGGCCGGGCCATGGGTGTATCTATTTAAGATTAGGTAGCGGAGGTATAAACTTCGTAAAGGACACAGAGGAACACAGTTAAAGAATTTTAAAAAGAAACAAAACATGCTTAAAATGTTAGCGCTCGTTGGTCTTAAAGGTGCTTTCTTTGTACCTCTCCTCTTGGATCAAAGGAACTGAGCAAAGGAAGCTTTGGCTCTTTCCTTCTTTCCCCAGGGGACCAGGAGAGGGAACAGCCTCAGCCAATAGAAGGAAGAGTGGCTTGGCTCAGTAGCTCTGCTGTGCGATTGAGAGAGCCTGGCAAAGCAAGTTCTTCCTCCCCAAGGGGGGAGCCTCAGCCAATGGAGAAAACAGAGGCTTTGCTCTGTAGCTCCTGTGCGATTGAGCAAGCCTGGCAAGGCAAGCTTTGATGCAGAAGGAAGCAAGAGAGAGGGAGAAAGGAGCAGATGACAGCAGCCTGATTCGGCCCCCAGGCTGCATGCTTGACTCCCCTACTCTAAGCTGTGGAGTCTCGTGAGCAAAAATTCTACTTTGTGAGCTACTGACATTAAAGTGGTGAGCGAGCAGTTTGGCTACGACACAAATGAGTTTGCTCTGGGGCCATCCTTCCTGAGCTAAAACAAAAATGTGTGAACTGGAGCCTATAAAAACTGTGAGCTATCAAAGATTTCAGGTTTTCACGGCTGGTAACATCATTAGGGTTTGTAGAGTCTTTCGGGATCAAGTGCCGTGTTCTACTGGAGAAAGTTTTCCTTCCAGACGTTTCGTTCTCAGCTGTGGAGAACATCCTCAGTGGCGTTGCAGCCGGAGCAGGCGCTCAGACCTTCTTGGCTGCTGTGCATTGAGTGATGCACAGCAGCCAAGAAGGTCTGAGCGCCTGCTCCGGCTGCAAAGCCACTGAGGATGTTCTCCGCAGCTGAGAACAAAACGTCTGGAAGGAAAACTTTCTCCAGTAGAACACGGCACTTGATCCCGAAAGACTCTACAAACCCTAACTGTGAGCTAGCTCACACTAACGCAGCTTAGAGGGAACACTGCAGCTGACTGTGACCTGCGGGTGAGCGTCTCTTGCAGGAAGCTGTACCCATCTGTGTTTTCCTCCTTCCTCTCATTAGGTACATTCTGATTGATTGGCTGGTGGAAGTGGCCACCATGAAGGATTTCTCCAGCCTTTGCCTGCACATGACGGTGGGTTGCGTAGACCGGTACTTGAAAATCAGGCCTGTGCCGCGGGCTCGTCTTCAGCTTTTGGGAATTGCATGCATGGTTATTTGTACACGGTAAGGAGCTGGGCCGTTGACTTGGGGCTGGGTCGTGTCTTTCAATAAAAAGACCTGTCCCTGTGAGACCAAACTCTAGGAAAGCCGTGTTGGTGTATATGTTGGTTACAGCTCCAGTAGTAAACTCATGATGTCACCTAATGCCTTTTTCTGGGGCTTGGTGCATGGAGCCCAGTAACTTTAACAAAAAAGGTTGTGTGTTTTTAAAAGTATTTTTGAATTTGTTTGTGTGGAAGTCATGGCAACCTCTGGTGACTGATCACCTACTGGGGGCCTGGAGGATATGCAGGGAGGTGGCTAAATAAACCTTGTCCACCTGACTGTCGGTATTCCAAGGAGGTCTCCCATCCAAGTACTTGCCAGAGAAGAACCTGAGAGTTGTGGTGACCTTTGGTGACTGACCCCCTATTGGGGGGCTTGGAGGATATTCAGGGAGTTGGCTGAATAGAGCCTGCCCCTGCCCTCCCAACTGCTGGTATTCCAAGGAGGTCTCCCATCCAAGGCCAGAATTGACCCTGATTAGGTTCCGAGATCTGGCGAGATTGGGCTTGCCTGGAGTATCCAGGTCAGGGCACAAAAGGGTGTTTGATAGGTGGAAGGCATAAATGCAGATGCGTAATAAATTGTAGGTTTTCTGTTCCACCAGTCAGATGCCATGAGTTCATGGTTGGTAAACAGTGGAGTGTTGGTTTTTGCTGGCACCAGCAGATGTAACTTCTGCTTTCATCAAAGCAGAGAGTAGCAGATGTTGTTTTCTTACAAGTGCATTTTTGTTGGGGGGGGGGGGCTCAGAGGGGACTCCTTCCTTCATTGTACCACTCTTTTGAGGGAGGCTGCAGTGTCAGATCAGGCTCTGGGAGACGCAGGTTCAAATCCTGACTCTGCCATAGAAGATCCTGCCGTTAAAGAGAGATATGCCTTCTCCAAACAGGCCAACAGGACAGTGGGGGGTTCAAGAGCCACACAATATATGTCAAAGAGCCACATGTGGCTCCTGAGCCACAGTTTGGCCACCCCTGTTCTATATGGCTCTTAAGTTAAGCACATTTGGCCACCCCTGATCTAGATGCTTTGATATGCCTGTATTTTATTTGTATCCCACTTTCTCTGCTCATGGGGATCCAAGGTGGCTTACAGCACTCTTCCCTTCTCCACTTAATCCTCACGACAACCCTGTGAAAAGTAGGACAGGCTGGGCCCTGGAAAAGAAACAACCACTTGCCTTATCTGCACAATTCAGTGAGGGTATTTTATCTTGTGTTTGGGCTTCACCGCTAACCGCTCTTTTTTTGTTACAGCTTTATCAGCAAAGAGATTTTGACAATACGGGAAGCGGTTTGGTTGACGGACAACACATATAAGTACGAAGATCTTGTCCGGATGATGGGAGAGATCATCTCTGCCCTGGAAGGCAAGATACGGGTATGGTTTTTGTAAAATTGCTGAGAGATTGGCTCTAGTCTAGCTGGCTGTTGTCAACAGAGTGCCGGCCCTTGGCCTGGTCCATCAAAGACGGTTGTCGCATTTTCTTGCATCCGCGGCCTTTGAAATGGATCTGCTCTCACGGCTAGGAAAAGTCACATTGAAATAACATATAGGATCTACATTCAGCTGCTGCTTCCTGCAATGCAGGAATGAGTGTGTGGCTCATAGCATCTGCTTCCACTGTACATTTATAGCCGACACGCAGCAAGTCTGTTTCCAGGAAGTGTCCCATCCAAGCACTGACGAGCCCTTGAGAGCCAGTTTGGTGTGGTGGTTAAGAGCAGCAGACTCTAATCTGGGAGAACCGGGTTTGATTCCCCACTCCTTCTCCACATGCAGCTGCTGCTGTGATCTTGAGTCACTCACAAGTTCTCTCAGCTGCTCTCTCAAGAGCAGTTTTCTCAGAGCTCTCTCAGCCCCGCCTACCTCACAGGATGTCTGTTGTAGGGAGAGCAAAGGAAGGAGTTTGTAAGCCACTTGAAGTGAAGGGTGGGGTGTAGTTCTAATCTCCTCTTCCTTCTCTCCCTCTTCCCCATCTCCTCCTCCTCCTGATTTCCCCCATCTGCTAACTTTTTGCTTTTGAGCGCAGTTGAGGGGGAGTCAAAATGACCCCGAGCTATCAGAACACACTCAGTAGTTTACTAAAAACTTTTAAAACCCAAAATATGAAGCATCACATTGTAACTGACATGTTATCAGAGTTGAATATGTGGAGCACAAAGCATAGGAGACCGGCGACGCATTCATAACACCCTTTTGCACTCTCGATTTTAAAGATCCCCACGATTGTGGACTACAAAGAAGTGCTACTGAACGTAATCCCACTGGAGAGAAGAACTGAGCACCTGTACAGCTTCATCTGCGAACTCTCGCTCCTCAACACGGGCCTCTGCCACTACTCGCCTGGCTGCCTGTCTGCCGCAGCACTCTTACTAGCCAAAGTACTGCATGGGCAAGGTGAGCGAGTGATGCCTTTTTTGGCTTTTGAAGCATTCAGCCTCTGAAGCCATCTCCCCCACCCACCCTGGGATGCCAGCCTCCAGGTGGCACCTAGAGAGCTGTCCCTGTCCTCCCCACGCTGCACCCCCCAAATCTCCAGGAGTTTCCCAACCTGGATCTGGCAACTCTACCCCCCACCCCACTTTGGTGCTTCAGCATTGGGCTTAAATGCATGGATTGTTCTCTGACCCAGCAGACTGTTTTGGAGGAACCTCCGTCTGTCTGCCTCTCTCTCTCTCTCTCCCATGTGACAGAGTGTTGGGCTGGATGGGCCATTGACCTGATCCAACACAGCTTCTTATAATCAGGGAAATTACTCAACGTAGTATTGTGAATTTTATTATTCTTTCTGTCCTTTCAGCTCATCCTTGGACAAGCCAGTTATCTGAATGCACGGGGTTTTCCCTTGAAGAGCTGAAACTCTGTATGCTGAATCTGCACAAGAAGTGGTAAAATCCTATGGCCTTGTGGTGGTGATGGGGGAGGGGCTGTTTCCCTGGTGACCTGGAGATCACGCTTTCTGCCTGCTACAGCGCTTTTGAACACAGGTTGGCATGGTAGTGTGTAAGCTGTGAGTTGCATGAAGTTTTATGAAGGGCAGTGGTCTTCAGCTTTCCAGGAGCCAGCTTTTGGTGGGTGTTTCTTGTGTGAGCATGTGCATGTACCTGGAAGTCAAGGTGACTTCTGGTGACTGACCGTTATGGGGGGCCTGGAGAATGTTCAGGGAGGCGGCTGAATAAAGCCTGTCCCTGCCCTCCTGTCTGCTGATATTCCTTGGAGGTCTCCCATCCAAGTTCTTGCCAGAGTCAGCCCTGCTCAGCTTCCAGGATCCGAAGAGATTGGGCTTGCCTGGACTATTCAGGTTAGGGCTAGGAGCCCGCTTTTAACCTCTCTCCAAAACTGCAGCATGGGGATCCACTAAGTCAAAAGCATGCTGCAGAAAGTAGTATGACCTCTGAGCTTCATAACAGAAACTGTGCATGTGTTAAAAAGAGATTGCCACTGAGTGAACATTGTAGGCTGTCTTGCTGTTGTCAGACCCAGAGACAAGGAAAAGACACGTATAGTTCAAGATCTTTATTCCAGCATCATAAGCAGATACAGGCCTTGTCGGAACTGGCTGTCTCACCAGTTCCTTACCCTTATAAACCTTTGCCCTGACCGTTATAATTCAAGCCAAGCGCGCCAAGCTAAAGCAGGGAATTTTGCGCGGGTTTTCAGCTACTCTCTCATCACCCCAGGTGTCCGTTATCAGCCCCCTGGTTACATCTCTCCAGCTCTCCTGACGTTAGTTGCATAGTAACTAGCGAGTTCCCAGACATGCCACCCTCCCTTCAGGTAAGCGGCAAGAAGCTTCAAAGCTAGCATAGCAAAGCACAGCATTAGCATTGTATAGTTGGATACATATGGCAAGAGGAACAGACTGGAATAAAACAAAATGGAGTGACTCTTGACAACTGTTTTCTTGCTGGAACCAAAAGCAGGGGAGTTGGACACCCTTTTGCCCTCTACTGATGCAGCCTAATGCTGGAGCCTTCCAAAAAACCTGTTGTTGCTAAGAAGACTCATGAATTTAAAAAAGCGACATGAGCCAGTGGGTCATCCTAATGGTTCTGATGCCCTCGAAAGCACGGGTCTGTAAAGTTTTGCCCAAGTTCAATCATGAGGCGCCTTAAGTTAGTTCAAAAGAAGCCAGGCACAAAGCAAACATGAATGGCAAGCATTGCAAGTCCAGGTCTTGCCAGACTGAAGTGAACTGGCAGGGTACAACATAACAGCTCTCCTTTTCCCGTGCCTGCCAAAAGCCTTTGAATTAAAATAAAGTTCTTTCCCAGGCCCCAGTGTGACCTCCCGACAAGGAGGTCCATACACCTTCCCCATTACCCTTGGTTCCTATCAGCGTTACCCAGGGATTTATACCCCACCCTATACTCTGAATCTCAGAGTGGTCACAATCGCCTTTACCTTCCTCCCTCACAACAGACATCCGGTGAGGTAGGTGGGGCTGAGAGAACTCTTACAGCAGCTGTCCTTTCTCACAATACAAGAACTCGTGGGCATTCGATGAAATTGCTGAGCAGACAGGTTAAAACGGATAAAAGGAAGTACTTCTTCACCCAAAGGGTGATTAACATGTGGAATTCACTGCCACAGTAGGTGGTGGCGGCTGCAAGCATAGAGAGCTTCAAGAGGGGTTTAGATTAAAATATGGAGCAGAGGTCCATCAGTGGCTATTAGCCACAGTGTGTGTATGTATACAATTTTTTGCCACTGTGTGACACAGAGTGTTGGACTGGATGGGCCATTGGCCTGATCCAACATGGCTTCTCTTATGTTCTTATGTTAACTCCTACGAAAGCTATGGCTGACCCAAGGCCATTCCAGCAGCTGCAAGTGGAGGAGTGGGGAATCAAACCCGGTTCTCCCAGATAAGAATCCGCGCACTTCACCACTACACCAAACTGGCTCTCAGGGAGACCTAGATTAGAGTTGTCTCCCCGTGCTACTCTTCCACCTGTAGGCCTGGAACATCCCAAAGCACCCAAATTATAAATAGCTACCAAATCAATGGGGTTAGTATTCATGGATGCAATCCCAGTTATGGAGTTAGTAAATCATAGAAATGCAATGGCAACAACATGACAATAACGAATAATTAATAAGCAAAGCTAATAATACCAGCAAAACCAACAGCAGTGCTGTCTCCAGCAAGAACTAACAGGGGCTTGTTCCTAACAGGGCCCTTATTCAGATTCTGCTGATACAGTCAAGCTGGTAACAGACTGCACCAGCAACTTCCTGTCTAAAGGAAGTTACATGTGCTACTTCTGCTTATCCTTGGTAGGCTTTCAGTTTGGTGTAGTGGTTAAGTGTGCAGACTCTGATCTGGGAGGACCAGGTTTGATTCCCCATGCTTCCACTTGCACCTGCTGGAATGGCCTTGGGTCAGCCGTAGCTCTCACAAGTGTTGTCCTTGAAAGGGCAGCTGCTGTGAAAGCTCCCTAAGCCCCACCCACCTCACAGGGTGTCTGTTGTGGGAAGGAAGGTAAAGGAGATTGTGACCACTCTGAGATTCACTGTAAGGTAGGATATAAATCTAATATCTTAATCGTCGTTGTCTTCTTGGAATCTCTCCCCCCCGCCCCCATTATGATTACTCTGTTAACGTCTCTAGTAAAACTGAAATTTGAAGCTGGAACTGGAACTGGGAATTTAGGAGGGGTGATGACATACAAAGGACTATAGCTCCTGTATAATTCTTAAGAATGTTTGAAAATTACCCAGCGAATAAAAGCTTTTGTATTTGTCTCCCTCAAAAGCTTCCACGATGACGTTCCAAAGGATTATAGGCAGGTGTCTCTCACCGCTGTGAAGCAACGGTTTGAAGACCGGCGCTATGAAGAGATTGGCAAGGAAGAGGTACGTCGAACACCTTGGCTCATTGTCTGTGTTCTGTACTCCAGGGAATGAGCAACGGGGTGAGGGGGACTTCTGGGGATATCAGTAAGGCAAAATAAGGCAGGATTGTTTGGCGGGATTCCTTATACAGAAGGAGAACGTTGATTTTATACCCCACTACTCAAAGGACTCTTGGGGCAGCTTACAGTCATCTTCCCTTCCTCTCCCCGCAACTGAGAGAGCTCTGAGAGAACTGTGACCGACCCAAGGTTGCCGAGCTGGCTTTGTGAGGAGGAAGAGTGGGGAATCAAACCCGGTTCTCCAGATTAGAGTCAGCCGCTCTTGGCCACTCCACTAAACTGCCTTCCTACAGGCAGGCATTAGCATGTGTTTGGTGAGCAGTGCAATGCTGAAAGGAGTGGAAACGGATCTGGTGTGGGGCTTCTGATAAATGATGGTGTACAGAGGGACTTTAGCCGAATTGCTCTCAAAGCTGATGCTAGCATCTGTTATGAGAAAGCACTATGTTGTTTTTGTTGCTTTTTTTACTCCTGCACAACTTTCACACTCAATTCCTAACATGTCTCAGCATTGCTGGAAGCAATGTGGAGCTAAGGCAGATTTTTTTCACACTTGGTGGTCTTGCCCAGTGATTGCCATTTTTTGGAAACAAGTTGTTGGAGAAATTTTTTAAATCGCAGGGGTTTTGGTCTCATTCTTTCCAACTTTGATCCTTCTCAGTCTTTGGGAATCTTAAGTTTATTCAAAAACCGGATAGAGAGCTAATAATGGTATTAACTGCAGCTAAAGCTGTTATTTCACTCAAATGGAAAGATGAGCATTCTCCCTCTATAAGGTCTGGGATCATTTCATATTAGACAAGATAATGGAGGAGATAAACCATGATTCTAATATGTTATCACTTAGATCTATAATGGATAAATAGCCTCCCTTTTTAAAAACTAGGTTCACTATTTATCTTTATCATAAGTTGTTTGAACTGAACTTTTGCATGTATTATCGTATATGAGTGGATTATATTTCCTACCATACCACTTTAATGTTTCACTGTTTTCTGTAAGCTGTTTACATTGCCAATCATCAATTAAAAAATTATTTTAAAAAAGCCCAAAGGAAAGGAGACTGTAAACAGCTCGGAGTGAAGGTTGGGGTATAAATGCAGTCTCTTCTCCAAATGAAATGGGGGAGGTGTGAACTGCCGTCTGCATGCCAGGCATCCTGGCATATTGGACTAGTCAGGTTGATTTGATTATTTATGGCCAGGCTCTGGCCCTGTGCACCAGTTCTGCTCTGGGACCCCTGTCTGGGTTGGGCGCAGGGCTTTTTTTTTTGTAGCAGGAACTCCTTTGCATATTAGGCCACACACCCCTGATGTAGCCAATTCTCCAAGAGCTTACAGGGCTCTTCATATAGGGCCTACTGTATGCTCCAGGAGGATGGACTACATCAGGGGTGTGTGGCCTAATATGCAAAGGAGTGCCTGCTACAAAAAAAGCCCTGGTTAGGTGGCAGTAGCTGGGGTATTTTCACCGGGTTCCTCTAATTGCAGGTGATGAGTTACAGCCAGCTTTGTGCGCTGCTAGGAGCAAAGCAGGAAGATCCAGAGCCCAATGCTTGGCTTGCGAGCACAGTAGAAACCTTCCTTGCTTCTCCATCCGGAAAACGAACTAAAAGGTAAGCGGATCCCTTCCATTGGGACTGTTGCTTACATGCTCGGCAAGCTTGTCTGCCGCATGCCAGTGGTGCCATGCTTCTCCCTCTGAGGTGGAGGACATCTTCTGGGTCATTCCCATCCTGCTTGTGTGGAGGCAGGAACAAATTTCTTCACTTCCTGTTCCTGGTGGGAGTCACCCTCAGACTTCAATTCTTTTCCTTGCCTCTGTAGGGAGAGCAGCTGGGCTAGGTTTTGTCAATACCTATTTTCTAGCAAACCAAAACAAAATACCGTGAATAATAATGAAAAATCACTCATAAGAATATTACAAAATATATTTTATGTGCTATTTTTTATATATACTGAGTGAATAAATTCAAGAAATAACCATAACCAAGGGCAAGTCAGAATGTAATTCACACAGCCATACCTAACGCATTCATTTATATTCTTGATTCATTTATATTCATTTATATTCTTTTCCAGAGTTACAAAGTTAGTAATAACTCATTGTAACTTTGGAAGAGAATATAAATGAATCACTGTTTAGCATGAGTGGTGTGTGTGTTTGAATGTGTTAGGTATGGTTGTGTGAATTATGTTGTGAAATATCGCCCTTCATGTTTACATATGGTTATTTCTTGAATTATTCACTCAGTATATATAAAAAATAGCACATAAAATATATATTGTAATATTCTTATGAGCGATTTTTCGTTGTTATTCACGGTATTTTGTTTTGGTTTGCAATACCTATTTTGTCTGTCTCCTGAGTGTGAGAGAGTGTTTCTTTTTGTCTTCTGTTACCCCTGTCTGCTCTTTTCATTTTCAGCCGTTTCATTTTCAGTATTCTGTGCTGCATTTCCCCTCCTTATTCGAATCTTTCCTAGGGCCTGCTGGTGAGGGCTGTTCTTTCCTGCCCTGTGGCGGCCATTTTCTTTTTGCCTTAGTGAAAGTAAAAAAGCATAGCGACACAAGGGATCAACAACTCCCCTTCTTTCCCTTTTACTGGGTCGCCCAGACAGCGCAGATGAGAGGAGAAGCACGGGGGGAAAGTTGGCCTCTTCTTAACTTGTGTTAAGGCTCATGCCTAGCTGGGCACAAGCCACCGAAGAAAACAGCTGCTTGCTTGTTTTAATTGGGTGTTGCCGTGCGTGCCATAAAACGTAATGCCAGGTACTAGAGATATAAACGTTATAAAGAACACAGGCAAACCTGATTAACAATATTATTTTTATGCAAAGTGCAAATAAAAGCAATTGATTTCTAGCAATGAAAACAACTGATTTACTGGAGAGCCCACAAAAGCCCCCATAAATGTATCTTAATTGTACACAAGACTTGGTTTTTTTCAAGAGATACCATAAATGGGGGAGTACCTTATATTTCCATATATACCAGTTGTGGGTTTAGATAAGAACCCTGGATGGGCTGGTTCTGGCTCCCGGGCCTTATGTTTGACTCCCCTTCTTAGACCTTCACTTGATTCCTTTTGGGTCTTGTTTTCCTGTTCCTTTTTCAAATTATTGATGTTCTGGGTTGGCCTTTTCCAGTGGTGGTGGTTTAAATTTTTGGGTTTTAATAGTTTTTATGGCTGCAGTGCTATCATTATCAACAGGGTGTGTGTATATATAGCATTATGTATTGTAAAGACGCTTTAAGAAACTTCCTGGGGTAATAGTACACACATTAGCAATAGTTCAGCTTCTGATTTATTTGTAAATTGCTTTTGGAGAGTCTGGTAAAAAAAATTTTTTTTGTATTTTTTGTGTGTGCGCACCTTAAAGTCATGTCAGCCTCTGGTGACTGACCTCCTACTGAGGGCCTGGAGGATACTCAGAGAGGTGGCTAAATAGACCCTGTCCACCTGACTGCTGGTATTCCAAGGAAGTCTCTCATCCAAGTACTTGCCAGAATTAACCCTGATTAGCTTCTGAGATCTGAAGAGATTGGGCTTGCCTGGGTCAGGGCTGGGGAATCTGTACTAACGACTGTCTTCTTGGCCCAGGAGAAGAGAAGACAGTATCCAGGAAGACAGAGGCAGCTTCGTCACAACCCCCACCGCTGAGCTGTCCAACCAAGAGGAGAGCCTTCTAGACAACTTCCTAGACTGGAGCTTGGATTCCTGCTCGGGATACGAAGGAGATCAAGAAAGCGAAGGCGAGAAAGAAGGGGACGGTAAGCTTTTTATTGGCTTCCTTTTTTGTGTGTGTTGGTATTGCCCAGGGATGGCCAAACTGCGGCTCGGGGGCCACATGTGGCTCTTGAAGCCCACACTGGCCTGCTTGGAGAAGGCATTTCTCTCTTTAAATCACTTCTCCAAGCCAAGTCAGCCAGCAGTTGGGGAATGTATTTAAAGTTAAAGTTGCTTTCTTTCCACCTCTCCTTCCCTCCCTCTCTTCCCTTCCCTCAAACACCTGACATTTATTCTATGTGGTTCTTATGTTAAGCAAGTTTGGCCACCCCTGGTATTGCTGTAAAGAATATGGAAAAGGGGGTGAATGTCAAATATATGCCATGCAATCAATTGATAAGCAATAATTCTTTGGACTGCATGTTTGAATGTTCCCCTTTCTTCTCACCCCCATAAGAAAAAAAAGCTCTTTTTGTGTGCTGGCATTGCTGTCAAGGGTATGGAAAAAGGGGTATGTATTAAATTTATGCCATGCACTCAAGTGATAAGTAATAATTCTTTGGGCTGTGTGTGTGTGAATGTTCCCCTTTCTGGCACCCCCTCGCCTAATAAGGAAAAAAACCCCTCCCTGTAGAAAATAAAATAATCCTTTTACCTTTCATGCCAATTAGATATGCAAGCAAGGTTTTTGTTTTGGGAAGGGGAGAGCTTTCACAATGTGTTTTTGAATAGGCAGGGGCTGGGACTGAGAAAGTAGCCAACAGCTAACTCCGAAGAAATCTGTTAGAGATTTTGCACGCAGCAGAAGACACTGAAGGAGAGGGACAGGCAAACACAGGAATTAATAGACAAGAGAGATAACTGTATGCAATGGTAGAATATATTTACCAGGACAGTATCCAATATTCAGAGTCGTTGCCAGGCCAAGGTCATACACAGTAATCAGTACACACTTCAGTAGATAACAGTATACACCAGTAAGTATACACAACACGATCCAAGCACTGTAGCATAGGATCAACACAAGCAGTGTTCGCTGCCACCCGGACAGTGAGTCTCACAGTACCCACAATCCTTACAGGCAGACAGAGCAAGCTCACTGAGCTTCCCTAAATACACATATCAATCATGCAAGCTCACCAGAGGTTGCATCAGCTCTGGGAGTCAGCACAAAGCCTAGTTACAGGTGAGGTCATTCCACCTTACCTCAGTAACAGGTAACAGCTGGGCCATGATGCAGCATGACTCAGCATGACATTGCAGAAACAACATTACTGTTACTAAGATGGAGTCAGTCAGCCATTTTAGGACTGAGTTCCAACATTCTGCTCTTAATAGTTCTGTCTGTTTCTCAATCCGAGCCTTTTACAGTGCTCATTATGCTTTTCCATAGTCTGGGGTTTAGTAAACATATCTGCTGTATTATGGCCAGTATCACAATACCTTATGTGTATCAACCCTTCCATTATACATGATCTGACATTCTGGTACCGTATGTCAGTGTACCTATTCCTTGTCTTTACTCCTTCTGCTTTTGTAATCTCAATCACAGCTTGATTGTCTTGCAGAATTTCAACAGGCTTCTCTGCCTCTATTTGCAGGTCCTTTAGTAGCTGTCTAAACCATTCTACTTCAGTACATGTGGTAGAAAGCACGCAGAACTCTGCTTCAGCGGTGGACAATGCAACCACATGCTGCTTTTGTGTCTTCCAGCATACTAATACCTCTCCCAAATAAATGGAAAGACCTGTTGTTGACTTTCTGGTTTCACAGTCACTTGCAAAACTTGCATCTGTATACACTTTCAGTGCTAGCTCCCCCCTAGGTTCGATATAAAGACACCAGTCAGCAGTGTTCTTTAAATATCTCAACACTCGCTTAGCAGCAATCCAGTGATTCTGCTTAGGGTTCTGGGTAGCTCTAGCCAACAGATTACAGGCTACTGATATGTCTGGCCGTGTCCAATTACTGATATAGCTCAGACTACCAATTAACGACCTGTACATTTCAACATTTCATGGTGGGCTATCAGTAGCATCATTTACAAAGCCAGTCATCATAGGGGTTGAAACAGTTTTGCAATCAGTCATCTTGTACTTGTCCAACAAATCTATGATTTTAGGTTTTTGTGACAGTTTAAAACCTTGTGTAGTTTTTGCAATATCTACACCCACATAGGTCTGTACAGTACCAAGATTTCTCAGTTTAAACTTCTTACTTAAGGCTGAAACAATATCATCTGTTTGTTTCTTTGTCTTGGTTAGAATCCCCAAGTCATCTACAAAAGTAAGAACAATACATCTTGTTTCACCACTTCCCTTGGTGAACACACATGGATCAGCAATGCTCTGGGTAAACCCTAGCTGTTTAAGTGTACCCACTAGGCATTTTGACCATTGATGACCACTTTGCTTTAGACCATACAAGCTCTTATTACGTAACCAGTATTCCTTTCCAGTACCAGGAATACCTTCTGGTCTCTTAAAATAAATTCGGTGCTCCAAATTAGCATTTAGGTATGCCACACAGACATCCAAATGGGTAAAATGGAGTTTTTCTCTAGCTGCCACCGTCAAAGCAGTTAGAAGTGAATGCTCTTTAATGTTGGAGCAAACACTTCATCATAAGTCTCATTAGTCTGTCTGCAGCCTTGTGCTACAAGCCTCGCCTTATACTTTTTCCCCCCAGACTGGTCTGTTTTCACCTTGTATACCCATCTAGTGCCTATGGGTTTTACACCAGCAGGTACAGTCTCAGTCTCAACATAAACATTTAAACGTTTCAGGGAAGAAAGTTCATCATCCATAGCAGCCTTCCAGTTACACTGCTCTTCCTTGGACAAAGAGAAAATGTCAGTATATTTCTCAGGCTCATGTATAGCAGACATTACAGGACTAAATCTATCAGGAGCTCTTCTTTCACGTGTAGATCTTCTCAATGCAGGCTCATCAGTTGGCACATTCCTCCCGGATAATTCCTCACTGGTAGGCTTCATATCCATCTCCTCGTCAGGGGTTAACTCAGCCGCCTCTCCCTCCTCTGGGCTGCTAGGCATCGAGCTGACTTGTAACCGGACTCCTTGGTCACCCTCAGGACAGAAAGCTGGCGATTGTGTGCAGCGATCCCAGCCTTCTGATCGCTCCAGAAACGTGGCTGAAGCACTAGTCACCACCTCACGGCTGTCTAGCGTGCCAAAATGATAACAGTTCCTGTTTCTCTCATACCCGAGAAACCTCATACGTCTAGCCTTCAGTTGGCCTTTACGTCTGAGCTGTTGAGGAATATGAACAAAAGCTGTAACACTAAATACATGCAAATTTGCCAAGTTAGTTACCTTGTCATGCCATAGGCTTGCTGGTATTTTGCCAGTAGATGAACACCAAACTCTGTTCAGGTTGTAGTTGGCACAGCACATAGCCTCTGCCCAAAATCTCCAGGGCATATGTGCATCACGTAACATACACTGGCACATGTCTTGCAATGTACGGCCTCTTTCACAAAAAGCATTATGGGTTGGTCTGTATGGAGCAGTCAATCGGTGCTCAATTCCAAGCTCTGCAAATAAACTTTGAAAATGTTTATTAACAAACTCTGAGGCTCTGTCAGAAAGTATGCATGCAGGCACATTTCCATTTTTTCTCCTGACAAACCTTAGCCAATTCTGCACATTTTGAAAGGTTTCTGTTTTAGCTTTCAACAGGTAAACAAAATCATACCTTGAGTAGTGATCTTCTATGCTTAATACATACTTGGCCCCGCCTACCGACTCCTTAAAGGGCCCTATCAGATCTATGAACACTAGGTCAAGAGGTTTTTTACTAGAAAATTTACTTGAAACACGAACAGGAGCTTTACTAGACTTTACCAATTTGCAGATTTCACAGTCAAGAAATTCCTTGCATGGTTTAAGACTAATGCCTTCTGCCTGTTCCACAGTCGTCTTTAGAGCAGGAAAACCAGCGTGCCCTAATTTCCTGTGTAAAAGATGACAGCAATTATCATGTACTGGTTTATTTACACAGACGTTATTACACGTTTGTACCTTGGTATTCAAGAAGTATAAATCTTCCTTCAGCATGGCTTTTACACACACACCGTCTGTGGTCTTCAGCTCACAGCATGAGGTGTCAAATTGCAGTTTGAAACCTTCCCTACACAGAGCAGACACAGACAGCAGATTCATCTTAAGCAAAGGAACAAAACCCATATGTAGCTCCTTCCTTAGGCTTGGCAGGAACACTTTCCCTCTGCCAAAAACAGTTGCTCTAACGCCATCTGCCAAAATAACAGACTGGTTATCAACAGGTGTGTAAGAAGTAAACAAACCCCTCTCTTACAGAGGTTCTCTGACGCACCGCTGTCAATTAAGAAAGGCTGAGTGTGGTTAGTTGACTCACCAGCAGTAACGAGATGCACATTGCTACTCTTATCAGCAGGTGAACTCTTTTCAGACCGTCTCTCTTTTCCTTTCTGGCCTTGACAGTTCCTAAACAAATGTTTAGTTGACCCATACCGGAAACATTTTTTCCTTACAGCCATTACATTACCGGTTTGACAGTCAGGATCCTCCTTAACAGTAAATCCACTGCCCCTCTCTGGCTTACAGACAGGCTTTTTCTCCATACGTAGAGAGGAATTGGACTCTTTTGCCAAATTCATCAAGAAGCCGTCCAGTCATGACGTTCATGGTCAACCCTGTGTCAGGTAAACCCTCCAGGCTCGTTATCACAGCGTCATATGATGCATCTAGGGAACTTAAAAGTATGCATACCTCCTGTGATTCAGAAAACATTTGGTTATGCTCTCTTAGTTCTAGAAGCATTCTACGCATAGCCTCAATATGAGATAACATATCTGCACCAGCTGCCAACCTGGTATGCAGGAGTTTTCTCACCAGACGTATCTGAGAGCCGACCGTGCCTCGGACGTAAATTTTCTTCAAAGCATTCCAACAGCCATTAGCCGTCTCCAGTCCTGCTATATGCACCAGCTGGGAGTCGTCTAGAGAAAGACCTATTAAAGACAAAGCCTTAACATCCTTTTTACGCAAAAGGTCTATAGCTTTTCTGTCCTCAGCAGCTGCCTCCAGACCACATAAAGGAGCAGCCACCACCTCCCACAGCTCTTGGTGCTTTAATAACAGACTGACCTTCTGGGACTACGTGGCATAGTTAGTCCCGTTCAGCTTAGTAATGCTGAGCCCAGAGAAGGAAACAACATTTACAGCTTCCATCTCTGCTACTTATCACTGGACACCTGGGCAACTTGGCAGTCTGCCTCCGTCTCTTCCAAAAAAACTGTCGCCTCCTCTGTCTTCAGAACAGCACCACCACTGGAAACACTGGGAGCTCTGGCCCCATAACCAATGTTAGAGATTTTGCACGCAGCAGAAGACACTGAAGGAGAGGGACAGGCAAACACAGGAATTAATAGACAAGAGAGATAACTGTATGCAATGGTAGAATATATTTACCAGGACAGTATCCAATATTCAGAGTCGTTGCCAGGCCAAGGTCATACACAGTAATCAGTACACACTTCAGTAGATAACAGTATACACCAGTAAGTATACACAGCACGATCCAAGCACAGTAGCATAGGATCAACACAAGCAGTGTTCGCTGCCACCCAGACAGTAAGTCTCACAGTACCCACAATCCTTACAGGCAGGCAGAGCAAGCTCACTGAGCTTCCCTAAATACACATATCAATCGTGCAAGCTCACCAGAAGTTGCATCAGCTCTGAGTCAGCACAAAGCCTAGTTACAGGTGAGGTCATTCCACTTTACCTCAGTAACAGGTAACAGCTGGGCCATGATGCAGCATGACTCAGCATGACATTGCAGAAACAATATTACTATTACTAAGATGGAGTCAGTCAGCCATTTTAGGACTGAGTTCCAACAAAATCTGCAGTCTGCCAACCACTAGGGAAAACCCCCCACCCTCTTATTACTGCACATTAAATAAATTGCTTCGCTGAAGAATGGAGATTTTTAGCGCAGGACTTGTTTTTTTATCACCTGTGTGCTGTGTGCTAATGCCTGCTGAAAGAAGAGGAAATAAACCAGCTGGAACTGGGAAATAAAATAACCTGGCATTAGGTAATTTGTCTTGTGTAATCCATTTGAATTTGGAAAGCTTCACGCAGGCTTTTGTAATTGTGTATTTCTTTCCCCCTCGCTGTGCAGTTACAGCTCCCAGTGGTGTCCTGGATGTAGCTGTCGTCTACGTGGACCCTAAAGATCACTGCTGTCAGGAATCCAGTGATGAAGAGTGCCTTGCTAAGGATGGGTCTGCACACGACCTGAGGAAAAATGACCCGCCAGGTGGGGTGAAGAGGTGGCTGATGTGTCACACCCTGCGAGATTCCACCCTGGAAGCCAGCTCTGGGTATTCCTCTGTCAACAGCACCAGCCCTCCTTCTGCTACGAATTGCAACTTTGGCGCAGTTCTCAAAACTACCTCAGCGCGGCTTCGGGGCCCCGCAAAGAACCAAGGCCTACCTCTGCCTCAGGAAGCGGAACCGTGTTTACCTTCTGTCTGCCCTAGGCCCGACAAGAAGAGCGACCGGAGGCGGGTGAAGAGGAAAAACGTGGCTGAGTACAGTGAAGCAGAAAGGATGAATTTGGGCTTCATAAGCCTCTGACATGCCATCGTTTTTTCTTGAGTCTGGAAAAACAGGATGTTCTCACTGAGCCTTGATTGGGTGCCATAAAATGGCTGCCGGGCCATGTGGCCCCGCTAGCCACTGATGTTTACTTCAGAACTTCCCTTTAGTTTCTGTCCTCCTTCCCTCCTGTTGCATCTGGTGGTGGTATGTTATCATCCAAATCAAGAGCTAGCGAATCTTACCGTATCAAAGTACCTGGGGGGAGGGGGGGGAGAATCCCGACTTCTGCTGCACCCACTCTATGCAAACAGCAACCTCTTTGCGACTTGTGCCAAATTAGTGTTCTACCCGAATCCCTTTTGCATCTGCCAAGGTGCAGCTCGCCCTCCATTAGGGAGCCCGGACTTTGCAGCTTGTTAACCTTTGTGTGACTGTCTTTATGCCTTGCCTCCCTGCTGACTGTGATCCTTCAAAATAGCATCTTCTAGAGTACTGTGCCAATTAGAATATGCAGGGGTGGAATTCTAGCAGGGGTGTGGCTCCTTTGAATTTGAGGGTTTGTGGCTCCTTTGCATACTAGGCCACACATCCCTGATGTAGTCAATCCTCCCAAGAGCTTACAAGGCCCTTTTTTGTAAGCTCTTGGAGGATTGGCTACATTGGGGGGGGGTGGCCTAATATGCAAAGGAGCTCCTGCTAGAATTCCACCCCTGAGAATACCCGATTTACAGATGAGTGTCTCTTAAAAAACGAGGCCAGGTGATCAACTGCTAGCTTTATTTGGGCTAATACAAATGAGTTCTCGCTAATGGTTTGCTTGAAGCCCTTCTGTGCCTGGCTTTTTCTTCGTTTTCTCTTCTTCGTCCTCTTCAATGTTCCTCTTCTCTCTCGACACTTGTTCTGATTTGGTGTGTTCTTGCATTTTTTAAAAAAAACCCCACAGGTTCTTGGTGCCTGACTTGCTCCAATGTAAGGCTGTGCTTCTGTAATGGGACAACACTGCAGGGGGAAGAGAGAAACCGATGATGTGAACCTTGAGCAGGACGGGAGGGTAGAAGTACAAACCCATTTGGGGCAATTTGTTCCCACCCTTGATGTCCCATTGCTCAGTTCCAAGAATCTATGGAATGAATTGTCCTGTGCAAAAGAGTTGATTTACACTAAGGGGGCAGTTGGAATGCCTTATTTTTACACATCCAAGCTTGGGATTTCGTCCACTGGAGTAACCACTTATTTCCCTTCTGTCTGCACATGATTAAAAAAAACAAACTTTGACTGAATGGCGCTCAATAGCCACCTTTGGCTTTTGTGAAGGTGTAAGGCAACTTCTGGAACAGTAGCTTCTGTTGTGTCTTTAGGGGCGCAGAATAAGGCCCCGGTCCCTTCTATAACTTATGCCTCTTCAGACTGCATGCCAAGGTGAAGAAACCTGGGCGATGTTCATGACTACAAGAATTTGAGAAACACTGGACGGTCTCAGTTCTGAAGGTAATGTCAGTGACAGTTCATGTTGGCTAGTGACCATGTTTTTTTTATTAAAAAAAGAAACCATGTTTTTATAAAAACTTCGGACTCCTGCCTCTTTTTGGATGGTAGAGAAAAGGGTTGCCAAGATGTGCTTGAAGGTGTATGTATATCTTTGTACCTTTAAATGGCATGTGTGTACTTCAGTGGACATGGCTGTTTTGCCAGACTGGGGGGGGGAAAGCCCTCGATTGAACTGATGCTGCTGTCTAGATGTAGTATAGCATGCATTTTTTCCAAACATTCACACCCTTTCAGTTGTGCAGTGTAGGGGTGGCCAAACTTGCTTAATATAAGAGCCACACAGAATCAACATCAGATGGTTTGAGACCCACAAGACATGAACGTCAGATGTTGGAAGGAAGGCAAATAGATGGGGGAGGGAGGAGGGATGGGAGAGATGGAAAGAAAGCAACTTTAAATGCCGAATGGCTTGGCTGGGAGAAGTGATAAAAAGATAACTGCCTTTTCCAAGTCAGCCAATGGGGGCTTTGAGAGCCGCACAATATGTGTGAAAGAGCCACATGTGGCTCTTGAGTCGCAGTTTGGCCACCCCTAGTCTAACAATTTCCTGAAACCTGGGGGAGGGGGGGAGACCTGGTCCCCTTACATAGGCAGAATCTACAGATAGCCAGTGTTCCCTCTCCAAGCTGAGTTAGTGTGAGCTAGCTCGCGCTTTTTTAGCCTCCGTCTCACATATTTCTGTCAGTTCAGGAATGATGGCCCCACAGCAAACTAATTCATACAGCCAAATTGCTCGCTCACCACTTTAATGCCAGTAGCTCACAAAGTAGAATTTTTGCTCACAGGACTCCAGAACTTAGAGGAAATATTGCATATAACGTGTATGAGCAGGCTGTAGTCCATGAATAACATTTTGTTAGTCTTTTAAGCTTTCACCAGGCTCATGTTTGTTAAAAGCATAGTGGGTGAATGACTAGAAGGGATAGCCAAGTTAGAATGAAAGCAGTTGTTTTCTAGTCATCTGGCTGGAAGGATTGCATTGGGAAGTGTGGTCAGGGGTAGAACATTTGCTTGGGCAGGCAGTTAGTCCCTGGTCTGATCTCTGGTATTTCCAATGAACTGGGGAAAGAGGGACCCTGAAATACGACCGCCGCTCTGGACTAAGTACAGAGCAGCTTCATGTGTGTTTGTACAAAGCAATCATGCAGTATGGAAATGTAGATGCAATGGGCGTGGAGAGAGGTACCATTGACTTTATGACTGAATTAATTGCAAAATAAGTGCACCCAGAGCTTTTTTTATAGCAGCAACTCCTTGCACATTAGGCTCCACCCCCACCCAATGTAGCCAGTCCTCTGCTGTAAGCTCAAGGAGGATTGGCTACATCAGGGGTGTGTGGTTTAATATGCCAGTGAGATCCTGCTAAAAAACAAAGCCCTGAGCACACCTCTCTGGAAAAGTTTTTCTACATGGAGAGTTGTAAACTATCACATTGGCTATGAAAATGTTGTGTACCTTTGTCAATAGTCCAGAGAGCATCCTGGGTTCGATTGAGCTATTGTGACCCAGACAAAGCAGTGGCATCCAAAGAACACTTCCCTGGGGAGAAAGCCCCATGAGTAGACCAGGATAGGATTCTGTGTTAGGAAAGGTCCCCTGTGCAAGCACCAGTCGTTTCCAACTCTGGGGTGACGTTGCTTTCACAATGTTTTCACGGCAGACTTTTTACAGGGTGGTTTGCCATTGCCTTCCCCAGTCATCTACACTTTCCCCCCAGCAAGCTAGGGACTCATTTTACCGACCTCGGAAGGAAGGCAGAGTCAGCCTCAAGCCAGCTACCTGAAAACCCAGCTTCCACCAGGGATCAAACTCAGGTCGAGTAGAGCTTAGGACTGCAGTACTGCAGCTTTAACACTGCGCCACAGGGCTCTGCTTTTTATTATCTTTATGGCTCACTTAGTATACAGTAGGTATTGGCCTCATCGTTTTGAAGTTTCTCATCCAGAAAATGCTGTAACAGACATTAGCCCTCCTCTCACAACTGTGCCATCGTTTTGAAGTTTTTCATCCAGAAAATGCCTGTAACAGACATTAGCCCTCCTCTCACAACTGTGCCAATTGGGTTGTAATTCTTTTATGTTTTGAATTAAAGCTGGGAGAACGGCTTCCTTAAAATTGATGCAGTGTGATTCCCCCTGCTAGGGATTGTGCTTTTCATTTTGGAAAACATGTATAGGGGTAATGGTTAAAAACCAGCTGCAGCATAGCATCCAAAAACCTGGAATGATTTGCAACGTACTTTCATCTATCACGGTAAATCTTTATTCTCAAAGCCAAGGTGCAAATGTTAAGCATCTGATGATTCTTGAGCAGAGAAACAGCAGTTCTGCCAGAAACCATAGGCATCTGAATTCTACACCGAAACTCCCTGGCAGGGTGGTTACACTTGGCAAAAATTGCTGGGGCATTGTACAAAGCATTCCATCCATTCTGAATGCACAAGTATTTTTATTTATGAGGGCTGAATCTCACATAAATGAGACTTTGTCGGGCCGTGTGTGTCATAAAATGTAATGCCAGGTAGCAGAGAGATTAACTTTATAAAAAACACAAACACAATTAAAGATGTTTTTAAAACTTAAAACATGATGAAAATTATCAGCACTTGGTCTTAAAGGTGCTTTGTATTGGCCATCCAATCCAGGGAACTAGGCAAAGGAAGCTCTGCCTCTTTCCTTCTCCAGGGGACCAGGAGCGGGGAGGAAGAGAGGCTTGGCTCAGTAGCTCTGCTGCGCAATTGAGAGAGCCTGGCAAAGCAAGCAAGGGAGGAGCTTCAGCCAATGGAGAAAATAGAGGCTTTGCTCTCTAGCTTCTGTATGAGCAAGCCTGGCAAAGCAAGCTGTGATGCAGAAGGAAGCAAATGACAGCCAGTTGCTTGGGGGCCTGATTTGGCCCACTGGCCACATGTTTGACACCCCTTTAGCCTTTCCTACTGGGTATAGAGGATGTTCAGAGAAGTGGCTTGGCAGGTCTATCCAAATACCAGGATGGGCCTTGTTTAGCTTTCAGCACCTGATGAGATCAGGCTTGCCTGGGCTATCTAGGTTAGGGCCAGCACAGAACTATATCAAAGGGTTTCCTAATGGGTCCTCTGTAATACTTCTAGAAACTTGCTAGTATGAATGTCTCTGGTTATGACTACTGTTAGGTACAGCATAGAAGGCAAGGACTTTTGCAGTGTTCAAATTGTGGAGCGGCCTCCTTGTGTGATTATTGCCAAGGAAGGCTTTTGTTCTGCATTAGACGTGCGTAGAATTGCGCTGCAATTTTCTGTTATGTGCCCCCAGCAGTTTTAACCTTGGGGTAACGAGAAGGAATACATGACTACCCTTGAAGGTATTTGGAACAACATTTAGGAATTAAAATACAGCAGAGAAGCTAATGTAATTATGTTTAAATGTACTGCTGTACAATTGCCTTTTTAAAACTGCTCCTTTGGTTATCTCCAGTTGGTCAAGTTTATGAACAAAAGAAACAAATGGTTGTAGGTTTTCTGGGCTGTGTGGCCGTGGTCTTGGCATCGTGGGCAACGTTTTGCCAGTAACTGACTGGCATCCTCAGAGGTGTAACCCAGAAAACTCCAGTTCTTTCCCAACTAGAGTTGCCAAGCCCACATCAAGAAATATCTGGGCACTTTGGGGGTGGAGCAAAATTGTGACAAGCATGATTGAACTCCAAAGGGAGTTCTGGCCATGACATTTAAATGGACTGCAAACCTTTCAAATGCATTCCCACCACTGGAAATAATGGAGGATAGGGGCACTTCTTTGGGGGCTCATAGAATTGGACTCCGTGCTCCAACCTTTTTGAAACTTGGGAGGGTATTTTGGGGAGAGGCACCAGATACTATGCTGAAAATCTGGTACCTCTGTCTCAAAAATACAGCACCTCCAGAGCCCCAGATACCCGTGGATCAATTCTCCATTATACTCTATGGGAACTGGTCTCCATAGGGAATAATGGAGTGCCCAGCATTCATTTCCCTCCCGCTCCTTTTCAGATGGCCCTGAAGCGGGGGGGGGGGCTCCAAACCGAGGATTCCCCTGTCCCCACCTGGGGATTGGCAACCCTAGCCTGAGGAAACAACCGAACATTTTCCTCGAGAAACGCTTCTCCCCCCCCCCCCTCGCGGCCTACAAGCGGCGCCTCAGCCGGCGCTCGAGTGAGCGCTGAGGGGAAAGCGAAACCTCCCGACAAAGCCTTCTTCTCTTCGCCCGCGGGGGCAGACCGGGCGAGGAAGGCCGACGGACGGACGGGCAGCGGCTGCGGAAAGGGATGCGCGGCGGGACGCCCTCCCGGCCCCGGCGGGAACCATGAAGCGAAGCACCCGAGGACGCCGCCGCGCGGCCCCGCTGAGGGTCGAGAAGATGGCGAGTCCCGGCGGCGGGTGGGTACGGCGACCTCGGCTAGGCCACGGCCGGGCCGACTTGGCCGCCGCCTCCCCTGAGGGAAAGAGAGGCTGCGGGGCGGCCCTTCCTGAGCAGAGGGGAGGAAGCCCCATGGGGACGAGGACCCGCTGGGGGTTGCCAACGAGGACGGGGGCGGGGGGTGCGGAGCCGCCTGTTTAGACGGGAAGAAGACTTATTCCGCTCTAGACCGTTGATCCTGGTTCAGCCCTGTCCCCAAATTGATTTTCTACCTCAGATCACAGAATCATAAACTCACAGAGTTGGTTTCTATCCTTCCACGATTCAAATGTAGAATGTCAGTTTGGAGACAGGGCTAAACCAGAATTGAAAGTCTGGTGCAGAATTGGCCTGGGGTTTAGTTTAGACCAGCAGCCCCATGGCGCAGAGTGGTAAAGCTGCAGTGCTGTGGTCTGAACTCTCTGCTCAGGACCTGAGTTCGATTCCGGCGGAAGCTGGGTTCAGGTAGCCGGCCCAAGGTTGACTCAGCCTTCCATCCTTCCGAGGTCGGTAAAATGAGCACCCAGCTTGCTGGGGGGGAAGTGTAGATGACTGGGGAAGGCAATGGCATACCACCCTGTAAAAAAGTCTGCTGTGAAAACGTCGTGATGCGACGTCACCCGAGAGTTGGAAACAACTAGTGCTTGCACAGGGGACCTTTCCTTTTCCTCAGTTTTGACCAGGGGTGGCCAAACTTGCTTAACATAAGAACCACATAGAATAAACATAAGAGCCACAAGACATGAACATCAGATGTTTTGAGAGCAGCAAGACAGGAAGGCAGGCAAATAGATGGTGGAGAGAGAGGTAGAAGAAAGAAAACAACTTTAAATGCATTCTCCAAGCCACTGTCTGACTTGGCTTGGAGAAGTGATTTAAAGAGAGAAATGCCTTCTCCAAGCTGGCCTATGGGGTAGTGGGGGCTTGGAGAGCCACACAATATGTGTGAAAGACCCACATATGGCTCTCGAGTGGCTCCCACAGTTTGGCCACCCCTGGTTTAGACCCATAGGAGTGCCTACGATTGCAGGCTCCCCTTTTTATTTTCCGAAGGGTAGTCTACAGCTCAGCACGTATTGTGTGGCATTTGAAGCTCCTACTGTCCCATTGGCTAGCTTGGAGAAGGCATTTTTCTCTTTAAATCACTTCTCCGTTCCAAGCTAGCTGGCAGCTTGGAGAATGCATTTAAAGAAAGTTGCTTTCTTTCCACCTCCTTTTTATTTGCCTTCCTTCCTGCCTGCCTGACTTCCTTGGAGCTCTCAAACATCTGATGTTCATGTCTTGCGGCTCTCAAACGTCTGATGTTTATTCTATGTGGTTCTTACGTTAAGCAAGTTTGGCCACCCCTGCTTCAGACCAGCATGGCTACCCATCTGAAACTATCTGAGAAAGTATGCATGCACGCAAAAGCTTATACCCAGAATTAAGCTTTGTTGGTCTAAAGGGTGCCACTGAACTCAAACATCATTCTGGTGTTTCAGAACAACACGGTTGTCTTGCTGAAACAAGAATAAAATTTTGAGTCCAGTGACACCATTAAAGTTTGGTTCAAGGTATGACCTTCCATGTGCATGCACACTTCCTCAAATACACTGAAGTGGAAGTACAGTGTATCTGAAGAAGTTTGTATGCACATGAAAGCTTATATCCAGAATTAAACCTGGTTGGTCTTAAAGGTGCCACTGGATCCAACTTTGTTCTGTTACTTCAGACCAACATGGCTACCCACCAGTGTTCCCTCTAAGCTGAATTAGTGTGAGCTTGCTCACAGTCTTTTAGCCTCCAGCTCCAGACATTTTTGTCTTAGCTCAGGAAGGATGGCCCCAGAGCAAGCTGATTTATGCAGCAGCCAAATCGCTCGCTCACAGCTTTAATGCCAGTAGCTCAAAAAGTTGAATTTTTGCTCACAAAATTCCACAGCTTAGAGGAAGCACTGCTACCCACCTAAATTTTTTTGTGTGAAGGCAGAATCTTGCATCTTAAGTCTGCAGCGGTGGTAAACAGGACTTGTAGCACTCTGGTGAAATTTTATTCCAGTTTAAATGGCAAGCATTTGAAGAATCATAGAGTTGGAAGGGACCTCCAAGGTCATCTAGTCTAACCCACTGCACAATGCAGGAAACTCACAAATACCTCCCCCTAAAGGGGCTCCAATTCATGAAAAGTGTATGTTGAGATAAATTTGGGGGAGGGGATTAAATATCTGCCACAAATGACGGACAGAAAATAACAGGACAGTGACAATCCGTTCACTGAAGAAGTGAGCTCCAGTAGTGTATGAAAGAGTAAATGTATGGAGGAATCTCCCTCTCCAAACCTACAACATAAAATGGCTGTATTATGAGGATCCACTCACAGCATTTGGCGAAGTGGGCTCCAGTCTGTGAAACCTCAGAAATGTTGGGAGGTCTCTCTGAGTCAAGGTTGACTCAGCCTTCCATCCTTCTGAAGTCGGTAAAATGAGAACCCAGCTTGCTGGGGGGAAAGTATAGATGACTGGGGAAGGCAATGGCAAACCACCCCATAAAAAGTCTGCCATGAAAACATTATGATGCGACGTCATCCCAGAGTCGGAAATGACTGGTGCTTGCACATGAGACTACGTTTACTTTTTAAAAGTAAAATTAATTAATGATTTAGCGTTATACTTCACTTTGGGAGGGGTTTTTTTAATGCTAGGTGCATACAGCCCCATTATGTTATTCTTTCAAAGATAGAAATGCATTATAAAAGGAAATTTCCCTTCAGCTTTCCATGTTTTTTTCCTTTCTGCTGTTTTCTTCCTTTTCCAGGATTGCCAGTTTTTGCCCCCAGTGTGGAAAGAAAGTAGAAGAAACCTTTGTCTTTTGCCCTTCCTGTGGGAACCGGCTGCCTGTGCAGGACGAAGAGGAGGCCATGCAGATCACTCCGGCTCCTTCAGCGCAAGGTGAGAATATTAAGTCAAAATGGGGATATCTGCAAGCAGGAAAACTTCACCTGCCTTAAAGCCTAGCAGGGTGCTTGCTGGTTAAAAGCTATGGGTGGTAGTAAAAAATGCTCTTAAGGAACAGCCAACTTTCTTTAAGATCTCCTATCTGAGTATTCAGGGGTCATTTTGTAGGAAAATAGGTGGTGGAGCTTATCCAGGGATTGTTATGCAGCTGCACCTACTATTCAATGGACAATGTGGGAAGGAGGAGGTGGAACTCTCAGAAAGGTTCAGGAGCTCCCACTGAATCCGAGGCCTGAGACTAACCCTACTTAGTTTTTGAGATCTTTGAAGACCAGGCTAGTCTGGGCCATCCAGGTTAGGATGCAAACTACAGAAACCTGCTGTGTTTTAATATCAAGTGACTTGGAAGACTTGACGGTACACAGATGTGAAGCCGGCACTAGAGTTGCCGACTCTAGGGAATACCTGGAGATTTGGGAAGCAGAGCCTGGGAATGTTGGGGTTTGAGGAAGCGAAGGGCTTCAGCCTGGTATAATGCCATAGAGTATACCCTCCAAAGCTGTCATATTATCCAAGGGAACTGATTTCTGTAGCCTGGGGATCAGATGGAATTCTGGGAGATCTCCAGCCACCACCTGGAGATTACAAATTCAAAGAGAGAAGTCACTAGGAAAATGTATAAGAAACAACTCGAAGGTTATAGTGACATATTTACTAAACCTTGTGCAAAACAATGAAAAATTTATAATATCATATTACAAAAGCACATAATTCATAAATACATAATCAATAGAGTTCCATTGTATAGGAGGCTGGCACCTTATACACCACCTGGAGGTTAGCAACCCTAATTGAATCAAATCTTAGCCCTCGGGATTAATTTAGGTCAGTGTTTCTAAGACTTTTGTATCTTACATCCCACAAGTCACTCTATCAAAGAACCTGGGTCCCACCAAGATAGAATCAAAAAGCCCTCTGGATGTCCATAAGAACATTTGTATGTTTGCAGACATCCTGTTCTTATAGCTATCATTCATAGGGGACTGAGGACAAGTAATAGCTTAGTAAATATTATGAAACAGCTTGTGGTATGCATGCCATTGATTGGGAACCTCTGATCTAGGCCACCTACCATAGCTCTCCCACCCCCACAACTGGAAATAATTATTCTGTTAAAGTTACAGGGTGGCTATGAGGATGAAACTTTAATAGGAATTCTGTTTTAATTGGCAGCATAAATATTTCCCCAGTGGCAGCTTCTGTAGTTTGTATGTGGAAGGGCTTTCTTTGTGGTTTGGCCATTGCTAACGGGTGACCCATTTCCTACTGCTTCCTCCTAGCTGAAGGAATGTGTACGAGAGAGATTATTCAAAGGGCTGGGAAAAAGGAAAAAAAATAAGGGTTGATTTGTTTGCTTTCTTCCAAGGACTATTTCTTTCATTTTCCCCAGTAAAAACAATTGGAAATATTTGAGAACACTGAAAAAAAATCAAGAAAAAAATTGGATTAAGTGCAGAGCACTTTACATCAAGTTTTTCCTCACTCAAAACGTGCAGTGTGAAATCTACAATATTAGCCAATGATAATTCCTGTATATACTGTAGAGTTTTTCGAGAGCATGTTTAAATGTGGCTAATTTTGTTCCAGTTACTTTGCTATAATATATAATATTAATAATGCACTAATATTAACTAATAAAACCAACATTAATAATTGACTACAGTGTTTTCAGTGTTATAAAAGTGAATTCAATATCCAGATTTGCTGCTAGTCCTACTACAATTGTTTGAGACTGTTCCTTACAAACAGTACTCTTTTTTAATTTAATACAAAAAAAAATGTGTTTTCTGCTTTCAGTATTTATTTTATCCCTGTTGGACAAAGCAATGTCACCCTAAGTAAAGATTCAGCCTTCCAAGCTTACCGAAGTCAGTTGAAGGACATAACTATGGAAGCACAGGGCACAAATATTAAAATTGTATATGTTAACTTAGTTATGATAAATGTTATGTCATTAAAATGGTAACATATGTATGGGTTTGATAAGAAAATAACTTGCATATCTATCATTTTATCCCAAAATGTACCCCCCCCCCCCGGGGGAAAGGAACTATTTTTTCCCCAAAATGTCCAGAAATTTGACATCCTTCCTGCTTTCCCTGGGTAACTATAAATTTTCCTGGGCAATTGCATTATGTATGTTGACCAGGGCTTTTTTTGTAGCAGGAACTCCTTTGCATATTAGACCATATACCCTTGGTGTAGCCAATCCTCCTGGAGCTTACGGTAGGCCCTGTTCTAAGAGCCCTGTAAACTCTTGAAGGATTGGCTACATTAGGGGTGTGTGGCCTAATGTGCAAAAGAGTTCCTGCTACAAAAAAGGCCCTGATGTTGACTAAGATGTTCATGTCTCTCTCCTTCCAAAACAAAGCTTCTAAACAATGTAAAAGAGCATAGTGGGTTCAAAGTCCAGCAGGGGTCGCTGTCTCCTAGAGATGAAGCCCAAGATGGGCAGAGACCATGTTCCTCTATAAACTTCTCAATCGTTATTCTGGAGTGAGGATGGGGATGTGCTAATCAGGACTGGAACAGAATTACTGTACTGCTTGGAGTTCAGAGAGGAGTGGATTGAGGAGAATTAGCAGTGTCTTCTGAAATGAAGTTATCCCCTTCCTAAGTCAACGGAAGTCTTAGAAGAGGCTAAGAAGAGTTTAATTCTGTTTAGAAACAAGAATAGTTTTTTGTATCCCACGTTTCTCTACCCTAAGGAGTCTCAAAGTGGTTTATAATGATACCTTGTGAGGTAGGTGGGGCTGAGAGAGTTCTGAGAGAATTGTGACTGGCCCAGGGTCGCCCAGCAGGCTTCATACAGAGGAGTGAGGACTCAAACCTGGTTCTCCAAATTCGAGTCCAGCACTCTTAACCATTATACCACACTGGCTCCGAGAGGGCTGGAACCATTCAGGGACAGGACAGGAGTTTTGACCCTTTAAGCATTTCTGACCAGGTCTGCTTCCATTTTGCTTAGAACTTAATAAGAAAGTTTTGGAGAAGCTTACTGTAGCAGTGAAGTGTCCTGAAAAGAAAAAAGTGGAAATACATTCACCAGACAAAGGAAAAGCTTCGGCTTCGGTTAAGCAAGGCTCCGGACAAATCTTGCTGACTTCCAGGTCCCCAAAGGAAACAACGAAAGGTGAGAGTTTGTGGGTAATGTGAAGGCCTGATACTGCAGATTATTCTGCATAGCAGCCTTCCTAGCTTGCACTTAACACTTGTCCCTGTTTCGCTTTACCCTTGGTCTTGGGGCAAAGCCTAACACATTTTCCTTCCAGCATAAACTGAATGGCATCAGAGTGTGCGCTCGTCAAGCAGTATACAAGAATAAAGTTGTCCGTCTTGAGCAGGGGTGGCCAAACTTGCTTAACATAAGAGCCACATAGAATGAATGTCAGATGTTTGAGAGCCACAAGGCAGGAAGGAAGATGGGGGAAGGGGGGTGTAAAGGAAGCAACTTCAAATGCATTCTCCAAGCCACACAATATGGCTTGGCGAAGTGATTTAAAGGGGCAAATGCTTTCTCCAAACCAGCTGACAGGGTGGTGTGGGCTTCAAGAGCCACACAATATGAGTGAAAGAGCCATTTGGGGCTCCCAAGCCACAGTTTGGCCACCCCTGGTCTTGAGTGTGTTTCACAGCGACAGGCTGGGACGGTTATCATTTGGAAATATGTTTCCAAAGGATGTGAGGAAAAAACCTTTGTGACAAAACCTACAAGTTGGGTTCTGTTAAGAAATAGTGAGCTGGGTGAGTGGGATTTGACGCTGAGTTTCCCGTATTGAAACCTAGTATTTTGGCCTTGACACCACACTCTGGCACTGCTTAAACAAGAAGGAATGCATGCTGTCAGTTGTCATCAGGACAAATGTTTTACCACTTGGCCTGCCGCAGTTCTTGTTTTGCTTTTATCAGGATTAAAAAATAACACTCCTTGTGTATACAGTGTATTCACCTACTGTTCTTTTTTTCTTGATTGTGCATACTGTTTTTTTTCAGCCTTTTCTTACAATCATGGTCATTAACACACAGACACACACAATTCTCACTCCCCACCTCCATTCCCAGAGTTAGCTTTCACTTGTACATTTAGCAGGATAAAGGTAGAGTCCGGTAGCACCTTTAAGACCAACAAATAACAATGAAATGGGAGCAAAACATTCATAGAGACAGGGTTTAAAAAAAACCCAAATTAGCTTATGATGTGGTATAAACATTTTATTTATTTTTTATTTTTCTTTACTTTAAATTTATATGCCGCCCACTCCATGCGGACTCTTGGGCGGCTCACAGTCACAATGCAACAATAGCAATACCTTATAATTATAAAATCAAAACACATATAATTTATAATTTAAACTTTAAAATGGTGCTATAAAGTTTCCTACATAGGTGGTCCAGCTTCATTTTAGTTCTTAATTCTCTGTAATTGCTCTGTTAGGTGTCTTATATGGATGGTAGTATTCAGTGACCCCTTTTAATTAATTTTGAGACGAAGCAGGGACAACAAGCCAAGCGCACAGGATCACAAAAGCTTATACCTTGAATAAAACTTCATTGGTCTCAAAGGTGCTACTGGACTCTATTCTGTTGTTTCAGAACACAGCTACCCACCTGGATATACCTTTAGCAGGGTAAAGGTGCACAGGATAGAGAAGCACAGAGGAGAGGCCTAGGCTGTTCCATTCAATCTGAAACAAAGTTACTTCCAGACCTCACAGTTTGTTGGCGGTCGGCATTCTGAATCAGAGTTCCTGTCACCTGCCAGACACACATCCAGGCTAGGGTTGCTACCGTTTCACACGGTTTGGCACAGTGCAGGTTGCTGAACTTTAACAGCATAAAACAACAGCAAAACACAGTAGAAGCAAAATGCAGTAAAGAGACTGTGTGGCAAATAACTTCCAAACCTTTTAACAACTTTACACATTCAACTTTATAGCTTTTAGAGCAAAGCATTACAATGCAATCTTAAAGAAAAAGAACATTTTTAAAGGCAAACAACCAAAAGTGTGTGGATAAACAGTCAAAAGCACAGACAGTCCCAAAATAAATTCCTCCACATCTTTCTTGGCTCAATGTCACTTAAAGAGCCTGAGTAAGATAGTCTAATTCACCAGAAATAATTCATAAGGATACAAAATTCCTCTGTCTGTGTAGACTGAAGGGACTGCCTCTGTGAATGACAGATGTCTCTGCCCGTTTCTTCAAATGGGAATAAGACTCCGATTACCCGAAGAAAACCACTCCTCTCTTGTGCTCATTGATGCGTTTGTTGACTAGATTTTAAGCACGTTTCAGGGCTGCATACAGCAACCCAAAATTTTTCAAGAGCATGTAATGGTTTAAGTAAACCAATCTTATACTTCTTGCTCACACACCACAAAATTCAATCCGTTTTAGAATTGGACTTTAGAATTTAACTTTAACAGCAGCAGCAGCAGCTCCTCAGTGTTTCCACAACACGAAGGACCCCTTTTAATTAATTTTTGTTTCTTTGGTGGGGTCTGTCATCCTGTGACCATAACTACCAGGGGGATTCTCCCTGGACAGCGGGTGGGTTTCTTAAGGGGCGCACTGGGGTAGCAGCTGTACAGTGGCAGCGCAGCTTGTGCATGAGTGTCGTGCGGAGCACTCCATGAAACTGTGCTTGACCATCTTCAAGGGAGGCCTCGAGTTCACTTCGGACATGGCAGTTTCTGAGGGACACTATTGGTGTGATTCGTAGTTTGTCCAGGATGGTCTGCTCGGAACCCTTGTGGGCCCAGAGGGCTGCCCATCTAAGAAACGGATATGTGTGCTTGATTTTTTGGTAAAGCAAAACCGAGTTCCCGCTCTCCCAAGAAGACCAAGACTGTGTCCGTGACTCCTCTCCCTGAGGGGGAGATCCTGACAGACCAGAGTGATAAGGAGTGGAAGCTTGTGAAACTTCTGAGCCAGTCTGACTTTGGGCTGATGTATGAAGGTATGGAATACAATCGTATTGCTTTGTATTGAGGAGGGATCTTCTAGGCCTGATTCTCTCATTTGTGCTAAGGTTGAAAATGAGGCTCAGTTGCCATAGCATGCTGGTGAATCATATCATTCCTGCATAGACAAACTTAATAATGCCCTACTTTGTCCCAACACACAGCCTGCGTGGCCAGCAGTTGTTCCAGAACTGCACTGACTGTTTCCCAGAACTCATTGCTGTGGTGACGGTGGTCCTAAAGAGATTTTTGTGAATAAAGAATGCTGAGGGAGGGAGGGAGGGTGCCTTTGAGGCTGCTCCTTGCTCAGAACATAAGAACATAAGAGTAGCCATGTTGGATCAGACCAATGGCCCATCCAGTCCAACACTCTGTGTCACACAGTGGCCAAAAAAAAGGCACCATCAGGAGGCCCATCAGTGGGGCCAGGACACTAGAAGCCTTCCCACTGTGTCCCACCCCCCAAGCACCAAGAAGACACAGCATCACTACCCCAGACAGCTCCAACAATATGCTGTGGCTAATAGCCACTGATGGACCTCTGCTCCATATGTTTATCCTATCCCCTCTTGAAGCTGTCTATGCTTGCAACTGCCACCACCTCCTGGGACAGTGAATTCCATATGTTAATCACCCTTTGGGTGAAGAAGTACTTCCTTTTATCTGTTCTAACCTGACTGCTCAGCAATTTCATTGAATGCCCACGAGTTCTTGTATTGTGAGAAAGATACTTCTTTTTCTACCTTCTCTATCTGATGCATATTCTTGTAAACCTCTATCATGTCACCCCCTCAGTCGACTGTTTCTCCCAGCTAAAGAGCCCCAAGCACTTTAACCTTTCTTCATAGGGAAAGTGTTCCAACCCTTTAACCATTCTAGTTGCCCTTTTCTGTATTTTTCCCAATGTTATAATATCCTTTTTGAGGTGCAGTGACCAGAATTGTACACAGTACTCCAAATGAGGTCGCACCATCCATTTATACAGGGGCATGATTCAGGACAAACTGATAAAAGTTTCCCCCATTTTGACATTTTTGGGACTGTTGTTTGCACAATAGGAAAGGAAAAGGAACTTTCTGCCCATCTTTTCACAGCGGATGTATTAATAATGCCTTGCATGTTGCAGCGCTTGAGGAGAATTCACAGTGCTTCACGGTCTTTTATCGTGCACTTCTAATGTGCTGAGGACTAGGCCTGGCTCCATTGGGTAGACACATACCCTAATTCTGTCGAGAACAGAGCAGATTCCCTGGGTCCATCAGGAAAAGGTTTACCTTCTCACTCAGAGACAGCCTTGTGTGCTGTCAGTATCTGTGTCTTTAGCTTATGGCTGCACATGGCTTTCCTCTGTACATGTTTTGCGGAAACTTTTACGATCACCTCTGCTCTGGCCTCTGATGATGACTCATTGTACCTGGAGCGCATTGTGGCAGCTAGGGTCTGCAAACAGAGTCTTGTTTATGTGGTTAAAAAACACAAACAGAAGCCCGGCCATTCTAAAACAAGCTGTGAGGAGGCTTGACATTGCGGCCTGCCCAGGTAAGGGATGGGGAACTCTAGAAGCCCTGGGCCACAATGTATTCTTGTCTGGCCAAGCCCTCAGGACGGCTTACTCTCTCCTGCATTACTGATTCATAACCTTCGTTCGCTTCATCCTCCCACAGCGGAGTCAGCATCTGGAGCCTGCCGTCAGAAGCAGAGGTTCTCCCTCAAACTTGTGAGTTCAGTTCTGGGAGCTGAGTATCATGTAGAACGTTCCATGTACTGCTTTTTTTTTTGTGCTCAAAAGTTGCCATAAGTGAAAGAAGCCCTCTATACTGCTCATCTGAGCTTCAGCCTCTGACAGCCCCCAAAATCCATATTCAAATTGCGTGAATTTGGAGAATATTCTGAGAATGTAATCAGTTTTCATCAGTCTTTTAGCAAAAATGGAGGGTTGGTTTATGTTGTTTTTCTTTCCTGGGCGTTCCTCAGAAATGCAGGGGCTGACCGGGCTACCTTCAGATAACCAAGCAGGGAGGAAAATCAGTCTTGCATGATGGTTGAACTGCATTTATGCAATCTCATCCACCACCACCATCGTCCTGATGCAAGAGCCTTTAAGCTGGTCTTTTGAAGATGTTCCTCCTGTCGCTTTTCTGTGCTTCTGTCCCCTTGCAGTCTGCTTCACCAGTCACATCCAATGCTCCCTCTAAGCTGTGGAGTCTTGTGAGCAGAAATTCTGCTCCATGAGCTACTGCCATTAAAGTTGTGAGCTACTGCATCGATTAGCTGAGACTGTGTTTCCTGAGCTAAGACAAAAATGCATGAGCCAGCTCACACTGACTCAGCTTAGAGGGAGGAGCTGAAAACAAAACCCCTGTTCTGCAAGAGAGGCAAAGATCCCACCCCTTCACCCATCCTAGATCTGGCAGCCTATGAACCCATCACCTGCTTGGGAGACACTCCACTGGCTTAACGTTAATGTGGAAAGAAGTACGGAATTAAGGTTTTGACACTGCTTCCAAGAACGTGGGCCAGAACAGGACCTAGGGCTTGGCAGAACACAAGACACAAGGACTCAGGATTTCTCTTTCCCCAGAGGGTGGTAGTGAGAATCGTTGTCTTGAGGGAGGACTGTCGTCAGGGTGAGATCACGCAGACTGACAAGCAGGACAGGCTAAGTAAGGCCAAGGGAAGAAGCAGTCCCAGTGCTCTCTGAGACACAGTGTGAATCCTAAACAGACTGTTTCATGCCTGCCAATTTGTTTAATTACCTTGCTGTAAGACACTATAGATTGTCAGGGGTTTTTGGGTGTGGTAAAGGGCAAAGTACAGGGAAAGGTGCGACCAGAGTGGTGACTTAGTGGTGACAGAGGCATGGTGCTAGGAATTAAGTATTTAAGAGTGAACGGGAACTGTATGCGACAGATTGTCTTCCGCTGTGACCAACTGAGGAACCTCCCCACCCAGTCCCTCTTTGGTTCTGGAATACCACATCTGCATGTTTTTGTAATCCAATCACAACTATGTAGACTAGAAGCTCTTTTTTAAATTAAGTACAAAAACAGAGAGGGCCCAACTGCTGTAAGCCGAAATGCCCTCAAAACGAGGTTGGGGAATTAGTTAGGTGGGCACCTGGCTCACTAGGAATCTTTTTACCAATTTATACCAGGCTCAACCATCCAGAGGGTAATTGCTTAATAAAAGGACTCTAATTTAATAAAAACCAATTGTAATTTATTTAGAATAATAGTTCTTCCACACAAGATAAAAATACAAAACAATCACACATTCACACAGGCCTAAGAAACACAGATAGATTGATAGGGGAACATATAAGGGTAAACAGACAGGGTAATATTTACCATCGTAGTCTTCGAGGAAGGTTCCAATGGCGACATCAGAGGACAGGGGAAATGGACCCAAAACTGTGGCCAGAATTGGGGATGGATCTATGCAGCGGAATATGGGTTGCTGATAGAAGCACACATGAGTGGAGTTGGGTCAGAGGTTAAATAGACTCCCTTAGGCCCCTTAGGGGATGGGAGGTGACGGGGAGGAGAGATGGGCGGCTCTGTGATGACCATGAAGGCTGGACATTAGCAGAGCCAATGGTGAGTCCTTTGGTGACATCCAATTGGGTGTCAGCTTTAACCAATTAACTTCACCTTAGTCCTGTGAACCTGGAAATTTCCAGGTTGCGACAAGGCCTGGGGCGGCTCCAAGGGTGTCAGTATGGAAATGGCTAGGTACTTGGGATTAAGTGGGCTTATCTGGGAAGGTGACAATAGGGAATCAAATATTGACCTAGGTATCACCCGGGTAAGACAAAAGACTTGGTTGATGGAGGAGACATTCTTCCTCTTTTCTCATCATCTTCTGGGCAGGAGTTATTGTTTAGGGTATTGCCCGGCAATCAGGAACATTAGTTGAGCTATTAATCCATTCATGGGGCAGATGGGTTGCTTGCGAGCCAAGGGTGACACAGGGTGTGTGCGTGAGCCTTCCACTATGAAGGAATGAAGTCCAGTCTGGCAGGAAGATGGCTACGAGTGGTGTTAGCCCTTGGTTCATGGAAAACAGGCTAGAAACTGCTTGCCTGTACAGTTCATGGTGGTGTGGCTTCTGCCACTGCAGTGGCCAAGACTGGGCACATAAGGAGTAGCTGGCAGCTCATTTGTAGAATGCTGCTGCAAAGCTGTGGCTTATAGTATCCACCTAAGCCTTAGAAACTGTAAGCAAAGTCCACTTCTTAGAGCAGATGTGTGAGAGTTAAAACTCCAGGCACCCTGGCAACCATACTGGTGATCACGATGTCCATATGTATGAGAAGTAGGGGGCTTTTTCCTCACACTGCATGACCCTCATGAAGGCAATTAGGATACTGACCTCACTGTATGTTAGTTATGGCCACTGGGAAGGCATCCATAGTTTCATTGAAAAGGTCTTCTCTGCAGAAGACCAGAGTTCCAGTATTAGTGCACCCAGGGCTTTTTTTTATAGCTGAAACTCCTTTGCATATTAGGCCACACACCGCTGATGTAACCAATCCTCCAAGAGCTTACAGGGCTCTTCTTGCAGGGCCTACTGTAAGCTCTTGGAGGATTGGCTATATCAGGGCTGTGTGGCCTAATATGCAAAAGAGTTCCTGCTACAAAAAAAGACCTGAGTGCACCTATTTCACTTTATCCACTGTGCTGTTTTTGATTTCCCCTGTTTGTTGGGATGCATCAGCAAGTTCCTTTTGAGTTCTAAAGAAGCTATATAAGGAACAGTCACTTTCTTTTTACAATTATTTGTTTGTGAGTGTACACACCTGGAAATCATGGTGACTTTTATTATTTGTGTGTGTGTACCTGGAAGTTGTGCTGACCTCTAATGACTGACCCCTACTGGGGTCCTGGAGGATATTCAGGGAGGTGGCTGAATAAAGTCTGCCCCTGCCTTTCTGCCTCCTGGTATTCCAAGGAAGTCTCCCATCCAAATACTTGCCAGAGTTGCCCCTGCTTAGCTTCTGAAATCTGATGAGATCGGGCTTGCCTTTCTTAATGGTCATCTGGGAGAAATTGGAGGGCATGGGACTGTTGGAAGACATATTAATGCCAGCTTCTACGTCCATCCCCCTCTCTTTCTCAGGATACCAAAGATGGACGGCTCTTCAATGAGCAGAACTTTTTGCAGCGAGCAGCAAAGAAAGCCACGGGTAAGACGTTGAGCAATTTACGGGTGACAGAGCTGTGTCTCTTTGCCTTTGGCCTGGTAGCATTTTTGCCCAGTTTACATATTCCAAGGGTGGAAGGAAGAGAGTTGTAGATGCTCAGCCTTTCCAAGATGTATTCTGTTGTTCCCTGGCAGTGAACTCTAATGGGACTCATTCCTGTGTTGCATTGAGCGCTATCCAGCAATTATAAAAGTTTTCCTACATGTGTGAGTCATTTGCTGCTATCTGTGAGGGAGGTCTGTTCCATAAACACACAGCCCAAAAGACAAGGCAAGGCTACGTGGTGATGGCGTGGGGTCCCAAGCATATTACCATGAATGCCCACTTTGGATGTGATTCTCTATACTTGGTTGGGCGCTAAGCATAAATAGTGCAACATGAGCAGGTCATAGTTAAACTGTAGCGCTACCAGACTGGGTGAGGGACAGTGGAGCTTGTCTTACTGCCTCTTCTTTCTCAACAGCCTTTCCCCCCTTGATTTGGTTTTACCAACAAGCTGGATTCTTAAAGCTCTGTTAATGTTATGTCTGATAGGTAAAAATGGGGGATGGGTCTCTGAGTAATTTACACTTGCCTATGCAGACAAGCTATCATGAATGAGATCTGCTTGGGTAACCCCCATTGGTCGCCTTCTGTCTCCCTGCAGTAGAAAAGTGGAAGAAACAGCATTCCGTTCCATTGCTTGGAATCCCCAATTGCGTTGGCTTTGGCCTCCATGGTAGTAACTACAGGTGAGAGAATCTGGTCTAAGGAGTTTCCATGTATCACCTCTCCCATTATTGCCTGTATCCTGCTCTTTGTTCTAAGGCAGGGGTGGCCAACGGTAGCTCTCCAGATGTTTTTTTGCCTACAACTCCCATCAGCCCCAGCCAGCATGACCAATGGCTGGTGCTGATGGGAGTTGTAGGCAAAAAACATCTGGAGAGCTACCGTTGACCACCCCTGTTCTAAGGCATTCCCTCTCTACCACCAGTCTTAAATTTCCTTCACTTGTCCTTTAGGTTCCTTCTATTCTTTTCTTTTTGCCTTTACTTGCCTTTTGCTCTCCTCACTTGCATTTCTTCAGAAGGGATATAGCAGGGTTGGCCAAACTGCAGCTCTGGAGCCACATGCGGCTTTTTCACACATATTGTGTGATTCTTGAAGCCCCCACCTACCCATTGGCTGGCTTTAAATCACTTCCAGAAGCCAAGCCAGCTCATGACTTGGAGAATGCATTTAAAGTTAAAGTTGCTTTCCTTCGACCTCTCTTCCCTTCCCGATCTATTTCCCTCCCTCCCTTCCTCCCTCCCTCCCTTCCTCCCTTCCTCCCTCCCTCCCTCCCTCCCTCCCTCCCTCCCTCCCTCCCTTCCTCCCTCCCTTCCTCCCTCCCTTCCTTCCTTCCTTCCTTCCTTCCTTCCTTCCTTCCTTCCTTCCTTCCTTCCTTCCTTCCTTCCTTCCTTCCTTCCTTCCTTCCTTCCTTCCTTCCTTCCTTCCTTCCTTCCTTCCTTCCTTCCTTCCTTCCTTCCTTCCTTCCTTCCTTCCTTCCTTCCTTCCTTCCTTCCTTCCTTCCCTGCCTCCCTCCCTGCCTCCCTCAAACATCTGACATTTATTCTTTGTGGCTCTTACGTTAACCAAGTTTGGCCACCCCTGGACTATAGCCTCATTGTTTGGTTTATATTGATCTAACTTTTCTTATTATCTAATTTGCCACCGTTTTCATCTTTCTGTCTTTTTTTTTTTTTGCCAGAAGGCAAAATAACCTTTGTTTTATTGGATCTGAATTGCTCCCACAGCTTTTTGAACCTCTAATTACGCTTTCTCTTGCTAATGGGTGACCTTTTCCCCCACCATCTTTGTTTTCTGGTAATACTGAATTTTGTACATTCAGCTCTTGGAGGGAGGACATAGAACTCTGAAAGGCTGTGGCTGCAGCAGGGTCAACTGAATCTGTTATTCCCATATTTGGTCATTACATGTCTGTTTTCAGCTCTAAGATCCAGGGTGGCGTAGTGGTTGGAGAGGTGCCTCACAAGAATCTGAGAGACACAGATTAGACTCCTCCCTCTGACATGAAGATGGCTGGGTGACTTTGGGCCTGTCGTTCTAACAACATAAGAAAGTAAGAGAAGCCATGTTGGATCAGGCCAATGGCCCATCCAGTCCAACACTCTGTCACACAGTGGCCAGAAAAACCAGGTACAATCAGTAGGCCCCACAGTGGGGCCAGGACACTAGAAGCCCTCCCACTGTTGCCCTCCTCTCAGCCTAAGCCACCTCACAGAGCTGCTGTTGTAGGACAGAATGGAGGAAGGAAAAAAGAAGACTGCAGATTTATACCCTGCCCTTCTCTTTGAATCAGAGTCTCAGAGCGGCTTACAATCTCATTTATCTTCTTCCCCACAACAGACACCCTGTGAGGTAGGTGGGGCTGAGAGAGAAGAAGAATTGCAGATTTATACCCCACCCTTCTCTCTGAATCAGAGACTCAGAGCAGCTTACAATCTCCCATATCTTCTCCCCCCACAACAGACACGCTGTGAGGTGGGTGGGGCTGAGAGGGCTCTCCCAGAAGCTGCCCTTTCAAGGATAGCTCTGTGAGAGCTCTGGCTGACCCAAGGCCATTCCAGCAGGTGTAAGTGGAGGAGTGGGGAATCAAACCCGGTTCTCCCAGCTAAGAGTCCACACATTTAACCACCACACTAAACTGGCTCTCAACAACCCTATATGCTGATTTTTACTCCCCACTGGGGAGAAGCAGGATTCGAGAGAGTAAATATAAGGGGACCTGAAGAAGACTTCACTGATGCGTAGGGCTTGAAATTCTGCTGAGTTGGGTGAGATGGGGGATGCTTTGGAGACTTCTTGGCAAAAGCGTGGCCCATCTGCAACACTCCACTCTGACCTGCAGGTTCCTGGTCTTCTCTGATTTGGGTCGGTCCCTCCAGTCGGTCCTGGATGATGTCCCTGGCCAGATGACGGAGAAAGCCACCTTCCAGATTGCAGTCAGGCTGGTATGGGATGCCAGAAAAAGGAGGGGAGGGCATCTCGAAAAGGCCTGTTGCTGAATTCGGCCCAGCTGTAAAACGGAGATGTCTGCTGTTACAGGCCTGTTTCTGGAGCAGAGAATTGTGGGAAATTGCCCTGCTACTGCAGCCACAGGAGTGAATTAGCGGGTCAGGATTCCGTCACTTAGAGCAAGGCTAGGAAAGGGTAGACGTTGCAGCGTTGCCATTTCCCCCCCCCCCCCCTTTGTCTTTAGCTGGACGTGCTGGAGTTCCTTCATGAGAACGAGTACTCCCACGGGGACATCACCGCGGAGAACATATACGTGAATCCATTGGATCTATCTGAGGTAAGAAGCATTCTGGAAAAGTTTGTTGCTTGGAGAGCTTTCCTTGTAGAGTCAGAGACCCTAAAGCTTCCCTTAGTCAAGGGAAAATAGTACCCCAAAGTCAAGTTAACCCCAAGTTTAGGTGCTAAAGACTTAAGCCTGGCCATTGGTTCAGTACTTGACTCTCCAAATAGTTTCTGAGGTGGGAGGGAGCCAATCTGGTGTAGTGGTTAAGTGGTGAAGTGCGTGGACTCTTACCTGGGAGAACCAGGTTTAATTCCCCACTCCTCCACTTGCAGCTGCTGGAATGGCCTTGGGTCAGCCATAGCTTTCACAGAACTGTCCTTGAAAGGGCAGCTTGTGGGAGAGCTCTCTCAGCCCCACCTACCTCACAGGGTTTCTGTTGTGGGGGAAGAAGATAAAGGAGATTGTAAGACACTCTGAGACTTTTGATTCAGAGAGAAGGGCAGGGTATAAATCTATGGTGGTCTTCTTCCCCCTCCACTAGGGAGTGCTGCCTATTGTTGGGTTTGGGGATGATGCTGGTCACAGCAGAGAACCTGAGTGAGGAAGGGGAAGGAGCTGCAGATTCTCACTGTGTTGTGTGGAAGGGGTCTCCATACTTCCTGGTTGAACCTGTTCTGACCATAGCTCTTTCCAGACTATCACAGAGATAGGGACAGGGACTTCAGGGCACAAGTCCGTTGCTAAAAACTAGGGGACTGGAGCAAAGGCAATTTCACCTGCTAGGCGCCCCTCCCCCCCATAGCTCTCCCTTTTGGTTCCTGTTGAGCCGCTGCAGCAAACCTGTTCCGCGCTTCCCTTTTCTTCCTTCCCCAGCTCACCCTGGCTGGCTATTGCTTTGCTTTCCGATACTGCCCAGGGGGGAAGCATGTACCTCAGCGGGAGGGCAGCAGGACTCCACACGAGGGCGCCCTTGAGTTCATCAGCCTGGATAGCCACAAAGGAGCCGGTGAGATTTCAGCGCTTGGGAACAGACCGGTGTGTGTGCGATGTACATGGGTCATTGGCTCAAACCCCTCCTGGCCTGGGGCTTTTTACCCTGTACTTTTGATGATGTTATCTCTCTGAGGATCAGGTCTTCCTCTAGATCAGAGGTGTCGAACTCATTTGTTATGAGTGCTGAATCTTACATAAATGAGACTTTGTTGGACCGGGCCATGTTGGGTTGGGCCATGCCGGGCTATGTGTGTACCTATTTAAGATTAGGTAGCAGAGATATAAACTTTATAAAGAACATAGACAAACCCAAATATATATTTAAAAAAACTTAAAAGATGCTTAAAATGTTAGCACTCATTGGTTTTAAAGATTCTTTCTTTGTATTTCTCCCATGGAATCTAGGGAACTGGGCAAAGGAAGCTCTGACTCTTTCCTTTCTTCCCCAGGGGACTGGGGGGGGGGGTGTTAGCCAATAGAAGGAAGAGAGGCTTGACTCAGTAGCTCTGCTGTGCGATTGAGAGAGCCTGCTAAAGCAAACTATTCCTCCCTCCCCAAAGGAGGAGCCTGAGCCAATGGAGAAAATAGAGGTTTTGCTTTGTAGCTCCTGTGCAATTGAGCAAGCCTTGCAAAGCAAGTTGTGATGCAGAAGGAAGCAAGAGAGAGGGAGAAGGAAACAGATGACAGCCAATTGCTCGGGGGCCTGATAGGAGCCCTCTGGGGGCCCGATTCGGTCCCCGAACTGCATGTTCGACATCCCTGCTCTAGATAGTTTAGAGGAAGGCCTGATCCCTCTGGATAAAGGGCTCAGGTCACCCACTGATGTGAATCGAAACGAGTCTAGTGGGTCGTCTGGGGCAGTTTCCCCTTCATGGTCCCATCCAAGAGATCATCTTTTCCTCTGTGCTCCTGTCCTCCCTCTGGGTGTCCAGCTGCCCTGTTTATTACAGCCACAAACTTTTATTGATAAGATAACACAGGGCTGTTCTTTGCAGAGTAACCGCATAGGGAGCAATGTTCCCTTTAAAATGAGTTAGCGGGAGCAAACTCAGAGTTTTTTGGCTTCCCGCTCACACATTTTTTGTCTTAGCTCAGGAAAAAATAGCCCCAGAGCAAACCAATTTATCCAGCAGCTCACAACTTGAATGCCAGCAGCTTACAAAGTAGAATTTTGAATAGATGGTATATGACTCCTAAGAAATTGGCAAATATGAATAATAAGATGCCAGACAGATGTTGGAAATGTAAAAAATATGAAGGTTCTTTCTACCATATGTGGTGGACTTGTGAAAGAGCAAAAAAGTATTGGCAGATGATTCAACAAGGATCTTGGGATATGAATTTAAGAAAGTTGCAGAGACTTTTCTGTTGGGATTACGAATGGAAAAATTTCCAAAAGAAGATAGAACTATAATTTGCTTTCAGCTGCTAGGACATTATATGCGCAGTTGTGGAAGCAAGAGAAAAATACCAGAAAAATGGGATTGGATTGTAAAAGTTATGACATGGAGTGAAATGGACAAATGAACAAGAATTTTAAGAGACTATGATTTAGAAGTTTTTAAGATGGAGTGGAAAAAGTTCAGAAGATATGTAGAAAAAGAGTGGAAAATAAAAGGACATTGGACAATTTTTGATAATGATTAAGTCTTAGAAAAAAGAAAAATATTAATTTTTGTTTTTATTAGTTAAAGGTACCTTTAAACATCAGTACTTTAAGTAAATAACACCGGCGGGGGTCAAGTAACGGGGGGAGGGGTGGGTAGAAAGTAATATACGGGATAGATAAAAGAAGTTATTAATGATGCAAGAAATATAATTTGTTACCATATGTTACCAAATAAAATTGTTTTAACTAAAAAAAAGAAGTAGAATTTTGGCTCACAAGACTCCAAAGCTTAGAGGGAGCATTGATAGGGGAAAGGAAAGGAAAGGTCCCCTGTGCAAGCACCAGTCATTTCCGACTCTGGGGTGACGTTGCTTTCACAACGTTTTCACGGCAGACTCTTTACGGGGTGGTTTGCCATTGCCTTCCCCAGTCTTTTACACTTCCCCCCCAGCAAGCTGGGGACTCATTTTACCGACCTCGGAAGGATGGAAGGCTGAGTCAGCCTCGAACCGACTACCTGAAAACCCAGCTTCCACCAGGGAATCAAACTCAGGTCGTGAGCAGAGCTTAGGACTGCAGTACTGCAACTTTAGCACTCTGCACCACGGTGCTATTGATAGGGATAGGGGGCTCTTATTAATAGATGAAAGTTTTTGATTAATCAGTGTGGACCAATTTTAATCAGAAGGGTGATGAGCCCAAGGGCATGTTGGTTTATTCTGTTCTGTCACTAAAATAGAGAACGAGTAACAGAATCATAGAGTTGGAAGGGGCCCATACAGGCCATCTAGTCCAACCCTCTGCTCAGTGCAGGATCAGCCTTGAGCATCCCTGACAGGTGTTTGTCCAGCTGCCGCTTAAAGACTGCCAGGGAAGGGGAGCTCCCCACCTCTCGGTAGCTGATTCCATTCTTGAACAACTCTATGACAAAAGTTTTTCCTAATAACCATCTGGTATCTTCCCACCCCTAATTTAAACCCATTCTTGTGAGTCCTCTCCTTTGCTGCCAACAGGAACAGCTCCCCACCCTCCTCTAAGTGACAGCCCTTCAGATACTTAAAGAGAGAAACCATGTTGTCCCCCACCACCACCCTCAAACACCTCTTCCCAAGTCCCTCAGCCTTTACTTATAGGGCTTGGTCTCCAGGAAGAAAATTTTTTTTTCCCCTTTTGGTGGGGAGAGAGTGAGCTCAGAGCTTGAGAACAACAGCTGTGTTACTCTTTTCAATCCCTCAAAAAGGCACCTATATTCATTTCTTGGTAATATATATAATTAATCTGTTGACTAGCCAGCAGCTCTACTTTAAAAAAAAATGAAATCTATAGAACAAAGAGTACTCACAGAGAGATGTTTTCAGCTGTGTCACAGCAGTCGGTCCAAAACTGTCCAAAATTTGAGGCTATGACCTCCTAGAGTAGATCAGAAATAGGAAGCCTGGGTAAACAAGCCCCTCGACAAGGCTCATGCTCAGCCATTGGCTATGCTGCATGAGGGTTGCTGTGACCCATGGATGGCTGCATGCCTCCTTGCCTCTCCTCCATGGGCAGAGCTCCGGAGCTCTGCTCTCCAAGGTTTCACACGTGGACATGTGTTCTCTCCCTACCTTGTCAGCCCCATCCCGTCGGAGTGATCTTGAGTCCCTGGGTTATTGCCTCGTGGAGTGGCTGTGTGGCTTCCTTCCCTGGTCAGAGGAGCTGACAAATCCCTGCGTGGTCATGGAGAAGAAAGAGAGGTAAAGTGCCTTGCATGGGTGTGGTTATTGGGTTTGTTTCTTTGTTGTCTCAAGCAAGGGCCTCTTCTCATTCTAATGAATTAGAGATGGGAACATTGAGTAGATACGGGAAAGAAAATTGCGAAGGGGTAGTCATGTAAGTCTGTTGCAGTCAGATGAGACAAAAGTCTAGCTGGCACCGTGAGCTTTTGTGAGTCACTTCAGATACGTATGGAAATCAAACTGAGAATCCTTATGGGGACGCTTACAAGGGGCAGTGATGCTCTGTATTCTTGGTGCTTTGTGGGGGGGATGGGAGGGCTTCTAATGTCCTGGCCCCACTGGTGAACCTCCTGATGGCACTTGGGGTTTTTGGCCACTGTGTGACACAGTGTTGGTCTGGATGGGCCATTGGCCTGATCCAACATGGCTTCTCTTATGTTCTTAAGGAATGTAGATTCGCTGTGTGTGTTGCGGGGGGAACAGGTGACCTCTCTATATGTCTGAAACTGAATTAGGAATTACAGGTAATGGGTGAGGAGGAAGTTCATCGGTTTGAACAGATAAGCAAGATTATAAATTTTAATGGAAATGTGATGACATTGATGTAATGTTATAGGTTGATAAAGCATGCTAAGGGCAGCCAATTAGAATCTCTCTAAAACAGGCCCTGCAGAGTAAGACGCAAAATATATCCAGGATATTCAAGCAAGTATCCATATGGGTTTTCCACTGTGAGTTCTAATAGTCATCAGTAGAACAAAGCAGGAGTCAAGTGGCACCTTTAAGACCAACAAAGTTTTATTCAGAGTGTAAGCTTTCATGTGCGTGCAGACTTCTTCAAACGAGGGGGTAGGGTACAGTGAGCTGAAATACATATAGCTGGTGGGTTAAGAGTGTAAACTGATACAAAGTTAACTGATTACACTATTTTGCCATTTGATCCTAACCTTGTGTTTTGGATCCTGTTACTGTTAGGTGGATACCGTTACCGTTAGGTGGATCTGTAACTGGTTGACAGATCGCACCCAAAGAGTGCTTGTGAATGGTTCCTCATCCTCTTGGAGAGGAGTGACAAGTAGAGTGCCTCAAGGATCTGTCCTGGGGCCTGTTTTGTTCAACAGCTTTATAAATGATTTGGATGAAGGAATAGAAGGAATGCTTATTAAATTTGCAGATTATACTAAATTGGGAGGGGTTACAAATATCGTAGAAGACAGAAACAGGATGATCTTGACAGGCTGGAAAACTGGGCTAAAACCAATAAAATGAATTTTAACAGGGATAAATGTAAAGTTATGCATTTAGGTAGGAAAAATCCAATGCATGGTTATAGGATGGGGGAAACTTCTCTTAGCAGTAGTATGTGCAAAAAGGATTTAGGGGTCTTAGTGAACCATATGCTGAACATGAGTCAAGAGTGTGATGTGGTGGCTAAAAAGGCCAATGTAATTTTGGGCTGTATCAACAGAAGTATAGTATCCAGATCACGTGAAGACATGGTATTGCTTTACTCTGCTCTGGTAAGACCTCACCTGGAGTATTGTGTTCAGTTTTGGGCACCACATTTTAAGAAGGATATAGGCAAGCTGGAACAGGTCCAGAGGAGGGTGATGAAGATGGTGAGGGGTCTGGAGACCAAGTCCTATGAAGACAGGTTGAAGGAGCTGGGCATGTTTAGCCTGGAGAAGAGGTGACTGAGAGGTGATATGATCACCATCTTCAAGTACTTGAAGGGCTGTTATATAGAGGATGGTGTGAAATAGTTTTCTGTGGCCCCAGAAGGTAGGACCAGAACCAGTGGGTTAAAATTAAATCAAAAGAGTTTCTGGCTCAACATTAGGAAGATCTTCCTGACAGTTAGAGCAGTTCCTCAGTGGAACAGAGTTCCTCAGGATGTGGTGGGCTCTCCTTCCTTGAAGGTTTTTAAACAGAGGCTAGATGGCCTACTGACAGCAATGAAGATCCTGTGAATTTAGGGAAAGGGATTTGTGAGTTTCCTGCATTGTGCAGGGGGTTGGACTAGATGACCCTGGAGGTCCCTTCCAATGATTCTGCACCCTATCCCCTCATCTGAAGAAGTGTGCATGCATATGAAAGCTTACATCTGAATAAAACTTTGTTCGTCTTAAAGGTGCTACTAGACCAACACAGCTGCCCACCTGGATCTAATAGCCGTCAGCGTTGGCTGTTGTTATGTGGGTACCCTGGGTCGCTGTCCTGGATCTGCCTCTTTCTGGACCTCTCCTTTTGGTTCAGATGTGGTTGGGTGGCCCATCTTGTTCCTTGTCTGTTAAGATCTCTGGGCTAGCAGAAAAACCCAATGCGCTCTCGGCCTTGAGGGAGGGATAGTACCGGAGATGAGTGTCCACCCATTACTCAGCATACATCATCAAGGCAGCCACTGGGGCAAATACCACACTTGTCCAGTGAATGTGGCAGGCCTCAGTGTCCTGTTGAACTGAGCCTCTCTGACCTTTGTCACTTTTTTTGGGGGGGGGGGAGGGAAGAGAGAGTAAGCAGGAAGGGAGAGAATTCTCATCTCAGCCTGCTCCCCCCCCCCCGGCCCCACACACCTAGCTGTTCTTTTTTTTTCCTGGCCTTGTAGGTATAAAGCTGATATTATCAAGAATCCAAAACTGCTCTGTTGCTGGAGAGCAATTCCAGGTACGCGTTGTTTGTTTGCTACCTTTGTGTGTCAGTCTTCACTGATAGTTCTTCTTGCTGGGTATGCTGGAGAGGAGGAAGAAGAAGACCATAGATTTATAACCCACCCGTTTCTCTGAATCAGAGTCTCAGAGCGGCTTACAATCTCCTTTATCTCCTTCCCTCCACAACAGACACCCTGTGAGGTAGATGGGGCTGAGAGAGCTCTCCAGGAAGCTGCCCTTTCAAGGATAACCTCTGGGAGAGCTATGGCTGACCCAAGGCCATTCCACTTAACCACTACACCAAACTGTATCTATTTTTATCCTTACGAGTAGGTTAAGTTGAGAAACAGCAGCTTTTCAAAGCAGCCCAGTGACTTTTGGGTCTGAAGGGGGAATTCAAGCTTCATATTCCTGCATCCAGATTCAACAGTTCCCTCAGTATTCCATACTGACCATCTTGTAGGAGGGATCCAGGTCTGGGGGTAGGCGGGGTGTGTGTGTTACAGATGTCTTCATGCATTTATTTTTAGTTGTGATATTAAAAGTCTACCCCACCTTTCTCCCCAATAAGGACCTAAAGTAGCTTCTTCTTCTCTCCTTCATTTTATCCTCACCACAACCCTGGGAGGTAGGATAGACTGAGAGTGTGTGACTGGCCCAAGGTCATCCAGCAAGCTTCCATGGCAGAACGGGGATTTGTACCTGGATCTCTCAGATCCTAGTCAGTACTCGTAACCACTGCGCCACACTGGCGCTGTTCACCAGAGCCGCATGATCAAATCGGGGAGCGATCCAACGAATTGTTCTCCTTAGCCGTTGCATTGAACGGTTCTTCTTCAGCTACGTGCACGTGAACGATTATGGATTAGTATTCACAGACTGCTCCTTGGTGCCTCCACGCTGGCATATATCGTCTCCAGTTATAGTCTAGTATTGATTGTATCTTCCTGACGCATAGCAGACAAGCAGCCCTTCAGAGTTCTTGCAGGGCCAGAGCATTCAGTGCTTTTTCTCAGGAGATGCTGTGTGCTGGAAGGGAACAGTGAGTCAGTGGATCCCAGGGAACGTCAGTCAGCTCTAGCCTCAGAGGAGGCAGCAGCTTGCTTGGCCCCAACAAGAGTGTGGAGAGATTATATCTCCCGGCGTGCAGAAAACTGGTAATGCAATTCGGCACTAGAACTGAAATTTCTTCTGCCTCTGCTACACATCTCCCTGGACTCATTCCTACATCAGTGACTCAGCCATTCTCATTTCTTTGCTTTTATTGTTTGAGAAAGAAAAACGATATCCTGTCTTCTCACCTTCGGGTGGCTTCCTCACAGTCACTTAAAGCATTCATATAAAATAACCAAAAAACTGTTCCTGGGATAGCTCAGGCAAGCCCAATGTTACCAAATCTCAGAAGCTAAGCAGCGTCGACTCTGGCAAGTACTTGGGAGGGAGACCTCCTTGATATACCACAGCTGGGAGGGCAGGGGCAGGTTCTATTCAGCCACCTCCCTGAATATCCTCCAGGCCCCCAGTAGGGGTCAGTCACCAGAGGTCGCCATGACTTCCAGGTTCTTCCTAGCAAGTACTTGGATGGGAGACCTCCTTGGAATACCAGCAGTCAGGAGGGCAGGGGAAGGCTCTATTCAGCCACCTCTCTGAATATCCTCCAGGCCCCCAGTAGGGGGCAGTTACCAGAGGTTGTCATGACTCCCAGGTGTGCGCACACGCACGCACACATAAAAATACAAAAATGCCCCCCCAAAAAACAAAACAAGACCCCATATCACAAACAGCTGGCATCTAAATCTAAGTAAACTGCATACCAGCCCATTGTAACCAGGATAGGGTAGGGATTCCTCATACAGGGTGCCACAGTGGAGAAGGCCCTGTCCCGAAGCCCGAGCAGGCACCTCAGCAGAAGATCTTAACAACCAAGCAAGTTCCAAGTGGCATAGCAGTTTGTGTGGCATCATGTGGGCACATCGTGTGGGTTGGATGGTGTGGATTCTTTCAGCTTTCCTTTCTTGCTGCCAGAATTTCCAATTGCTGCCTGCCCACCATGAAGCTCACTGACCCTGAAACACACGTAACTTCCATCTGGGTCAGCCGCTTTGCAGAGCTCGGAAAACCTTAGCAAGCGCCTGGAAGAAGCCGGCTAATTCTGACTTACCTCCCCTATGCCCTTTTCCCAGGGGCCGTGCAGAGCTACCTGCTGCGGGTGATGGCCTTGGAGTACGAAGAGAGGCCGAACTACGAAGAGCTCCGGACATTTCTGAGGAAGCCGCTTGAGCTGATGCGAGCCTCTGCCTACGACTCGCTGGACCTCAAAGTGGTACCCTAGGTAACATGCCAAGGACCTTTTGCATCCTCTTCTCCTCTCCCACTCAGCTCTAAAGCGGAGGTGGCAATTTAAAGTAGAGGAGCGGGAGAGGGCTGGCCCTTGTCCCCCTTATGGGGCCGTGACTTAATGGAAGCGTCTCTGCTTTGCATGCAGAAGGCTGCAGGTTCAGCCCCCTCCATCTTCATGTAAAAGGACCAGGCGGTAGGTAACATGAGACACCTTTCCCTGGGACCCTGGAGAGCTGCTGCCAAGTCTGAGTAGAATATACTGAACTTTACGGACTGTCTGATTCAGTATGAGGCAGGTTCATGTGTGCGATCGCTTCTAGCCAACTTCCAGCCATTCTGGTTGATGGGACAATCTCAGTTGTTAGCACATGGCAGTCTGGGCACCTAGGCGTGGTGGGCTGCTCTCTACCCACAACAGCTGTCTTCTGCAGTCATGCTGAGTTGGGAGTTTAATCAGTGATGGGGACCGGAACGAGGTCCCGTCGCCTCAGGCAGCAGACACAGATCTCTGTCATCGCCAGCCTTGTTGCTTTTGAGTTCCCAGCAGCATCAGAGCAAAACAACAGAGAGCAGGGAAAATGGAGAGTAACGAACTAACGAGTCACATTCTGCTTTGCAGCTTTGCAGGTCTGAGGAGCTCGGCGGGAGAAGAGGTGATGTGCAGGATCAAAGTGCACTGGGGAGGTCTTCACACTGGAGCAGCTAAGAATTCCGTTCCCCACTGTGCTTCCTTTCTCGCTTTTAGATTGCAGAGGGAGTTGGAGGGAGCCGTGGAGTTTCCGGGTGTTTATTTCTTAGGTCCTTATCGTGTGTGTGTGTGTGTGTGTTTTTAAATATAATTGCTCTCTCCTCTTCAGCTGCCTACTTTTAATGAGCTCTGGCTAATGTGAAGCCTGAATCCCCCCTTTGGCAGGTGTGCTACCTGCAGTTGCCTAGCAACCCCAAGTGTTGCCATGGGTACAAAGGAGGCGACCCTAATTGGAGGGAGAGCGAAGCTTCCCCTCTCCGAGTTGTTGGTTTGGAATGTTTTAACTCATAAATCTTACTTTTGTAATAAACTCTTTTTTTCTGAGGAACTCTTGGAGTGGCTCATAGCGACAAACATAAGCAGGGTGGGGTATTTCTATAGCAAGACTTCTTCTCTTTTTCCCCCTTCCCACCTGCTTTTCATTGTTGCCCTGCAAGGAGAAGGGTTGTATTTGGTGAAGGAGTTTCCTCCGCCGTCCTCTCCTCTGTCTTCTGGAGCAGAAGTGCTTCACCCCATCACTGTGTGCTGGAGAAAAGGAAAGGGAAACTGTTAGCTAAAGATAAGTCCCAGTAGGGTTTGGGGGGGGGGTGGCCATAGCGGCTGGCTTGCCTCACAGTACACTGCTGGCCTTCCCCTTCCATCTATACTTCAAGGCTTTTCCTTTGTTTAAATCTCCACAGGGGCCTTCCTGAAAATGCTTATCCTTCTCCATACTTAACAAACAAACAAAAGAAGACTTCTGCAAAACAGCTGCATAAGAACATAAGAGAGGCCATGTTGGATCAGGCCAATGGCCCATCCAGTCCAACACTCTGTACACACAGTGGCCAAAAAAACCCAGGTGCCATCAGGAGGTCCACCAGTGGGGCCAGGACACTAGAAGCCCTCCCACTGTTGCCCCCCCCAAGCACCAGGAATACAGAGCATCACTGCCCCAGGCAGAGAGTTCCAACAATACTCTGTGGCTAATAGCCACTGATGGACCTCCGCTCCATATGCTTATCCAAAAGATCATAGGAGATGCAGGTTAACGCACACAAAAGTTTAGATTTTGAATAAAGCTTTGTTGGTCTTAAAGGTGCCCCTGGACTCAAACTTTGACCAATTTCTCACTAGGCTTGTTCCGGTCTTGGAACCCTTCCCCCCCCCCCCCCCAGCGCTTCTGTCCGATTTTGCACAAGCTGCCGCAGGGTTGTGACTTGCCCCACCTCTTTCCCACGGCAAGCAAGATCCTCTGAAAACTGGTTTGTGCTTGCTCTGGGAAAGACGTGAAACCAGAGAGCTCACGGGTATGAGTAAGGTATATAGGAGAACACTCCGTGAGAGCTTTAACAAATATATATTGAAAACAATATTTTAAATCACAATATTTCCACATTAATTTGAAATTATTCCATCTGCATTGGTGAATTGGACTTCAGGAAGTCCTACAAACGAAGAAAAACGTTGCATATTGCAAAATGGACTGTGAACATATATGATTCGTTGGATATCAAGATATTAATGGTAGACAATTAGGAAGCAGTGTGTGAACATATGAAGCTGCCTTATACTGAATCAGACCCTTGGTCCATCGAAGTCAGTATTGTCTTCTCCGACTGGCAGCGGCTCTCCAGGGTCTCAAGCTGAGGTTTTTCACCTCTTTGCCTGGACCCTTTTTTGGAGATGCCAGGGATTGAACCTGGGACCTTCTGCTTCCCAAGCAGATGCTCTACCACTGAGCCACTGTCCCTAATTTCAAATTATTGTGGAAATATTGTGATTTAAAATATTGTTTAAAATGTTGTTTTCAATATATATTAGTTAAAGCTCTCACAGAGTGTTCTGCTATATACCTTGCCGTGGGAAAGAGGCAGGGCAAGTCACAATCCACAAGGCAGCTTTGTGCAAAATCGGACAGAAGTGCCGGGGGGGAAGGGCTGTGAGACCAGTAAGAGATCAGTCTTTGTTTTAGTGAAATTACCATTTATTATTATTTAGTGCATGTATACCCAGCTTCCTAGATACATTTATCTTTCACCATATTTTTTTAAAAAACAAGACAACCTCTACAAAGCAGTTGCTGCAAGGATTGTAGGACAGGCGTGTCGATGAAATCACTGTTCTTATTGTTTTTAGTGCATGCATACCTAACTTTTAAATGAATAACATCCCAAGCAGCTACAAGTAAACAAGCAATAAAAGCTTTAGAAATGAAAATTAAAACTGAGACCAGCGAATCTCAAACCCAGAGTAAGGTCAGAGTAACCAGCATTGTAAAACGATTACAAATCCCCACTGAGTGGCAGTAGAAATCAAACGTGTCATAAAGCAACTTGGAGCAAACAAAAGCAGCTGTACATCTACGACCTTCTGGATTCTTAAAAGAAATTCCTGGAGTAAAAGATTGCACAGACTGGTGGGGTGGGAGCACAGCAGGGAACATGCTGTTCTCTGATCTCAAAGCACAGTCAAGCTGATGGGGCAAAAATGGGCTTTGACTGCCTTGGTCAGCGCCGGCTCCCCCACTAGGCAGACTAGGCAGTTGCCTAGGGCACCAGCAGGGCAGGGGCACTGAATTTGGCCTTCCCCCCCCTCCCCCCAGGCAAATGCCTAGTTTGCCTGCTCCCCAGCCTCCTCCTTCCTCCCTTCCCCACCCCAGGTCTATTTCAGTGCCCTGAACAGCAGTCCAGCGCCATGCTCTTGGGCTATCTAAAGCCTCCCCTCCCTGCTGATCAGTTGATCGGCGGGTAAAACCGGGCTTTGTACCCACCACCCGCCAGTGCCGGGGCAGGCCAGCAGCAGCAGGAGACCAGAGTCCTGAAAGGGCAATCGCCGCTGCTGCCTCCTCCCCACTTCCTTTCCATCCAGGAAGTGGGAAGGAGGCAGGCTCAGAGCTACTCGTGAGTAGGCAGCAGGCCTGGCAACTCAGGGGCGGAGCTGTGCTGCCTGGGGCACCAGAAGGGCTAGGGCCAGGTTATAAGCTAATCCGAGCTTTTGAGGTCACATCAGCAGCGATCTAGGAAACGGGCCCGAGGTTTGTGTGGCACAGTATCCCGTGGCAGGCAACACTCAGCCACATTTCGGAAGCCAGTCCCACACAGAGCACATGGAAAATTCACATTGTCTTGCTCTCCATTTGTTCCCAATCTTCCTCTTGTGCCCAGGGCTTTTTGTGCACCAGGAACTCCTTTGAATATTAGGCCACACCCTCCTGATGTAGCCCCCACCCCCAATAAGTTATTAACATCTCCTTTAACTATGAATGTGCGTATGCTTTGCACATCTTCAGCTCTCCTGCAAGAGATGAGCAAATGTTTCCCAAGTATGTCTCCTTTCTCAGCTTTTTGCCACTAGGTTTTGTATGTTTGTTTATATCATACAAGAGCCCCATGGCGCAGAGTGTTAAAACTGCTCATGACCTGAGTTCGATCCCTGGTGGAAGCTGGGTTTTCAGGTAGCCGGCTTGAGGTTGACTCAGCCTTCCATCCTTCTGAGGTTGGTAAAATGAGCACTCAGCTTGCTGGGGGGAAAGTATAGATGACTGGGGAAGACAATGGCAAACCACCCCTTGGAAAAGTCTGCTGTGAGAACGTTGTGAAAGCAACGTCACCACAGAGTCGGAAATGACTGGTGGTTGCACAAGAGACCTTTCCTTTCCTTATATGAACTAGTCGTCTGGTGGCGCAGCCATTTCTTGTCATGGAAAATGATGCACACAAGAAGTTTTCGTGAACTCTGCTGCTACATATGTAGCTTGTATGCTATGTAGCTTAGATGCTACATAGCCACAGGGGGGAACTAGGGTGACAAGGATGTAGGAAGCTTAGGCCAGAGTTAGGATAGCTCAGGACAGTAACCCCAAGTGCTGGGAAATGGGGATTTTCGTACCAAAGAAAAGGACACGGCTTCATACAGGTTTGTTGTAGAGTAGGGCCTGCGTGTATTTGGCAAAAGAGTTTTGGAGAGGGGGAATGAAAGACAATCTGAATTGTCCATTGCAGCAAAAATACCCCCCACAATAGATTCTTGTAGCACCTGAATAACAGATTTGTTGTGGCTTAATCTTTTTGTGGATCAGCACCACCTTTGTCAAGTGCGTGGAAGTGTTATCCTGAGTTGGCAGATGATGCGTATGACATGTACGGACACATACAGAGAGGGAAAATGGCTGAAAGTTGGGTCTAACAACCAGGAATGCAAGGAGCATGCTTTGTTGACATTTCTATGCCAGTCTAAACAGAGCCGGATTAACAATTAGGCACTGACCTATGGGCCCCCCTCACCTTTAGGGGCCCTGGGATGGCTTATCCTCCCGTTTTTTCCCCCCAGCTTGCAGCCCTCCCAGTTTGCACGAGCAGCCAGCAACTGAGCTGCTCTTTGCCCGACTTGCCTGGTGTGGCTGCTGCTGGCATTGTCGCCAAGTTTGCCTCTCTCTGCCTGTCCCCTGCAGTTTAGTAAAAGGGGCTTTTAAGAAGGTTCCTACAGGCTGCAGCTGGGGTGGTGAGTGGTGGGGCGGCCACTCCGAGATAATTTGCAAGGGGCCCCCCAAGATTTCGACTGCCTGGGGGCCTCCACAGGGTCTCATCCGGCACTAAAGCAATATCATAACTGCAGTAATTGGTGATAATGCACGCTTCCTGGCAGTGCTATGCTGATTTCATGCCTGTGAAGGGAATGGAAGGCTCTGGTGCCAGCCAGGTCCTAAATTAATAGAATCAAACTCACTAATTAATTCCGGTTTAGCAATTTCAAGTTGGCATCAATGACACCCTTCGTTGAAGAATTATGACTGTCGGGTCGGCTGAAGAGTTTTGGAAGTTTCTTAGGGTCGCCAATCCCCAGTTGGGAACCTAGAGAAAGCCGTGTCGAATGGACCACATATGACTGAACACTGGTATGAATATAGAATCCGCTAACAGACAAATTAATTATATGCTAGAGTGCCTGAAGGGTAATTGACAAGACGTTTGCGTGTGTAATACAATACTGAGCACGGGTTCCAGGAGCATTTATTTGCGGATCGCATGCGGCTTTTTGCCGCTTGGGAGTACCAGCTGTGCCCTATGAAATTGACCATTGCGTTTGTATGCACATTGAATGAGCGCTGGTTCTAGAATTATTGAATAATGGTCAGACGAAGGACGCCACCGAAACACGCTCTCTACTGGAAGCATGTCACTTTCATTAAACATTCCTTGGTTTGGAGAAGAATACCAGCATCCTACAAGTACCTAAAAAGGTAAAGGTAGTCCCCTGTGCAAGTACCAGTCGTTTCCGACTCTGGGGTGACGTTGCTTCACAACCTTTCCATGGCAGACTTTTTACAGGGTGGTTTGCCATTGCCTTCCCCAGTCATCTACACTTTCCCCCCAGCAAGCTGGGGACTCATTTTACCGACCTTGGAAGGATGGAAGGCTGAGTCAACCTGGAGCTGCCTGTAGTGTACTGTATATAATTAATTTGTCAGTGGATTCTATATTCATACCAGTGATTGTACCCTACGTATGTATCAAATGTACTATAATCTACAAACTATTCTCTATGAAGATGTACATGTGTGTAATTGATGTACATAATAGTTCTCTATAAAACTTACAATTAAGCAGTTCATTATAGCTGCCATTGTTCAGTCGTTTGTGCGCTGTATATAGTCTAGTCGACCCGGCTTTCTCTAGGTTTTCAACCTCACCATGGTTTTTTTTCCTGATTTGTCAATCCCCAGTTGGGGGCAGGGATCCCCTAGTTTGGAGGCCCTCCCACCGCTTCAGGGTTAGCAGAAAGGGGGGGGTGTGAATGCCCAGTGGGCACTCCCATTATAGCCAGTGGAGACTGGTCCCTATAGGGTATAATGGAGAAGCAATCCATGGGTGTCTTGTGGAGGTCGATGCACCAAATTTTCAGCATAGCATCTGGTGTCTCCTCTTTAAAAAACTAACAACCCTAGGTTTCAAAAAGATTGGACCACGGGAGGCTAATTCTATGAGCCCCAAAAGAAAGTGCCCCCAACTATTATTTCCAGTAAAGGGAAGGCATTTAAAAGGAGCACAGTCCCTTTAAATGTGATGGCCAGAACTCCCTTTGGAGTTCAGTCATGCTTGCCACACCTTGCTGCTGGCTCCGCCCCCAAAGTCCCCAAATATTTCCTGAGTCAGACCTGGCAACCCTACTTCTGGTTTCAAAAAGCTGCCAGACATTTTTTTTTTTAACTATCCTGGGTTTGCCAGGTTTAGATTTTGACCAGTCACCTGTATATTTTGCACAGGAAAAAACAAGAACAACTTCAGGTGTTATCCCATCCATGTAGACCAGACCACCAAAAAGGGGGGGCCTAAAAAAGAATTTCGTGTACATTTGATCTAACCAGCTAAACAGTAAAAACTGTGCTTGGTTCTGAAGAAGGTATAAATTGGCACTGGAATTAATGAGGGCCCCTGAAGAATTGTGAAAGAACTGGTGGGCAGTGGAGGGGGGGCCTGATTTGAGCCGTGGAAGGTGTCATTCCCTGCACCATGAAGATAGTTTCAAAGGGGTTTGTTGGGTTATTTTTGCAGTGCAATGGCCAGCTGCAAGTGTGGGGGCAACTTTGAAACTAACAAGATCATCCGGAGTCCGATTAACGGAGCTTTGACTCTTCTTTTTTAAATTAGAAATTTTATTATTAGAAAAATACAACTAGAAGACATTCAGGAAAAAAAACTTTAAAACCATACACCAACATCAACATAAAGGACGAGAACAAAAAAAGGGGGGGGGGGGGGACATGATTTTCTCAACAACAAATATTCTCTACAAAAAAGTATGTTAACATTTTCCTTGCTTATACGTACAAACAAGAACTCTCTTCTTATATCCCCTTAAACGAGTTTCTTAAAAAAACAACAACCCACAAATAGTCGAATCATCCTTAAATTGTTTGCACAAGAAGTCAGTGAGGGGTTTCTAATCCCAAGGAACCTTTGGCTCTTGAAAGTTCCTACCCTGGAAAACCGGTTGGTCCCTTTAAGGCGCTACTTGGACTCCAATCTAGCTGTTCTCTGCACCGAAATAAAACACAAAGTTGCCAGTTCTAGCCCCTGCCTCAGGACACCTTCTCCATCCCATATAAATCGGAGAAATAAATAAATAAATAAATAACCAGTGTGCCAAACATGTTCATTTTACCAGTCTTCATGTTGCCAATTTAATACGTTAACACCCAAAAGTGCAGGAAATGACTGGATAGGACTGTGCTGTTGTAAAGATCATCTAATCTTTACACACGCACACATTGTCTTGCCTATCCTATTTGCATTTTCCTTTTTATAGAAAGAGAGGCAGACGTGGATGGTGCAGGAGACTTCCAGGAGGACTGAAAAAGTCCAGACAACAAAAAGGACAAACTGAATGCGTTGTTTACAATCATCCTTCCCCCCCCCCCCTGGAAATTCATGCCACGTATAGATGCATGACTTCATACTGCCACCTCCTTCCCATTGCTGGCATTGCCTCTGGTAAACTTCCCTTGGCTGGTTTATATATTTATTAAACATGTTCAAACATGTCATCCAAAGTGGTAATGCACTTCACGGCACAACTCCCCAAAGTTCTGCATAGCAGACACCAGATCACTCAAAGAAGTGAGCCAAGCTGGCTTCTTGAGGCTCAGGAATTAGGACACAAAGCAGAGGACAAAGGGCAGGGGAGGTTGTTTAAGCAGAGGAAGGAAGGAGGCCATGCTGGATCACACTGGGGGTTCACTGAGTCCAGCATCCTGTTTCACGTGATGGCCAACTAGGTAGGGTTACCAACCTCCAGATGGTGGCTGGAGATCTTCTGGGATTACAACAGATTTTCATGCAACAGAGATCAGTTTACCTGGAGAAACGGGCCATTTTAGAAGATGGATTCTATGGAAGAAGGAGAAGGAGGAGACTAGATTTATACCCTGCCCTTCACTTGGCTTCTCAGAGTGGCTTACAATCTCCTTTCCCTTCCTCTCCCCACAACAGACACCATGGGAGGTAAGTGGAGCAAAGAGAAGGAGGAAGAAGAAGAAAAGGAGGAGAGTTGGATTTATATCCTGCCCTTCACTTGGCATCTCAGAGCGATTTACAATCTCCTTTCCCTTCCTCTCCCCACAACAGACACCCTGTGAGGTAGGTGGGACTGAGAGAGTTCTGAGAGAGAACTGCTCTTGAGAGAACAGCTCTGAGAGAACTGAACTGACCCACCCACCACCTGGAGATTGGCAACCCTAAAAGTCCTTCCCTTCCCAAACCCCATCCTCTTAAGGCTCCACCACCACCCCAAATTCTCCAGGGATTCCCCAGCCTGGAGCTGGCAATCCTACTTGGCACAGGGGAATGAGTTTGCGGAACTAACACAACTCCATAGAAGGAGCCAAGACAAACATGGCCAAGGGGTGGATTTCCTTCCTTCATACTCCTAAATCTCAGCTAGTAGAGGATAGAATGCAAAAAGGGAGAATTACACTCCCCCCTCCAACCTGCACATTCCTTGTAGGGTTGCCAGGTCCTATTCAAGAAATATCTGGGGACTTTGGGGGTGGAGACAGGAGACTTTGGGGGTGGAGCCAGGAGCAAGGGTGTGACAAGCATAATTGAACTCCAAAGGGAGTTCTGGCCGTCACATTTAAAGAGACCGCATGCCTTTAAATTCCTTCCCTCCACTGGAAATAATGAAGGATAGGGGCACCTTCTTTGGGGGCTCATAGAATTGGACCCCCTGGTCCAATCCTTTTAAAACTTGGAGGGTGTTTTGAGGAGAGGCATTGAATGCTATGCTGCAAATTTGGTGCCTCTACCTCAAACAATAGTCCCCCTAGAGCCCTAGATACCTGCAGATCAATTCTCTGGGAATTGGTCTCCCTAGGGATTAATGGAGTTCCCAGCAGGCATTTCCCTCCCCCCCATCCCGCACTGCCACTTTCTGATGAACCTAAAGCGGGGGGAGGGCCTCACTGGGGATCCCCTGCCCTCACCCGGGGATTGGCAACCTTAATTCTTTTGAGTGTTTTAAACTGCGCTCCCTGCTTTTACAGATGACCCGCCTTTGAAAGCACGGGCCTGCAGCCATTGCCTTTTGGCAGCCAAAACCCAACTTGTCTTCCCTTAGCAGAGAGAATTCAGCAGGGTGTGTCTGAAGCCAGTTCTTCAAGCTGATCATCGACTCCCCCCTCCCCCCTTGCACAAAACCTTTCCCCTTCTCAAGGAGAGGAAACCTGCCTGGAACAGAGCGACCTGCACCGCCCCATGTGGATGAGAAATGTCTCCAGTGTGATTTGGCATTTCGGTCTTAACAGTGGAACTCATTTACATGCTGCAAGCGCAACGGTCTGTGGCGGACAGCAAGGAAACGGGTCTGAACAGAACTGAACGCTGTCTGGGGTGGGGGAGCAGGAACAAGAAGCAGTAAATCTGGAGGGCTGTTGGCTTGCCAAGGGCATCCCTAGGAAGAGTCCAGAAACACCAAAGGGCGAAGGCCTAGGTTGAGATCCAAAGGAACAGGTGAAGACTCTTTCAATGGACCTGCTGGAGACTTCCCGCTTTTGCAACCAATCAGGGATCAGGTCCCCTGGAGAAAATGGCTCCTTTGAAGGGTGGACTGTAGGACATTGGACCCTGCTGAGGCCCTTCCCCTCCCCAAACCCCGCCCTCTCCTGGATCCACTCCCAAAGTCTCCAGGTGTTTTCCAGCACAGATCTGGCAACACTACCCCGGTCAGCAGGGGTGGAATTCTAGCAGGAGCTCCTTTGCATATTAGGCCACACACCCCTGATGTAGCCAATCCTCCAAGAGCTTACAAAAAAGACCCTTGTAAGCTCTTGGAGAATTGGCTACATTAGGGGGTGTGGCCTAATATGAAAAAGAGCTCCTGCTAGAATTCCACCCCTGCTGGTCAGTATTTGGATGGGAGACCAACAAGGACGTTCAGGGTTGCTACGCAGAGGCAGGCAATGGGAAACCAACCACCTCTGAATGTCTCTTGCTTTGAAAACCCTACAGGGTCACTGTAAATTGACTGCAAACTGGTGCAACAAACAATAATAATAATAATAATAAACTTTTATTTGTACCCCGCCCTCCCCGCCGAAGCAGGCTTAAGGCGGCTAACAAGACATGGTATCCCATGGTTTACATAAAACAATTTTAAAATACAGTTGATACATACATTTAAAAACGGTTACATAAAAGTTAAAACTACAATAAATTAAGGCGCTATGTTCAGTGGATATATTTTGACTGCTAGGTATCGTTTTCAGGGCTCCTTATACGCTTGCATAAAGAGAGTGGTTTTGCAAGCCCTGCAGAACTGACTAAAGTCCCGCAGGGCTCGCACTTCCTCCGGTAATTGATTCCACCAGTGGGGGGCCATTACGGAGAAGGCCTGCTCTCTTGTTACTTTCAGTTTGGCCTCCTTTGGTCCAGGGATCCTTAAAAGGCCTTGGGAGCTAGATCTTAGTGCTCTCTGGGGAACATGTGGGGAGAGGCGGTCCCTAAGGTAGACAGGGCCTCGGCCAAAACAGTGCGATTAAGAGACTATCCGGTTCCAGAAGGCAAGGGAGTTGTCTCTCGTCCAATAATGCATATATTAAAATTTGGTGGAAAGAGAGCACAAAGGGCAAGATTAATTTGCATTAATGGGAAAATTAATCCTTGATGTGAGTTCAGCTTGCACTTTGTCTGACTCTTTGCGACCCCCTGGACAAAGTCACGCCAGGCCCTCCTGCCTTCCACCATCCTCCGAAGTCTGCTCAAATCCGTGTTTGTTCCATCAGTAACGCCGTCCAGCCATCTCCTCTTTTGCCGTCCCCTTCTTCTTTTGCCTTCTGTTGATTTTAGGTGACTAGGATGAAACAGACAGACTTTGTGTATGTCCTTAGACAACCTGGAATATTTTTTTTCTTTTCTGGATTTGGCAATGCTAGATAGCAAAACTGGGATCAACCAGTATGTTTCAGGTTGAGATCAGTGCTATCCTTTCAGATCTTTCTAGCAAATTTCAGCAGCTTGGATTTCAAACTCACTCTGATTCAGGGCTTTTTTTGAGCCGGAACACACAGGAACGCAGCTCTGGCTGGCTTGGTGTCAGGAGGTGTGGCCTAATATGCAAATGATTCCTGCCAGGCTTTTTCTACCAAAAAGCCTTGTGCAAAACAATGGTGATGTTAGGGGTCTGGCCTAATATGCAAAAGAGTTCCTGCTGGGCTTTTTCTTCAACAAAAGCCCTACTCTGATTAAACATCTGACATTAGCAACATGGGGCAGAAAGATCTCAGAGCGATGCTGAAGGAAAAGGTAGCCTGGCTACCATAGCCTGAACTTGGATAGAGCGGTTTTCAGGGTTTACCCAGATAATTTTAGAAGCAGGCCTCGTTTGGGTCAGGAGCTCACAGGAGCAGTGCTTCGAAATCTCTAAATTTCTTTCTTTCTTTCTTTCTTTCTTTCTTTCTTTCTTTCTTTCTTTCTTTCTTTCTTTCTTTCTTTCTTTCTTTCTTTCTTTCTTTCTTTCTTTCTTTCTTTCTTTCTCTCCCCCCCCCCCGAAATTCTTGCTTCCATTGTTCAAATCCCCTGTGAAGATTTGACAAACTTATCTAATATTTTGCTGCACAAAAAAGGGGGGAAATAACCAAAACATATAAAGCAGACAGATAGAAATCTTCATCATTGCCACTGTGGCCACATAGGAGAAAGTTATTTAAAAAGTATGATGGGAGTAAGGTTTGATTATGACAATTATAATCCAAGAAGCATTTTAAGGTAGATGCTGAGCTGATCTAATTTAGTACACCTTCCAGTGATGTCAGGGGTGTGTGGCATATGGAAATGAGTTGTGCTAATGAGCTCTGGCACCTCTTTTTTTACCCCTGTTTAGAAGTCCAAGTGAAATTGCTTTGTTTTTAGCATTCAATCCACCTGATAATTTTGCTGAACACATTCCAGGTTTCCCTGATATTCAAGGGATTTAAAATTTGGTTAACCTAGACATGTAGCTTCTTGAGGCTATTGTGTCAATTTGTACACAGTTTGGCACTGCATTTCTGAAACTTGCACCTGAGTGCTACCCTCTTCCCATGGCCCCTGCACAGACACATGGTTATAGAAAACACTCCAGTAAACCGAATATTGCGTAATGTGTAATGAGGTCCCTCAGTTAGTGACCTCCTGTGGCATTCAGTTCTGTTTCCGTCAGGCTATGCCTCGTGTTTAGGGTTACCAAGTCCGGCTCAAGAAATATCTGGGGACTTTGGGGGTGGAGCCAGGAGACTTTAGGGGTGCAGTCACGTTGTGACTAGCATGACTGAATTCCAAAGAGAGTTCTGGCCATCACATTTAAAGGGACTGTGTGCCTCTTAAACGCCTTCCCTCCATTTGGAAATAAGGAAGAGTAGGGGCACCTTCTTTGGGGGCTCATAGAATTTGACCTGCTGGTCCAATCTTTTTGAAACTTGGAGGATGTTTTGAGGAGAGACACCAGATGCTATGCTGAGAATGTGGGGGCTCTATCACAAAAAACAACCCCCCCAGAGATCCAGGGACTGGTTCTCCATTATACCCTATGGGGAACTAGTTGCCACAGAGAATAATGGAGTGCCCAGCAGACATCCCCTAACCCTGAAGGAAGGGGAGGGCCTCCAAACTGGGAGATCCCCTGCCCCCAAGTGGGGATTGGGAACCCTACAAGTTGTGCTTGTAGGGACTGCTCAAGATAGGAATATTTCTGAAATCAGCTTCTGATTTCAGGGTGTCTGTTCTGGGGGAGGAAGGTGAAGGAGATTGTGAGCCGCTCTGAGACTCTTCGGAGTGGAGGGCGGGATATAAATCCAGTATCTTCTTCTTCTTCTTGCCTCCTCCTCCATTTCCGATGCAGAGAGGTTTGTTATAGGAGACTCTCGCCCTAGTTTCGTTACAGAAAGGGTCCGGTTTCCTATGCGATGAAGCCTTGGGATCCCAGATGATAGGAGTCACTTTTCCTCAAGCCAGAACAAGACCAGCACACACACAAAAACATCGAGGTAACCTCCTTTTAAATCAGATCGGATCATGTTATGTGGTGTAGCTTATGTGAAGAACACATGCTTGTGCCATACGTTGCTATTAGGGCGAGCGGAGATGAATATTGCCGTGTCCTCTGTTTTCCAGTATGTTTTGATAGCAATTCATTTCAAATATTGTAGAAATACATTCCTATGAATGTTTTCAGTTTGGGGTCTCCCCTCTTTCCGCCTGTATCCTACAAGGGCATTTTCCCATGACAAATATTCTGAACTCCAATTTCTTTAGCCCCAACATAGGGCTACGGCTACGATGCTGTGCATTCGACACATCAGTGAGTTTGCTGCTTGGATGTGTTATTTGGTGCCAGGGTACCCAAATTCCTCTGCCATCTTTTCAAAAGATGCTTCTACAAGAGCCAGTTTGGCGTAATGGTTAAGAGTGGCGGACTCTAATCTGAAGAACCGGGTATGGATTCCTCACTCCTCCCCCAGGTGCAGCTGCTGGAGTGACCTTGGGTCAGTCACAAGGTCTCTCAGAGCTGTTCTCTCAAGAGCAATTCTCGAAAGAGCTCTCTCAGCTCCGCCCACCTCACAGGGTGTCTGTTGTGGGGAGAGGAAGGGAAGGAATACCACGACTGGAGGCAGAGGTGGGCTGTACGTATCAGGCCACTTTTCTGAACGTGCTCCATGACCCAGTAGGGGTCTCCAGAAGTTGCCATGACCTTCAGGTATGTGCACACACACAAAACACCCATGCCCACATTGAAGACAAGAACTTGGAAAAGTGGGATGTATAAATCTTCCATTGGTTGGGTATGAGGGGCTTTTGCACTGTTCTTTGATTCTCTCGTCTCTGCCGGAGGCAACTGGAGCAGATTCCCACTGAAGCAAAATAACCCCCCAGGAGGGGAAAATTCTGCAAAAATTCATGGCTGCCAATTAGCAAATGAAACCTAGCTATAGCTCAGGTAGCTGGCCATTTCCCAGCTTCAGTCCCACTGCCAATTTCAATGTTTATTGTACATTTTATCCTGCTCTTTACTGCATCCTCCCACTTCCTCATTCCATTTGCTGCATTGTTTAGGACACATCTGATACTTTTTTCTTTTTGCATTGTTTCTCTAACTTTCGCAGTCCTGGTCCTGTTGCATGATTTGTTGGGTGTCTTTGGCCAGTCTAATTTTTCATATCTTGCAATCTGCCTCAAATCTCTGTGGGGGGAAAAAAGATAAAGGTAGTCCCCTGTGCAAGCACCAGTCGTTTCTGATACTGGGGTGACATCGTATCACGTTTTCACAGCAGACTTTTTACGAGGTGGTTTGCCCTTGCCTTCCCCAGTCATCTACTCTTTACCCCCAGCAAGCTGGGTCCTCATTTTACCCACCTTGGAAGGATGGAAGGCTGAGTCAACCTTGAGCCAGCTACCTGAACTCAGCTTCCATCGGGATCAAACTCATGTCGTGAACAGAGCTTGGACTGCAATATTGCAGCCTTACCACTCTGCACCACGGAGCTCCTCTCAGTGAAAAAGGCAGCCTATAAACCACATTAAATGAACAAATAAACCCCAACCTAGAGGGACCAAGGGTCTCACTCAAAATGAGTCATGTTAACGTTGTGAGTAACCTTCGTGTTCTTTGCAAATGCACACACTGACTCTCCAGAGACCTGCAGTACACATAGCAAAAACAATACAATAAAATCCTTAAACACAGCAAAAGAATTCTCACCATAAAAACAAGCCGGGGTGGGGTCGGAGGGCTAAAAACAGCATTGAGCGACATTCAGCAGTTCAAGGGGAATCCATAACTTCAGGATAGAAGCAGGCCATAAAACCAGTCTCAAAAGATGGAACCCTCAACTGAAAGGGGAGGCAAAAAGAAATGTTTTGGCATGTGGGCCTGTCAGTGTTCGGCAGGCTTCCTTTTGAATTGGAATTGCATTTATTCCGGGATACATTTTTTAAAAATATGGCTTTGCAGGAAGAACGTAATAACTCCCAGGACCTCTTAAGTTAACGGTGGGCACCAAACCAGTTCCCATTCTCTTTGTCTCCCACCAACTGCTTCCCTTCCCTCCCTCCCTTCCTTCCTTCCTTCCTTCCTTCCTTCCTTCCTTCCTTCCTTCCTTCCTTCCTTCCTTTCCTATTCCAAAGAGCTAGAAGGGGCCTGAGAGGCCATCAAGCCCACCCTGCTGCTGACTGCAAGATACTCAAAGGCAGAACATCCACAACAGAGGGCTCTCCAGCCTCTGCTTGAGAAATCTCCACCAAGGAAGAGACTCCCGCCCAGGTGAAGGGTTCCTGTTTCGCTCTCACCATTAGGAAGTTCAGTGGAGTGGTTAAAAGCTGCAGATGCTAAACTGTTTGATTCCCCACTCCTTCCCCATGCAGCCAGCTGGCTGACCTTGGAGCATTCATGGTTCTCTCAGAACTGTTCTCTCAAGGGCAGTTCTCAAAAGAGCTCCTTGAGCCCCACTTACCTCACAGAGTGTCTGTTGTGGGGAGAAGAAGGGAAGGAAATTGTAAGCTGCTCTGAGAAGGGCCATGTGAAGAGTGGGGTATAAATCTAACCTCTTCCTCCTCCTCCTCTCTCTCTCTCTCTTTCTTTCTCTCTCTCTCACTTTCTTTCTCTTTCATTCTTTCTTTCTTTCTTTCTCTTTCTCTCTCTCTCTCTCCTTCCTTCCTTCTTTCAAGTTAAGACTAGCCCTGGCCTTTGGAGCAGAGGAGAACGAGCCTTTGCCCAAGATGGCAATCCTGTCCCCTCCAGACAGTCTTATCTTCTCAGGCCAAACACAGCCGTCACAAGACAGGTTTTCTAGACCTTCGACCATCTCCTCTGAACTTGTTGCCCTTTGACAACATCTGGCATCCCTATCCACTTTCTTCTGAAGAGTGCTATTCTAAAGAGAGTTATTGAGAACCAGTTTGGTGTAGCGGTCAAGTGCACAGACTCTCATCTGGGAGAACTGGGTTTGATTCCCCACTCCTCCGTTTGCAGCTGCTGGAATGGCCTTGGTTCAGCCATAGCTTTTGTAGGAGTTGTCCTTGAAAGGGCAACTTCTGGGAAAGCTCTCTTAGCCCCACTCACCTCACAAGGTGTCTGTTGTGTGGGAGGAAGGTAATGGAGATTGTGAGCTGTTCTAAGACTCTGCGATTCTGAGGGAAAAGTGGGATATAAATCTAATTTCTTATTATTATTCCAGCCTAAAACCAATGGAATGAATGGGCTTAAACTGGAGTAACTCTCTTTTGGATTGCACTGCCAGTCACTCAAGTGCATTTCATTTATTTATTATTTTATGTTCTTTTCCCACCCATTCCCTGCAAGCAGAGCTCAGGGCAGTGTACAACTGCACATTAAAACAACATATTGTAAGAATTTACAATAAAATTCAAATAATTCAATTAAACAGGTGGCAGTCCAAAAATGTCTGTGAATGCTGCTGCCTTGTGGGCGGTGGGTGGGAGTGGGGAGTGAGTTAGAGCAGGGGTCCTCAACCCCCGGTCCATGGGGCAGTACTGGTTTGTGGCCTGTTAGCAACCGGGCCGTGAGTTGTATAATTATTTCATTATATATTACAATGTAGTAGTAGTAATAATAATAAGACATTGGATTTATACCCCGCCCTTCTCTCTGAATCAGAGACTCAGAGCAGCTTACAATCTCCTATATCTTCTCCCCCAACAACAGACACCCTGTGAGGTGGGTGGGGGAGCGGAATCAGAGACTCAGAGCGGCTCACAGTCTTCTATATCTTCTCCCCCCACAACAGACACCCTGCCAGGTGGGTGGGGCTGAGAGGGCTCTCACAGCAGCTGCCCTTTCAAGGACAACTCCTGCAAGAGCTCTGGCTGACCCAAGGCCATTCCAGCAGGTGCAAATGGAGGAGTGGGGAATCAAACCCGGTGCTCCCAGATAAGAGTTAACCACTACACTTAACCACTACACCAAAGAGTACAATAAAATTTAGAGGTTTAAAGCTTTCAAGGACAACTCCTGTGAGAGCTATGGCTGACCCAAGGCCATTCCAGCAGCTGCAAGTGGAAGAGTGGGGAATCAAACCTGGTTCCCCCAGACAAGAGTCCACACATTTAACCACCATACTAAAATAAAGTGCACAATCGTATCATCCCGAAACCATCTCCCCCCCGCCCTCCGGTCCATGGAAGAACTGCCACAAAACTGGTCCCTGGTGCCAGAAAGGTTGGGAACCGCTGAGTTAGAGCATTGCTGCCCTCAGCCTGGTGGAATATCTCAGCCTTACAGGCCCTGCAGAACTGTAGGAAGTCCTGCAGAGTAAGATGTTACTCAGCATAAAGTTCCACCAGGTTGGTCCAGGATGCTAAAGCAGGGATGCTTTGAACTCATTTGTTATAAGGGGCGGATCTGACATAAAAGAGACCTTGTTGGGCCAGGCCGTGTCGGGTGACATGTGTATCTATTTAAGATTAGGTAGCAGAGACATAAACTTTATAAAGGACACAAACACAATAAAAGATTTTTTTAAAAACACCTAAAAATAAAACATGCTTAAAACATTCGCACACGTTGGTCTTAAAGGTGCTTCATTTGTATCTCTCCCATGGAATCCAGAAAATGGGGCAAAGGAAGCTCTAGACTCTAGAGGGTCTAGAGGGCTCTTTCCTTCCTTCAGGAGGAAGAGGAGCCTCAATAGAAGGAAGAGAGGCTTGGCTCAGTAGCTCTGCTGTGTGATTGAGAGAACCTGGCAAAGCAAGCTCTGCCTCTCCCCCTTCCTCCCCAAGGGGGGAGCCTCAGCCAATGAAGAAAACAGAGGCAAGCCTTGCAAAGCAAGCTGTTATGCAGAAGGAAGCAAGAGAGAGAGAGAAGGAAGCAGATGACAGCCAGTTGCTCGGAGGCCTGATAGCCCTTCAAGAGCCTGATTCAGCTCCTGGGCTGGACGTTTGACACCCCTGCACTAAATGCTTCCACCCATTCCTTTCCTTCTGTCTGCCCTCTTGCTTTCATGGCACCGTCGGATCTCTCACACTAAAAGTCCCAATTGAGTAATATTTTTCTTTCCTTCTTGCCATTATAGGCTAAGAGGCATTTGATAGGAGGCAAGCATTGTTTGGGTAAAGCTGCAGTACTGCAGTCAGAGCTCTCTGCTCACGACCTGAGTTCATTCCCGACAGAAACAGGTTCAGGTAGCCGGCTCAAGGTTGACTCAGCCTTCCATCCTTCCGAGGTCTGTCAAATGAGTCCCCAGCTTGCTGGGGGGAAAGTGTAGATGACTGGGGAAGGCAAGGGCAAACCACCCCGTAAAAAAGTCTGCTGTGAAAATGTTGTGAAAGCAACGTCACCCCAGAGTTGGAAATGAGTGGTGCTTGCACAGGGGACTACCTTTTTTTTAATTGTTTGGGTGGAGGTCATCCAAGAGAGAATAGCCGACTTCTTCAAGGATGAAATCTCACCGCATCCAGAGAGGAGACGTTGCTTCTCTCATTTGTTGAAAACAGTGACATTATGAGCTTAGTTTATAGCTGTGTACGGAGCAAATCAAATATAAGCCAAGCAGGATAAAGTCCATCTCAGTCTACTTTGGTAGTGTGGAGTTTGAGTACGGTAGTACCTTGACTGGCAAACAAGATATTTGGGGCATGAAGGTTTTGAGAATCAAACCTCCCTTTCTTCAGATAGCTAACAAAAGGAGCTTCGATCCTTGACCTATTTGAAGAGGAGGACATTGGAGTCATCCCCTGTCCTCCACTCAGTCTCAGAGCAGCTTATAACTCCCTTCCCTTCTTCTCCCTGTGAGGTCGGTGGGGCTGAAAGAGCTCTTTTGAGAACTGCTCTTGAGAGAATAGCTCTGTGACAAATGGGACTGACCCAAGATCAGCTAGCTGCATATGGAGGAGTGGGGAATCAAATCCGGTTCTCCAGATTAGAGTCTGCTGCTCTTAACTGGTGTACCTCAAATGCAGAGGCTGTTCTGTCATGTGGCCAAGTGAGGTGGCCATTTCCAAGGCGACTGGTTTGCATGGGGAGGTCTTTAACGTTGCCATGGCATTTCGAGTCCAAAAAACCAGTACTTCTGCGTACCTGCAGGCTGTGTGGTGCCAATCCTGAACACACATTTGATGGTGAACTCTCATTGAACCGAAGGGCCCTTAACGTTTGAGTAGAATTAGGCAATAAGGCGACGCTTAGTGTTCACAAGCCGTCAGGAAATAAGTGGCTGGCCTACATTCCATGCCCCCTTCTCTAGCAGATGCCAGAAAAGCAAAAAGTAAGAACAGCTCCTTCCTTTTCAGCCATTTTAAAATTTTGCAAAAATGTGTACACGGTGAATAGGTAGCTTTTGCAAGTTCCTCCCAGTGCTCCTCCCTGCCCCCACCCCACCCCCCCCCCCCCCCGATCTCCAATAAACTCTGGAACAGGGGTGGCCAAACTCGCTTAACATAAGAGCCACATAGAATAAACGTCAGATGTTTGAGAGTTAGAAGGAAGGAAGGAATGGAGGGAGGGAGAGGAGGAAAGAAAGCAACTTTAACTTCAAAAGCATTCTCCAAGCGGCTGGCTGGCTGGCTGGCTGGGCGAAGTGATTTAAAGAGACAAATGCCTTCTCCAAGCTAGCTAATGGAGTGGTGGAGGCTTCAAGAGCCACACAATATGTGTGAAAGAGCCACATGTGGCTCCCAAGTCACAGTTTGGCCACCCCTACTCTGGAAGAATAGGATTTTCCCCACTCCAGGCCCTTCTCAGGTATCAGGATTTTTTTTTGGGGGGGAGGGGTTGGCACCAATGCTCCCTCTAAGTTGTGGAGTCTTGTGAGCAAAAATTCTAGTTCATGAGCTACTGGCATTAAAGTTGTGAGCTACTGTATAGATTAGCTTGCTCTGGGGCCATTTTTCCTGAGCTGAGACAAAAATGTGTGAGCTGGAGGCTAAAAAAGTGTGAGTTAGCTCACATTAACTCAGCATAGAGGGAACACTGATTGGCACCCATCCTCTAGCCCCATTTCCACAGCAAGGAAATTCCATTTTACCTGCGTGAGTAGGAGCATTTGCCCTCTGCCCTCATTCATGTGGGTTTATTGTTTAACCAAGAAGATACAACCTCATAAAATATCAAATGGGTAAACAGAAGAGAAGGCTGGGTCCAAACACATATGTTTACAGCATGTACCCAGCAAACCAAGAATGTCTCACCTGAGCAGCCCGTAGTGGACTTTTTGAAACAAAACTTTAAAAACATTTCCTTATTTAAAGATACACAGATAAGGAGTACATATGCAATACATCATAAAATGTGCGGTGTAGTGGTTAGAGGGCTAGACTAGGATTTGGAGACCCAGGTTCAAATCCTTGTGCTGCCACAGAAGCTTGCTGAGTAACCTTAAGCCAATCACACAGCCAAGCCTACCTCACAGGGTTGTTGTGGTGATAACATGGAGAAGCAGGGAATGATGTAAGCTGCTCTGGGCCTTCTTGGGGAGAAAAGTGAGATATAAAATTCTGTATGTCTATTATCTATCTGTCTGTCTGTGTCTGTCTGTTATCTATCTATCTATCTATCTATCTATCATCTATCTATCTATCTATCTATCTATCTATCTATCTATCTATCTATCTATCTATCTATCTATCTATCTGTCTGTCTGTCTGTCATCAGTCTGTCTATCTATCTTCTATCTATCAGTCATCTATTTATCTATCTGTCATCTATCTATCATCTGGCTGTCTGTCTACCTATCATCTGTAAGTCATATGTCTATCATCTATCTGTCTGTCTATTTATCATCTATCCATCAATCATCTATCTATGGAGTAGCCATGTTGGTCCGAAGCAGCAGAACACAGACTGAGTCCAGTGGCACCTTAAAGACCAACAAAGTTTTATTCAAGGAATGAGCTTTCACGTGTATCTGAAGACGTGTGCTTGACACACAAAAGCTTATACCTTGGATACAACTTTGTTGGTCTTCAAGGTGCCACTGGACTCAATCTGTGTTCTGTCTGTCTGTCTATCTCACATTGTTTCCAAGTTAAGTTGAATTTGGTAAAATGTTTTTGGAAGGCTGATATAAGACTGGTCAGGGGGAGACCTTCGGGAGCCCCATTCAGTACTGACTTTAAAAATCCCAAGAACAGAGGATTATAAAACCAAAATGCTTTGCGTATTTTTCAAATGTTAAAGGAGAATGACGTTTCCCAAACAGGCTCTCACCTAAACTTATGAGTTATCTTTCAAAATATATATATTTGTCTTCAAGTTCAATGTAGGTTGAATAATAAAGCTGGTAGTGGTAAACATGGATCCGCCCTTCTACTGGAATTTTCCAGGCACGACTTCCAAAGTAGCATGGATGTATCATTTTCAAACCTGAATGCAAACAAAGTTTCACATAAAGGAAAAGAAGGCAGTTCTCTGAAACAGCTTTTCTCAGGTATGGTTCCCTTTGACAAGACATAAAATAGGTCAAGCAGAATGGCCTGTAAAACTTCACAAGAAAGGGAGTCCAAAAATGGTTTTCAGAAGTACAAAGGATTTGACTTGCTACTTAAAAACCGGGTGCCACTCCTGACAAGGCCCTGCTTAGTCTCTGAAAGTGGAAAGATACAAAGCAAGATCTTTTTTTGGGGGGGGGGGGGGGCGGGGGGTGTTGCATTTTTGTGTGTGTGCCCAGGGCTTTTTTTTTAGCAGGAACACACAGGAACGCTGGCTTGGTGTCAGGAGGTGTGGCCTAATATGCAAATGAATTCTTGCTGAACATTTTCTACAAAAAGCCCTATGTGAAACAATGGCGACATCAGGGTGTGTGGCCTAATATGCAAATGAGTTCCTGCCGAACTCGTTCTACCAAAAAAGCCCTGTATGTGGCCATGCCTGGAAGTCATGGCGACCTCTAGCAACTCCTACTGCGGCACAGAGGACATTCAGAGAAATGGTTTGATAGCCTGCCTCTGCCTCCCGCTCCTGGTATTCCAAGGAGGTCTCCCATCCAAATACTTGCCAGGGTCAGCCCTGCTTAGCTTCCGAGATAGTGCTTGCCTGAGGTATCCAGGTCAGGGCCATACAGCAAGATCTTAATAGGTGGAAAGGTTCATTCCCCCAAACCAGGCCCCCAGAGGAGTGTGGTTCACTTGGATCTCTCCCATCTTTATCTTCACAACAACCCAGCAAGGTAGGCTGCTGTTCCCACCTGCTGGCGCATTCTTGACCAACAGGCCGTTTTCTGGCCTCCCTTCCAACATTCCCAGGGCTCACTAGGGTTGCCAATCCCCAGGTGGGGGCAGGGGACCCCCCGGCTTGTAGGCCTTCCCCCCCATTTCAGGGTCATAAGAAAGCGGCAGGGGGGAATGTCTGCTGGGCACTCCATTATTCCCTATGGAGACCAATCCCCATAGGGTATAATGGTGAATTGATCTGCAGGTATCTGAGGCTCTGTTTTTTGAGGTAAAGGCACCAAATTTGCAGCATAGCATCCGGTGCCTCTCTTCAAAACACTCCCCATGTTTCAAAAGGAGTGGACCAGGGGGTCCAATTCTATGAGCCCCAGAAGAAGGTGCCCCTCTCCATTATTTCCAATGGAGGGAAGGCATTTTAAAGGCGTGCGGTGCCTTCCAATGTGATGGCCGGAACTCCCTTTGGAGTTCAGTTGCGCTTGCTCCTGGCTCCACCCCCAAAGTCTCCTGGCTCCACCCCGCAGTCCCCAGCTATTTCTTGAATCAGGGCTGACTTTGCCGAGCCTGCCGGCAGGACCTAACCCAGGCAGTGGCGAAAGGAAAGGGCTGCAGGCCGGCGGGGCGCGCCTCCTTTGCCGCCGCAGCCCAGCCTAGTTGGGCCTCTCCAAGCCGCCTCGCTCGCCTCTCGCAGGCAAGGCAGCCACCGGGCGCTTGGAGGCCGTCCCCGGCCTTCTTCCTCGCCCAGCCCTTCGGCGCGTCACGGGAGGCGGCGCCCGGGCGCATCAGCTGGCAGCCAGAGGCCGCCTCCCCGGCCGGAGCTGAGCCAGGATGGCAACGGCGCTAGGAGCGGCCGGAGGGGCGACGAGGGCTGCTGCTGGGGGGCTCGGAGAGCGCCGTTGACCCGGTAAGAGTCCTTGCCCGCGCCGGGCTCTCTTCTCTACCGTGCGCCCTTCCCAAGCCTCGCCGTGACGCGCCGGCCTCCTCGGGTCCCTCTTCTGCCCCCTCTTGGCGGAATCCCGGCCCCGATCCCACTCCCGTAAAGCCGCCTTGCCTGCCCCACCCTCGGCTTTCTCCCACGGGGCTTGTGGGCCTGGGGGCGAGGAGAAGAGGGGCTGCCTGCCTTGCTCTCCTTTTGTCTCCGGGCGCAATTCCAAGGCGCCTCCAGGCTGGCGCGGCTCCGAAGGGACACGGCCTCCCCAAACCCGACGGGGGCCTGTTCGTGCACACAAAAGGCCACGCTAACGCTTCCTCCCCCGCGATTTGCAGCCGACCTTTTTATTGCTAGCCTCCCAGAGAGCCGTCCCCAAAGCGCCCCTCCTTTCCCCTCCTCTGCTCCAGCGGCCTCCTTCTCCCCCCCCCTGCTCCATTTCTGCGCGCCCCCCTTCCCCCCGCCATCCCCTCCCTAGCAAGAAAGCGCCCCCCCTCCCACGATACAGTTGCCGAGGGAAAAGTCCGCCCTATGCTTAGAAAAAATTCAACACAATGGCTTTTCTAGGCAAATGCATCAGGCTCCCAGTCCGTCATCGGCATGACATCATTCCCTCCTCTGCTTTGGAGAGCCAGCGATGAGGACACTCGCCTTGGCCTTCTTCCCACCGCGAAGCCTCCCTCCCCCTGGAGAAAATGGGCCGAGTCCCTTTGGGAGCACTTTGGTGCCCTGTTCTGACACAGAAGGCAGAGGCAAGTGGGCGGGGGCCTGGCCGGAGGAACGGTGCTCTTCCGGCAGGTGCATCGGGGCCTATTGGTGGCGGTCAGGTGTGTTGGGCAGCGGCCAGAGGCGATCCTTTGGCTGGTGTTGGGAAAAGAGGCTTTCTGCTGTTGGTGTGTGATGCATGCACCTTGGGCCTGGGCCTTGGACTGACTGGCTAGCCCAGAGGTGGCCACACTTGCTTAACCTAAGAGCTGCATAGAATAAACATCAGATGTTCGAGAGCTGCAAGACATGAATGTTAGATGTCTGAGAGCCACAAGGCAGGAAGGAAGGCAGGTAAATGGGAGGGAGGGAGACATGGAAAGAAAGTAAATTTAAATGCATTCTCCAAGCCGGTGGCTGGCTTGGCTTAGATATATGATTTAAAGAGACTTTAAATGCCTTCCCCAAGCTGGCCAGTGGGGTAGAAGGGGCTTCGAGAGCCACACAATATATGTGAAAGAGCCACACGTGGCTCCTGAGCCACAGTTTGGCCACCCCTGGGCTAGGCCAGGCTAGTTCGATCTCATCAGCCCTCAAAAGCTAAGCAGGGTCGGCCCCTGGTTAGGATCTGGACGAGAGACCACCGAGGAAGTGCAGAGGTAGGCAGCGGCAAACCCCCTCTGAACCTCTCTTGCCTGGAAAACCGCACGAGAAGTCTCCATAAATCAGCTGTGACTTTTGGGGGGCATTTTTGTATTTTTTTTTAAATATGCGTGCGAATGAGTGTGTGTGCGTGTGTGCACCTGGAAGTCATGGTGACCTCTGGTGACTGACCCCAACTGGTGGCCTGGAGGATATTTAGGGAGGTGGCTAAATAAAGCCTGCCCCTGCCTTCTAGCTCTGGTATTCCAAGGAGGTCTCCCATCCAAGGAACTTGACAGAGACAACCCTGCTTAGCTTCTGAGATCGGACTCGCCTGGGCTGTCCAGGGCAAGGCAGGTCAGCTGTGCAGTTTCCACTCCTGTATCAAATCACTGACATTACCGATGGCTTTTGATTTCTGTAAGAGGGGACCTTGTCTGTGTCTTCCCCATGACCCCGGGAAGTAGTTGGCCTGCGGAGTGTGCTGAGGAATCTTTCTTGCAAGGGCTTTGTCAGAGCCACACCTTACAAGGACTTGGCTGATGGGCCCATTTTCAAGGGCCAGATAAAAGACCTTGACGGGAAGGCGAGATGGTCGTTTTAAGTGGCGGATTCTATGGAACATTATTGAGGAGGAGGAATTTGGACTCCTGAGTTGACTCACTGTGCCCTACATTCCACCCCCTCCCAGGATCTCTCCAAATGGAACTACACCACACAGAGGATGTGGTTGGAAGAGCACCTGAACTTATTGAAAGCAGATTTCGGTCAATGCACAAATGGGAGAGTCTTTAAGAAATCCCTCTGTGTGTCACTTGGATTGCAGGGGCAGGAGAGGAAGGTTGTAAGTGTGATTAACAAGATACTGGTGAGGTTTCTGGGCGGCCTGGGCCCTCTCTGACTATCCTATTATTGTGTGCTCCTGTCCCAAGTGAATTGTGTCCCATGTCAATGAGGGAGTTGCAAAAGGTGTGTGATTTTGAGGACTGAAGGGTCTTGGGAGTAGTACATGCTTGGGATGTAAGAAATACTAAAGAGTAACTCTGAGCATGGACAAAGTGATTTTCTGCCCTACTGATAAACCACAGTTTGTTTCTGCATGTCTGAGATTAGGGACAGGGGCAATGCTGTTGTTCCAGATAGCCTGTAGGCCCACCACATCTCTTTTCATAAGAGCCAACCTACGCAGGGATTTGGCGGTACTATCCTCTTAACTGGGAATGACAAGGACTGTGTGAATTTGTCTCCAAATGAAGTTTACTTCCTCAGCAGCTCTGTCTGACGTGAAGCTTGTTTGTGCTTCTCTGTCTTTAGAATCATAGAGGTGGAAGGGACCTCCAGGGTCCTCTAGTCCAGTTTGGTGTAGTGGTTAACTGTGCAGACTCTTATCTGGGAGTACAAGGTTTGATTCCCGTCTCCTCCACTTGCAGTTGCTGGAACGGCCTTGGGTCAGCCATAGCTCCCGCGAAGTTGTCGTTGAAAGGATGATGTAACCCACCCTGAGCCTGTTCTACAGGAAGGGTGGGCTAAAAATGGAATAAAATAAAAATAAAAAAGAGCAGCTGCTGTAAGAGCTCTCTCAGGCCCACCCATCTCACAGGGTGCCTGTTGTGGGGTGGGGAAGGTAAAGGAGATTGTAACCGCACTGAGACTCTGAGATTCAGAGCGAAGGGCAGGATATAAATCCAATATCCTCATCTGCTCCTTCTTCTTTCTTCTTCCTCCTCCTCCTTCTTCCTCCTCCCTCTTCTTCCTCTTTTCTTCTTCTTTCTCCTTCTTTTTCTTTCTTCTAAAATTGTATGCAGTAGAACACAGTGCTTTTTAAAAAAAATGTAATCTGAGGTTATAGAATTTTATTATTAATTTTATTATTAAACCTGAAATAAACACCATGCCATCACTAACATCAATAATCGAGATAGCAATAAAATGAGATTATTTTAGATTGATTTTAGACTTTTATATTATGTAAACTTAATGGTAAATTTTAAATGGTATAGAAATGTATAATTGTTTTATTGTTCAACATGGCTTTTGCCACACCCTGTAAGCCGCCCTGAGCCTGCCCCGGCGGGGAGGGCGGGGTATAAATAAAATTTTATTATTATTATTATTTATTATTATTGTTATAGAATGGAAGCCAAGAGATCCCAAATTTTGCTTTCTTTTAAGGTATGAAAAGGTAAAATTGTATTGTTTGCCTTGTATTTTGTTGACTTGGATGCATTCGATCATTTCCCCCTGTTGTTTAATAGAAGAAAGGCTTGCTGCAAGATCCAATCCAGCAGTTTCCTCTCAGCCGTTCACTTTTATTTCTTTGGTCTCTGTGTCCGACTTCTGAACCTTTCTTCCCTTTGTGTGGGCGTTTCTGAGAGGGTTGAGGAAGTCTGCTGTGTGTTGGGTTGCCAGATCTGGGTTGGATCTTTTGCATATTAGGCCACACACCCCTGATGTAGCTAATCCTCCTGGAGCTAACAGTAGGCCCTGTAAGAAGAGCCCTGTAAGCTCTTGGAGGATTGCCTATATCAGGGGTATGTGGCCCAGGCCTCAGATTCAGCAGGAGCTCACATGAGCACAGCTCCTGAACCTTTCTGAGGGTGCCCCCTCTTCCTCCCCACCTACCTTGTCCATTGAGTAGTAGGTGCTGCATAACAATCCCTGGATTAGGAGAGCGGGCAGCCAGCCAGCCACCAGCAGTCCTCATTTTTCCCTGGAGAAGCCCACACCACCCTTTCTCCAATTCTTATGTGATTTTGGGCGGCTGGTGGCTTGTTGACCTTTTGACTGGGGGGACGGCCCATAAGACCCCCAGGTGAGTGAGGCCTGCTTGGGCTGGCTGAATCTCTAGCCAGCCCAAGCAGGCCTTGCTTGTCTGGGGCTCTCCTTTCTTGCATCGGGTTGCATTGGCTGGGCAGGTGGCATATGCTAATGAGTTATGCTAATGAGCTCCGCCACCTATTTTTCTACAAAATGACCCCTGATGTGGCCTAATATGCAAAGGAGTTCCTGCTACCCCAAAAGCCCTGTTAACAAATAAGATAACAGTGACTCACCTCCATGTTTTCCATGACATGAAGGTTCTTTTTCCCATATGTGGTGGACTTGTGAAAGAGCGAAAAAGTATTGGGAGATGATTCAACAAGAAATTTCAAGGATTTTGGGATATGAATTCAAGAAAGTAGCAGAGACTTTTTATTGGGATTGCAAATGGAAAAATTTCCTAAAGAAGATAGAACTTTGATCTGGTACTTGCTTTCAGCGGCTAGGACATTGTATGCGCAGTTATGGAAGCAAGAAAAAATACCAGAAAAATGGGATTGGATTGTAAAAGTTATAACATGGAGTGAGATGGACAAACTAACAAGAATCTTAAGAGACTATGATTTGGAAGTGTATGAAAAGGAGTGGATAAAGTTTAGATGTTATGTAGAAGAAGAATGGAATATAAAAGGATATTGGACAACTTTTTACTAATGATCAAGTACTAGAAAAAAGTAGAATATGAATATAGGTTCTTATGGTTTAAGGGTACCTTTAAATGTTAGTATTTTAAGTATATAACTTCGGCGGGAATCAAGTAATGGGGGGAGGGGGGATTAGAAAATAGCATATGGGATAGATAAAAAGAAGGTATTAATAGATATGGTTACCATATGTTATCAATAAAATCTTGTTTTCACAAAAAAAAAAAAACAGTGACTCACCTCCATGTTTTCCTGACTGGCTGCTTTAGTTGATGACAGCAAGGCTATTTTTCTGGGAGAATGCAGCGGCACGGAGTTCCGGAACCTCTTTGTGGAAACAAAATTCCCAAAAAACATTTAAAAGTTCATGAAGGGCACCCGTGTGTTTCTCGCCTTCATTTCCCTCTTGAGAGTTCTGGCACCTCATATTCTCTGGGTGACAGTACCAAAAAATCAGGCTGCGATCACACGATCAGGCCTCAGATTCAGCAGGAGCTCACAGGAGCACAGCTCCTGAACCTTTCTGAGGGTTCCCCCTCTTCCTCCCCACCTACCTTGTCCATTGAATAGCAGGTGCAGCTGCATAACAATCCCTGCATTAGGAGAGCGGGCAGCCAGCTTTGCCACACCCTCAGCAGCTCTCATTAATCCCTGGAGAAGCCTGCGCCACCTTTTCTCCACTTCTTATGTGATTTTGGGTGGCCGGTGGCTTGCTGGCCTTTTGACTAGGAGGACCGCCCATGAGACCCCCAGGTGAGCGAGGTCTGCTTGGGCTGGATGGATCTCTAGCCAGCCCAAGCAGGCCTCGCTCGCCCGGGCCTCTCCTTTCTTGCATTGGGTTGCATTGGCTGGGCAGGCGGCATATGCTAATGAGTTATGCTGATGAGCTTCGCCACCTATTTTCCCACAAAACCACCCCCGCACACACTAAATAGTGCCCTTTCAATCCACTTTCAGAGCACTTTCCAACTGGATTTTGACAGTTCACAAAGTAAAATCCAGTTGGAAAGTGCATCGGCAGTGAATTGGAAGGGCATTATTTAATGTGTGATTGCAGCCTAACATGTTGGATAATGCTCTTTAGCCATGGTTTGCAAGTAGATTTTCCTGTTTTGCACAGGGAAATCCTTCTGCAAAAACACACCAATCTGTGTGAAAAGAATCTCGGGCCCACCTCCCTTCTTGAAAGTCCCCTGAAACAATGTACCACGCTTATGTAGAAGATTTTGCGGTTTGCCTTTCTTTGCAAAGGAACTGCCAGGAAATATCGTCTGGAGCCTTGCCTGTGGATCACCATCCTCTGTTTAGCAGGGTGCAAGATCTCCGGCCCAGCCGGGGAGGTTCTTGGTATTTCGACACATCTTTATCAGCCTTCAGAAGGTCAGTTCATTTTCCCCTGCCTGCAGTTCAGTCTCTGAAACAGAGCTCAGTCAGCCCTGCCTGGGTGGCGGTGCTGACCAGGCAGTAAAGTGCAGTGAGCAACTGAAGGGAAGTCCCAAACACTGGAGCCCAGGCTGCTGTGTTTGAGGTTGGCAACAAAGAATCCTGGTGTGAGAATCCAGTTGGGGGCAGGGGATCTCCTGGTTCGGAGGCCCCCTTCCCCCACTTCAGGGTTAGCAGAAAGCAGGGTAGGGGAAGGGAAATATCCGCTGTGCGCTCCATTATACCTTATGGCAGGGGTGGCCAAACTTGCTTCATGTAAGAGCCACACAGAATAAATGTCGGGTGTTTGAGAGCCACAAAACATGAACATCAGATGCTTGGGGGAAGGAAGGAAGGAAGGGAAATAGATGGGGAGGGAGAGGTGGAAAGAAAGCAACTTTAAATGCATTATCCAAGCTTCTAGCAGGCTTGGCTTGGAGAAGTGCTTGAAAGAGAGAAATGCCTTCTCCATAGCAGCCAACAGGGCAGAGGGGGCTTCAAAAGCCACGCAGTATGTGTGAAAGAGCTACATGTGGCTCACAAACCACAGGTTGGCCACCCCTGCCCTATGGAGACCAGTCCCAATGGGGTGTAATGGGGAATTGATCTGTGGGTATCTGGGGCTCTGGAGGGGGCTGTTTTTTGAGGTACGGGCACAAATTTTCAGCATAGTATCTGGTGCCTCTCCCCAAAATACCCCCCAAGTTTCAAAAGGATTCGACCAGGGGGTCCAATTCTATGAGCCCCAATAAAGGCGCCCCTATCCTTCATTATTTCCAATGGAGGGAAGGCATTTAAAAGGTGTGCGGTTCCTTTAAATGTGATGGCCAGAACTCCCTTTGGAGTTCAGTCATGCTTGTCACAGTCTTGGTCCTGGCTCCACCCTCCTGGCTCCACCGCCAAAGTCCCCAGATATTTCCTGAGTCGACCCTGGCAGCCCTAGTAGGAAGGAAGGAAGGAAGTGGGTTGCCTTCATGGCACGCTTGGGGTGCCACTTACATTGAGACTTAGTGCCCTGTGATCTGGTGGCACCATTTCTCAACATGCCTGTTTCTTATTTGCACTTTGTGAGAGCCAGTTTGGTGTAGTGGTTAAGTGAGCGGACTCTTATCTGGGAGAACCGGGTTTGATTCCCCACTCCTCCACTTACAGCTGCTGGAATGGCCTTGGGTCAGCCATAGCTCTGGCAGAGGTTGTTCTTGAAAGGGCAGCTGCTGTGAGAGCCCTCTCCAGCCCCACCCACCTCATAGGGTGTCTGTTGTGGGGGGAGAAGATGTAGGAGATTGTAAGCTGCTCTGAGACTCAGGGCGGGGTATAAATCGGCAGTCTTCTTCTTCTTCTTCTTTGGAGTTGCGTAGGTTGAGTTGAGCGTGCCTTACAGGTGCGGGATTTGGCTGAGATGGGACCCAGCCCCTTCCCCCTGTATGAACAACATCCAGTTCATAAGCACATGGGTCACTGCATGCTTAGAATGGAGGGCCACGGCCAGAGAACTCGCACTCCGCCCCTGGGAGCGAAAGATTCACCGTTTCTTGTGCAACAGAGCAAACACTCAAAGAGGGCGCTGACGAAACAATCAATATTTTAACAGCAAGAGAAGAGGGCTTTTAAGAGTGAGATTATTACCCAGGGAATAAAGAGAGGAGTTTTGTTTAGGGGGAAAAAAGATGGGTCATGGTACTTAACCAACCATTGCTGTGGAGCCAGTCTTGGAACCGGTCCAGCGGCCTGGCGTTCCCCCTGAAATTTTGACCACCCACAGTCTTCTAGGCCTGGATCCTTGGCTCGAAAGCACCTGCTCCTCTCATCTTTCCATGCCTTGCTGTTTTGCTGTGTGTTACTGTGGGGCAAGCGATTGCGACGGCTGCAGTGGTACGACTGTGCTGGGGGGGGATGTCGATTTCTGCAGTTGGGCTTCTCAGCATTGCTGCAAAGGCTGCTCTGAGCACTAGCTGGGGAAAGGCCCAGCTTTTGCACAAGAGGCAGGCAGCGAATGCAGACGCTGAAGACCATCGAGGGCAGAAGAAGAGCAGAAGGTTGCTGGGAAGCTAGGAGGAGGTGGCAGGATATTGCATGTTAGGCCAGAGCATTGCTAATGGGAATAATCAGGAAGGGAATGGAGCCGAGGTCCATCAGTGGCTGTTAGCCACAGTGTATTGTTGGAACTCTCTGTCTGGGGCAGTGATGCTCTGTATTCTTGGTGCCTGGGGGGGGGGCGGGCACAGTGGGAGGGCTGCTAGTGTCCTGGCCCCACTGATGGACCTCCGGATGGCACCGGGGTTTTTTGGCCACTGAGTGTTAGACTAGATGGGTCATTGGCCTGATCCAACATGACTTCTCTTATGTTCTCGTGTACTTAATAGCCATGTTGCTGAACCTTCTTGTCCATGTGAATGTGAAAGATGAAGTGGCTGGAAAGAAACCTGGCTGAATAGCAGGACCAGATCTACGGTTTTTTTATGGGGGGGGCAAAATTAAAAAACGGCTCCCCCTTATAGGCTCATAGAATAGAATGGACTCCATACCCAATTTGGTGCCCCTCCTCCAGTGGCACCCGGGCACCCCCCTCTGCCACCCCCCAGATCTGGTCCTGCTGAATAGACCAATTTTTGGGCGTTTCCCCTTTCCTCCTGTCTCCTCAAAGGCTAAAGATGCACCATTAAGAAAGAACTCATTTGAGCTGTACATGTCGTTTCCGAAATGAGCAAATGAGGATCGGGCGCATGCAAGCAGCACCCACAGTCAGCCTTCCTGCAATTTAATATATTGCTTCTATTCAGGGGTCATTTTGTAGAAAAAGAGGTGCCGGAGCTCATTAGCACAACTCATTTGCATATGCCACACGCCCGTGACATTACTGGGAGGTGTATTCAATTATATCTGCTCAGGATCTACCTTGAAAGGCTTCTTGAATTATAATTGTCATAATAAAACCTTACTCCCATCATACTTCTTAAGATTACTTTCTCCTATGTGGCCACAGTGGCATGATGAAGATTTCCATCTGCATTATACGTTTGGGTTATTTGCTTTATATGTTTGGGTTATCTTCCATTTTTTTGTAGGGGAACATATTAGAAAGTTTGTCAAATCTTAGAATTCAGCAAAATTCTTACAGCGGGTTTGAACAACGGAGCCTAGAAGCAAGTATTGGAGGGGTGGGGGGAAGGTTTGTAAGAAAAAGAAGACTGCAGATTTATACCCCGCCCTTCTGCCTGAATCAGACGCTCAGAGCGGCTTACAATCTCCTATATCTTCTCTTCCACAACAGACACCCTGTGAGGTGGGTGGGGCTGAGAGAGCTCTCCCAGAAGCTTCCCTTTCAAGGACAACCTCTGACAGAGCTATGGCTGACTCAAGGCCATTCCAGCAGGTGCAAGTGGAGGAGCGGGGAATCAAACCCGGTTCTCCCAGATAAGAGTCCGCGCACTTCACCACTACACCAAAGAGTACAATAAAATTTAGAGGTTCTAGAGCTTCTCTCCTGTGAGCTCCAGCCCATAATGAGGCCTGCTTCAATTTAGCCAATATTAAAGCAGCCGCTTTTCTCCCTCAGTCATTCCTTAGCAAGATTCCCCCCCCCCCCCCACAATTGCAGTCATTTGCCAATTGTTAATCCCCCTCCCCCCCAAGATAGTATTAAGTTTTGGTCTGGAGTCTTTGTACGGAACATGATTTCAGTTCTGTTTTGATTAGGACTTTAATTAGGCCTGTTGGCAATGCAGATGGATATAGCGAGTCCTCATGTTCCAGTAATGGCTGATACCTGACCTGACCAGAAAACTTAGCTGTGGAACAAATTATTCACAGGGAACAATTTTGCATGTGGCAGTTGGTGTTCTTTTGCTTTAAACAGGGGAACTGTGGAGAAGGAGTGGATGGGCCCCTGGTGTTTGTGCATTTTGGGAAATGGAAGATTAAAATGGAAGTTTTGGATGCGCGTCTTCCAGTCCTATGGTGCCTCTGCAGCAAAAGGGGCAATGCTTTTAAAATTTAAGGGGAGAGACGGTGACTCAGTGGTAGAGCCTCTGCTTGGTAAGCAGAAGGTCCCAGGTTCAATCCCTGGCATCTCCGACTAAAAAGGGTCCAGGCAAGTAGGCGTGAAAAACTTCAGCTCGAGACCCTGGAGAGCTGCTGCCAGTCTGAATAGACAATACTGATGGACCCAGGGTCTCATTCAGTATAAGGCAGCTTCATATTTTCATATGTTCAGTGCCTCCTACGTGAAAGGAGGGTATGTGAAGAGCTTTTGGCTGCCACCTTCACCAGCCAAAGTGATGGGGCAATTTACTGGCAAGAAACTCCATTCATGCATTGGGGCATGCAGAGGGCTCTGGAACTGAGAGGACAGAATATCAGTGTAGGAAGTAGATTGAAGGGCTTGGGTCCATCAGGGCGTTATGCTTGCTTAGAGGAGAATAATCATAGAATCAATAATAGAATCATAGAGTTGGAAGGGACCTCCAGGGTCATCTAGTCTAATGCCCCCTGCACAATGCAGGAAATTCACTACTACCTCCCCCCGCACATCCCCAGTGACGCTGCACCATGACCAGAAGATGGCAGAAACCTCCCGAATCCCTTGCCAAACTGGTCTGGAAAAAATTGCTTTCAGGCCCCAAAGTGGCGATTAGATTTTCCCTGGGCATGTAAGAAAGTGCCACAAGAACTAACCACTGATGCAACCCTTCCTGCCCTCCTCCTCATGATCTGCCCAAGTTCACAGAATCAGCATTGCTGTCAGATGGCCATCTAGCTGTTTAAAAATCTCCGAAGGAGAGCCCACCACCTCCTGAGGAAGCCTGTTCCACTGAGGAACCACTCTCACGGATCTAGAACCTGCCTCTTGGCTGATACATTTCCAGCATTCCTTTCACAGTGACTAAAAATTTGCTTTTCTAAGAAGGATGGTGAAGCTCTAAGGAGCCCAAAAAATTCTGGGCTAGATGCTTTGATGCTTGGTTTTGTGATGCAAATGTCACCTTTCAAATAACCAGACTTCCGTCGGTGCATGGATGTTTTTGCGTGTCCAGTGGTGGTGTGAGGCAACCACTCCACCAAGCTGGTGGCAGACTCTAATCTGGAGAACTGGGTTTGATTCCCCACTCCTCCATGTGCAGTTGCTGGGTGACTTGGGCCAGTCATGGTTCTTTCAGAGGTGTTCTCTCAAGAACAGTTTCTGTCAGAGCTGTTTCAGCCGCACCTACCTCACAGGATGTCTGTTGTGGGGAGGGGAAGGGGAAGGAGATTGTAAGCAGCTTTGAGAGACTCTGAGTGAAGGGCGAGGTATAAATCCTCCTCTTTGTGGCTGAACGGGGGATTTGAATGTTGGCCTGTTCAGTCCTAGTCTGGTTCTCTAATTGTTTCCTCACGCTGTTTCTAGTGGGAGTTAGGAATCAGTTAGCACTCAGTTCAAGTATAGCCACTGACATCTGTTGTATAGTTGGGTTTCTGAAGTGGGAAAGCCCTTGGAAAGGCACTTGGGGCCAATATTTTAGATCGGCTGGCAAGATAATGTGAGGGTGTGCTGCTTTCCAAACCGGTGCTTATTTTTTACAATGTTAATTTAGAATTGTACTGTTAATGGGAGAAAGCGGTTTAGGCGTGCTTTCAAGCTTGGGTATGGATTTCATCATGGGCTGAGATGGCGTATTTTGTTCGGTTACCGTGTGGGGTTATTTTACAGCGTTCTGCTCATACCAAATTATTTTCATCGGCCTTCCTTGTTTCGAACCCCTCACGGAAGCTACTTTTCTCAAAATTGCTACTTCCAGGTCTAGATTTGCTGGTGGGAGGGGGGGCTCTCCCTCTCTCTCCCCCTTGTTAGCACCTCTTCAAGGTTTCTAGCCTCGTAAATTGTACTCTCCTACCTACACTTGGGTGTGGACTGTAGCTCAGTGGCTGTGCACAGGTTTTGAGGGCCCCACCTTCAAGTCCTTCTTATCTCCCGTCAAAAAGATCTCTGTCAGGAGAGCTGCAAAATGACCTTTGCCTGAGATCGCATGTGACTGTGTCAGTCTGAAGAAAATCTGAAAACAAAGCCAGGTGTGATACCTTTCCTCTCCGTCCAGAGAACCCAAAAGCTTGCATAATGTTTGAGGGTGCTTTGACTGTCCCTAATAAAAGCCCTGTGGTGCAGAGTGGTAAAGCTGCAGTACTGCAGTCCATGTTCTCTGCTCACGACCTGAGTTCGATCCCGTTGGAAGCTGGGTTCAGGTAGCTGGCTTGTGGTTGACTCAGCCTTCCATCCTTCTGAGGTCAGCAAAATAAGTCCCCAACTTGCTGGAGTAAAATGTAGAGGACTGGGGAAGGCAGTGGCAAACCAATCCGTAATAAGTCTGCCGTGAAAACGTCGTGATGAGACGTCACCCCAGAGTCGGAAATGACTGGTGCTTGCACAGGGGACTACCTTTTACTTTTAATAAAAGGTACTTGCTTCATGTTCAGTTAGGATCGCCAAGCCTCCAGGTGGGGCCTGGGGATCTCCCACTTTGACAACTGATCTCCCAACTGGCAGAGATCAGCTCCCCTGGACAAAATGGCAGCTTTGAAGGGTGGACTCTGCGACATTGTACCAGGCTGAGGCCCCTCCCCAAACCCCGCCCTCTCCCAGCTTCACCCCCAAAGTCTCCAGGCGTTTTCCAACACAGACCTGGCCACGCTGTGTTCAGTACTTGAGATTCCAAAGAGCCAGGGTCAGTCAGACACTGCGGAAGACAGATGTCTTTGAGTCGATCTAAGGCAGGTTCATCTGTTCACGTGTCTGCTGCTGTCATTTGTGGCAACCTCATTCGGTCGCCTCTCTGGTTGACCTAGCCTTTCTGTGCCTGGTCGCCTGTAGGCAAGTCTGGCTCACCACAGGTGAACGGCTGTTTGTTTAGAAGCCTGGCTTGTAAGTTTCCAGCATCGCCTTGGAGTTTTGCACTGCTTTGCACATTGTAAGGAAGCGTAGCAGGAAGTAATGTGCTTCACGTCCTGTTTTGAACTTGACTGGGAGACTTCTCAGGGTGAAGGTTTTGACTCTGCAAGATTTGTGCCGGGTTGCTGTGTCTGTCAATCACCTGTTTGTTCCACTCTCCCTCACAGGTGGGTGACATACACCACACCACTATTTTTACCCTCACAATAACCCTGTGGTGTAGGTTAGACTGAGCGAAAGCGATCGTCCCCAGCTTCATGGCAGAGTGGAGATGTGAATACAGGTCGCTCAGATTCTGGTTTGAGGATCTCAAGAGTACTAGGCCTCAGCGTAGTAATAACTACTGTGCCTCAGTGGCTTCTTGCTATTTAGGTGGGCGTCTTGGCCTTGAATTAACTCACCTACTTATTCCTTTGTGACTGACAGTCTAATCCCTCTTCCTTCCTTCCTTGCCCTGAGGAGATTTCTCTGCTGTGCTCCAGATACTTGGACTGACGATGCTTTCTTCTCTATTCTCAGCTTTGTATTTTTTTTAAAAAAAAAAAGACATGAGGAATCAAAAAAAGAGCACATTTCTGAGATCTTTTTCTTTCTTCCTTTCTGGATTTATTCACAGTATTCTTCTGCCACGTGGTGCAAAGGCATGAGTCATATCTGAGCCGGTGAACGAGAGGAGAGCTGCGACATCAGTTATTGATTTCCTTGGTGTTGCGTTCTGTGGCTTTTACCGTACCTGAGCGGCTAGTCTGCTCTTCCCTATTGCGCTTCCACCATGATCATCTCAGGTGGCCTCTTGCAACCCTACCGTGGCCTACATTAAAGGGGTCTCATATGAAGCTGCCTTATACTGAATCAGACCTTTGGTCCATCAAAGTCAGTATTGTCTTCTCAGACTGGCAGCGGCTCTCCAGGGTCTCAAGCTGAGGTTTTTCACACCTATTTGCCTGGACCCTTTTTTGGAGATGCCAGGGATTGAACCTGGGAGTGGGACCTTCTGCTTCCCAAGCAGATGCTCTACCACTGAGCCACCGTCCCTCCCCAAAGGGAGGGTTGTCTCATAAGGACAGCCGAGATAGTTGGGGAAACTGTAGGTACAAACAACATTGCATTAGCGTATCAAAGGACTTTGGCTTGCCTGCTGAACTGAGAGCCAGTTTGGTGCAGTTGTTAGGAATGGAGGACTCTAATCTAGAAAACTGGGTTTGATTCCTCAATTCTCCACATGCAGCTGCTGGGTGACCTTGGGTCAATCCCTGTTCTCTCAGAGCTCTCTCAGCCCCACCGACCTCACAGTTTGTCTGCTGTGGGGAGAGGAGGGGAAGGAGCTTGTAAGATGCTCTGAAACTCTGAGTGAAGGGCGGGTTATAAATAGAATAATAGAATCATAGAGTTGGAAGGGACCTCCAGGGTCATCTAGTTCAACCCCCTGCACAATGCAGGAAACCCACAAATACCTTCCCCTAAATTTACAGGATCTTCATTGCTGTCAGATGGCCATCTAGCCTCTGTTTAAAAAACCTCCAAGAAAGGAGAGCCCACCACCTCCTGAGGAAGCCTGTTCCATTGAGGAACCACTCTGTCAGGAAGCTCTTTTTAACGTTGAGCTGGAAACTCTTTTGATTTGAAATCCAACTCTCAGTTTTCAAAAGTTTTTATTAGTTTCAGAAAAGTTTAGAAAATAGGGAACAGAAAAAGAAAGGGATAAAAGCACAATACATTCTGGTCTTATTATTATAAAATACCTTCCAAAATCAAAAGGATAGTTCTACAATATTTTCTTATCGTATGTTATCTCTTATTATTATTTTATTCTAAACATTTTAAAGTTATATAATCTAAATCTTTGATTATATTCTAGTAGTCCATTTTATTCAAACTAAGTTTGAAAATTCGATTCAAGATAAATATTATAATATAAGCACAGGAAAAAAGGAAAAGAAATCAGATCACACCAGAGAATCTTAAGAGTCCAACCAAATATAGAATATCATCCATTTTTTTTTCTCGCTTCTTCTTTAGATTCCTCAGCCATCAATTGAGATAAAAAGTCAAGCTCTGCAGTCTCCAAAACTTTTCCCATGAAATCCATTTTCGAGGGAATTTCCTGAGATTTCCATCTGTGCCAAAAGGATTCTAGCTGCAGTGTTAAAATGTGCCAACATGTTTCTCATTTCTTTAGAATAGTCCTCTGGAAATACGTTCAATAAAAAAAGTTCAGGTTTAAAATGTATCTGAGTTTTCATAATCTTCTGTAACATTTTGTGTACCATTTTCCAGTAGTCCTTCACCATCTCACATGTCCACCACATATGGTAAAAAGTACCAATTTGTTTGGTGCACTTCCAACATTTATTAGACATGTTAGTGTACTTGCACAGTTTCTGTGGGGTCAAGTACCATCTATAAAACATTTTATAGAGGTTTTCTTTAAAAGTCACTGACCTGGTTAGTTTTATATTGAATTTCTACAATCTTTCCCACTGTTCTAGTGTGATGTTGTAGCTGAAATTTTTAGCCCATTGAACCATGCAGTCCTTTACAACTTCATCTTGTGTCTTCATTTGAAGTAGATATGCATATAGTTTGGAAATTAACTTTTCCTGTGGTCCCAAAAGAATTTTATCAAATAAGTATTGTTCACTAGTGAAGCCTATCGCCTTGTCTTTAGCATATCTGGATTCAACTTGCATTCTCATCCACCAGTTTATTTTAATGTCCATGTTTTCTAGCTCTTCTTCAGTTTTCAGTTGATTATCTTTTCCCAACAAATCATCATACCTGTAATTCTGGTTTGCTTTTAAAAAATTTGGGTGAGTAAATGCTTCTACTGGTGAAACCCATCTTGGAACTTTTGAATAGATTTTAGGCTTTAACCATGACCAAGTATGGTATAAAGATTTCCGAAACCAATGATTCTTAAAATAAGAGTGACCTTCAAGTCTTTGATACCACAAGTACGCATGCCATCCCATAGTCAAATCGTGTCCTTCTAACAACAGTTGTCTCTTATCTTTCAACAACATCCAATCTCTTATCCACAAAAGTACAGATGCTTTATAGTACAATTGCAAGTCTGGCAGCCCCATACCTGCTCTTAATTTGGAGTCCTGCAAAGTCTTTAATTTAATTCTGGATTTTTTGCCTTGCCACACATATTTGGCAACCATCTTAATTAGCTCTTGAAAAAAATCTGCTGTTTAGAAATACTGGAATTGTTTGAAAGAAAAACAGTAGTCTTGGTAAAATGTTCATTTTTATCAGAGCTATTCTTCCCATTAAAGATAAGTTCAAGTCATGCCATTTTTCCAGGTCTTTTTGGATTTCGTTAAGTGATTTATCATAGTTGTCTGCTTTTAAATTGCGGCATCTATTTGAAATCACCACACCTAGATATTTAATTCTTTTTTCATGAAGAAATCCTGATTTTTGCTGAAAGTCCTGAATTTGTTCTGCTGTCATGTTCTTGGTCAAAAATTTTGTTTTATAATAATTAATCTTTAATCCTGCCCAACAACCAAATTGTTTGATCTTGTTTATGAGACAGTCTATAGAGTCCATTGGTTGTTCTAATATAAAAACTAAATCGTCAACAAATGCTTTAAGTTTGTATTGTTCGTTTTTTTATCACAGCACCCTTTATGCTTATATCTTCTTATTTGATTGTTCAATACCTCTAAGGATAGAATGAAGAGCAAAGGTGACAGTGGACAGCCTTGTCTTGTACCTTTTTGTATATTAAATGTTTCTGTTAGTTCACCATTCACTGTCACCCTCGCATTTTGTGAGAAGTATATTGCTTCTGCTGTTCTCAAAAAATTTTCCCCACATTCCATACTTTTCAATTGCTGTAACATAAACTGCCAACGAAGATTGTCAAATGTCTTCTCAGCATCTAGGCGAATTAAAGCCAATTGCTTCTCTGGATGACTTTCATAATGTTCTAAGATATTGCAAACTGTTCTGACATTATCTTTCAGGTATCTTTTAGGCAAAAATCCTGCTTGATCGTGATGTATTGTAGATTGCAAAACTTTCTTCAAATGTTGTGCCAATATTGTAGTAAAAATTTTATAATCCGCATTTAAAAGGGAGATTGGACGGTAATCCAACTCTCCTCCTCCTCCTCTTGATAGAAAATTGAATCCACCTTCTTTCCTCTTTTTCAAATCCCTTCTACAATGATTCTGCAAAGTATTTTCTAATCCATCACATCCATGGGTCGTCTGTGCAATACAACAGAGATTTCATACTCTGTTCTCCCTGGATTTTGTACCATTTTTCTGGCTTTTCTCCTCCCTGCAGTCATTTTCTTGATTGGTTGTGTGGCACCTTTCCTATCCCTATAATTCAGAGATACAGGGTATTTCAGCTGTGCAAAGTGTTTGTTTGTTTTCTCTCTTCTTTACACATCTGACTAATATTAAGTCCCCAACAGTTCAAGGATCAACGACAGTCTGTTGCAAGAATAGCTGTTTATTGATACGTGACAGGTCAGAGCAAGATGGTCCTTGCAAAAACTGGTTCTGGAGAGCAAATGCCCTCTATTTACAGATCAGGGGTGGCCAAACTTGCGTAATGTAAGAGCCACATAGAATAGACATCGGATGTTTGAGAGCCGTAAGACATGAACATGATATGTTTGAGAGCCACAAGATATAAATATCAGATGTTTGAGAGCAGGAAGGAAGGACGGCAAAGGGAGGGAGGAAGAGGTGGAAAGAAAGCAACTTTAAACTTTAAATGCATTCTCCAAGCCACCAACTGGCTTGGCTTGGAGAGGTGATCTAAAGAGAGAAATTCCTTCTTCAAGTTGGCAGATGGGGTGGTGGGGGCTTCAAGAACCACACAATATGTGTGAAAGAGCCAAATAAGAACATAAGAGAAGCCATGTTAGATCAGGCCAATGGCCCATCCAGTCCAACACTCTGTGTCACACAGTGGCAAAATTTATATACACACACACACACACACTGTGGCTAATAGCCACTGATGGACCTCTGCTCCATATTTTTATCTAAACCCCTCTTTAAGGTGGCCATGCTTGTGGCCGCCACCACCTCCTGTGGCAGTGAATTCCACATGTTAATCATCCTTTGGGTGAAGAAGTACTTCCTTTTATCCGTTTTAACCTGTCTGCTCAGCAATTTCATCGAATGCCCATGAGTTCTTGTATTGTGAGAAAGGGAGAAAAGTACTTCTTTCTCTACTTTCTCCATCCCATGCATTATTTTGTAAACCTCTATCATGTCACCCCGCTGTCGACGTTTCTCCAAGCTAAAGAGTCCCAAGCGTTTCAACCTTTCTTCATAGGGAAAGTGTTCCAGCCCTTTAATCATTCTAGTTGCCCTTTTCTGGACTGTCTCCAATGCTATGATATCCTTTTTGAGGTGTGGCGACCAGAACTGCACACAGTACTCCAAATGAGACCGCACCATCGATTTATACAGGGGCATTATGATACTGGCTGATTTGTTTTCAATTCCCTTCCTAATAATTCCCAGCATGGCGTTGGCCTTTTTTATTGCAAACGCACACTGTCTTGACATTTTCAGTGAGTTATCTACCGCAACCCCAAGATCTCTCTCATGGTCAGTCTCTGCCAGTTCACACCCCATCAACTTGTATTTGTAGCTGGGATTCTTGGCCCCAATGTGCATTACTTTGCACTTGGCCACATTGAACCGCATCTGCCACGTTGACGCCCACTCACCCAGCCTCAACAGATCTCTTTGGAGTTCCTCACAATCCTCTCTGGTTCTCACCACCCTGAACAATTTAGTGTTATCCGCAAACTTGGCCACTTCACTGCTCACTCCCAACGCTAAATCATTTATGAACAAGTTAAAGAGCATGGGACCCAGTACTGAGCCCTGCGGCACCCCACTGCTTACCGTCCTCCACTGCAAAGACTGCCCATTTATACTCACTCTCGGCTTCCTATTACTCAGCCAGTTTTTGATCCACAAGAGGATCATGACTCCATGACTCTCAAGCTTTCTAAGGAGCCTTTGATGAGGAACTTTATCAAAAGCTTTCTGGAAGTCAAGGTAAACAACATCTATCGGGTCTCCTTTGTCCACATGTTTGTTCACCCCCTCAAAGAAATGTAACAGGTTAGTGAGGCAAGATCTTCCCTTACAGAACCCATGCTGAGTCTTCCTCAATAACCCTTGTTCATCAATGTGCCTACTCATTCTGTCCTTGATAATGGTTTCTACCAACTTTCCCGGGATTGAAGTCAGACTGACTGGCCTGTAATTTCCTGGATCTCCTCTGGAACCCTTTTTAAAGATGCGGGTTGTAACGTACTGGGACAGGAGACGTTGGTAGGGCAACATGCTTTAATGGAGACACGTTACAAGAGAGGGAACACGCGGGCCGGGTCCTGCTTATGTACAACTCCGGGAACCTCCCTCCAGACAGGCCAGTCCAATCCTGGCCTGTTGAACTTCCCGCCACAGCTGGTGATTGGCTGGGAGTTCGTGCCCTGCGCTGAGCAGCCCGGGGACAGCCCGGTCGCTCCGCGCAGGGTCGCGCTGGCTGGTTTTATGTTATTGCGTTATTGCGTTGTATCGTTATCTCGATACACTACACGGGTGACATTTGCTACCTTCCAGTCCTCAGGAACAGAGGCAGATTTCAATGAAAGATTACAGATTTTTGTTAGAAGATCCACAAGTTCAACTCGGATGTATGCTATCCGGGCCTGGTGACATTAGTTTTTAATTTGTCTATCAGTTATAGGACCTCCTCTTTTGTCACCTCAATCTGACTCTGGTCTTTCAACACCCCTTCCAAAATTAGTGGTTCTGGGGCGGGCAAAAAGTTCTCATCTTCCACAGTGAAGACGGAGGCAAAAAATTCATTCAGCTTCTCAGCCATTTCCCTATCCTCCTTCAGTAATCCTTTTACCCCATGGTCATCCAAGGGCCCCACTGCCTCCCTGGTTGGTTTCCTACTTCTAATATATTTGAAGAAATTTTTATTGTTGGTCTTTATGTTTTGCAATATACTCCTCATAGTCCCTTTTTGCCTGCCTGACCACAGTCTTGCATTTGATTTGCCACAGCCTGTGTTCCCTTTTACTAATCTCACTTGGACTGATTTTCCACATGTGGCTCCTGAGCCACAGTTTGGCCACCCCTGTTATAGGTCACACTTAAACCGTTACACATTCAAATCTAAGGCACAAAGCGAGCAGTCCCTCTCCTAGTAGTTCTTTCCCAGGCCCCTTACAGGTGCAAACATAATCAGACAGAGACGACCTTGGCCATCCCCAAGACTAGGCAGAAAGAATGCTTCAATTGTTACATAGAGATAGTAGCAATGCAAAGCAGCGACAGTGGATAGTGACAGTACTCCCGGACAAATGGCAAGAGTGTCTCTTGACAACTAAGAGTGGCTTTGGGACCAGTGAAGGACTTTGCCATTTGACGTGGGTGACTTCTCTCAGTGGCTGCTGGAGAAGCCGATCTCCTTCCCTTCCTACAACGGTCTATCTGTCCCGTACATTTTTATCCTGCCCTTCCTCTGAGAAGCTGAGAGCAGCGTATGGAAAGAAAGGGAGGTGGAAAGAAAGCAACTTTTAACTCCCTTCTCATTTTTATCTTTGCAACAACCTTGCGAGGTAGGTGTTGCCGAGAAAGTGTAGCTGGACCAAGGTTGCTAGTTAGGCTTTGTGGCAGTACATGAATTTGAACGCAGAGCCTGGTCCAGTATTCTAGCCCCAATACCATACAAGTGTGCGCAGCGAGTTGCAAAAGTGGTAGGAAGCAGATTGCAAAGATACTAACCCTCCGCATCTCCCCGTCACCAGAAGTTTTGTGCGTTGCATTGAGGGAGCCGTTCAAAAGGGTATTTGGGGGCTGCCTAAAGGGCAGACAATGATCATTGATGTTATCAGTTTTTAGATCTGTCTTCATGGAGTATGGCATTTTGGATGTCATGCTACAGTATTTTGCTCCGTCTCTTCTTGGCTAGGTAGGATCTCTGACATTTGGCAGGGAGGGGAAGATTTCATGCCCCCCTCCCCCGATCCTTCCATGCATTGCCCCCAAATGTGCTATGCCAGTGGTCCCAGGGACCAGTTTTGTGGAAGACAATTTTTCCGCAGACCAGCCAGGGAGTGGGGTGGTGGTTTTGGGATGATACAATTGTGCACTTTATTTCTATTAGTTTGGTGTGGTGGTTAAGTGTGTGCAGATTCTTATCTGGGAGAACCGGGTTTGATTCCCTACTCCTCCTCTTGTAGCTGCTGGAATGGCCTTGGGTCAGTCATAGTTGTCCTAGAAAGGGCAGCTTCTGGGGAGAGCTCTCTCAGCCCCACCCACCTCACAGGGTGTCTGTTGTGGGGGAGGATGGTGAAGGAGATTGTGAGCTGCTCTAAGACTCTGAAATTCAAAGTGGAGGACAGGATGTAAATCCCATGTTGTCATCGTCTTCTTATGACTACATTGTAATATATAATGAAATAATTATACAACTCAAGGCCCGGTTGCTAACAGGCCACGGATCGGTACTGGTCCACGTCCCGGAGGTTGGGGACCCCTGTGCTATGCAAACAAGCTGTCTGACAGCAATACAGATTCTGTAGATTTTATTTAATTATTTTCTATTTCTATCCTGTCCCTCCCCACAAGGCGTTTCAGGGCGGGTAATGGCCCTTAATGGCCATTAAAAACAGTTATACAAATAAGGGTCACGTGCACCTTTAAGGCATGCATATGTCTTCAGACGAGGAATGAGGTGTACAGTAAGCAGAGCCACATATAGCTGGCGGGGTTTGGAATGCCAAGTGGTACAAAGTTAAAAACCAAGAGCAGAATAGTAAAATTAACAAATTCAGAAAACCTTTGATCTGGGTTGAATTAGCGTGGGAAACCATAGAACAGCAACATGTCAGAATGTGAGAATGCCTGTTAATTACTCTATTGCTAATAAACCTGGGTCAAAAAGAAGGAATTTCTTTCCCAGTTTTTCCTGTCCAACTAATTTACCTTTTAACATGTAACATAAATATATACATAATTCTAGTTTGCCATTAGGAAAAAATACATTAAAATATAGTAGAAGATGGGTTTACTATATATAATGAGATAAACAGCCAATATGCTTTGTTTGAGTATGTCAGTACAAAAGCATTATTCTGATACACTATCCTAAAAGAGAAATACATTGGAATACTGTGGATATATCGCCATACTTGGTGAAAATGGGTTTAGCATATGTAATGAGATAAAAAAACAAAACAACATCTCTGTTCAGTTCTGGGGAGGTGTTTGTTCCAAGTTTCATAATAGTTTGTAATTTAGCAATTCCCTTCTCCATTCTGTTCTAGAAGTTCTGAGAATGGGTTTAGCATCTGTAATGAGATAAAAAACCAATATCCCTGTTCAGTCCTGGGGAGGTGTTCGTTCCAAGTTTCATAATAATTTGTAATTCAGCAATTTCTCTCTCCATTCTGTTCTTGAAGTTCCTTTGCAGTAAAACAGCTACTTTGAGGTCACCCATTGAAGTGTGCATGCACACGAAAGCTTATGTTCTGAATAAAACTAAGTTAGTCTTAAAGGTGCAATTGACTCCTATTCTGTTCTACTACTTCAGACCAACACGGCTGCCTATTTGGATCTAGTTATACAAATAAATTAGTTAGAACAATTAAAAATGGTAGGCAGTACAGTATTAAAATTCATAACGTTCTAGCAATATTAAACGACTGGCAACAACTAGGCCACAAATCAGGCCTTATTAATGTGGGCCAGATAACAACAACAACAACAACAATTTTTATTTGTATCCCGCCCTCCCCGCCGGGGCAGGCTCAGGGCGGCTAACAGCATAGTTTCATACATTAGTCATACAAATATTAAATAAAACTACATTGACAATTTAATTAAAATTCTGATTAAAATTCTAAAATCAATAACATTGATAAATATACTAGTGCTATGATTACGTTTACGATGGCGAGTTCTTTAGCAGTTTCCCTCTTAATCGGTGAAGACCAATCGGAAGAGGGTAGTCTTGCAAGCCCTGCGGAACTGTTCAAGGTCCCGCAGGGCCCGCGTTTCCTCTGGAAGTTGGTTCCATAGATACAGTTGGGAAGTTTTGGGAACCTGCCACCTCAAGCAAAAGCTGGAAAAGAGCTCCGTTTTATAGGCCCTGAGAAATTGTAATAGGTCCCGCAGGGCCCTGATCTCAGATGGGAGCATGTTCCACCAGGCCGGGGCCACAGCAGAAAAAGCCCTGGGCCTTGTCAAGGCAAAGTGGACGTCCTTTGGGCTGGAGACAACCAGTAAATGTTGGTCTGCCAAGCACAAGGCTCTCTGGGGCACGTAGGGGGAGAGACAGGTCTTCAGATATGTCGGTTCCAGACTGCATAGGGCTTTAAAGGTCAATACCGGGGGTGGCCAAATGTGCTTAACATAAGAGCCACATGGAATAAACATGATATGTTTGAGAGCTGCAAGACATGAATGTCAGATAGAAGGAGGAAGGGAGGAAAATAGATGGGGGAGGGAGAGGTGGAAAGAAAGCAACTTTAACTTTAAATGCATTCTCCGCGCTGGCTTGACTTGGAGAAGTGATTTATAGAAACAAATGCCTTCTCCAGGCCAGCCTATGGACAGTGGGGGCTTTGAGAGACACACAATATGTGTGAAAGGGCCACATGTGGCTCCCGAGCCACCGTTTGGCCGCCCTGGTCAATATCAACACCTCGAAATGGATCCGGTACTCAATTGTTGGCCTTAGGGAGATCATGTTAGGGAGGTCAGGAATGGGTGAGCCCTGTAGCTAGGGTCCACTGGGGGAGGGGGCCCTTTAAATTGTGCAGGAGGCTGGTGACTGCTCCTGCCACCCCTCCTGCATAATTTAGACCCCACTGATCGGCTGTTTTTTGGGCCCTATAAATGGCATGGGAGGGGCAGCTGCTGCTCCTGGATGCCCTTCCCATGTAATTTAAATTGCGCAGGAGGGAGGCAGCAGCCTGAAGGTGAGGGGCCACCCAAAACTGTGAGGGGGCCAGGCCCCGTGGGCCCCTGGTTAGCTACGGGCCTGTGGTGCTTGGCTATTGTGGCCGTTTATTAATGCTGGTTGCCCCTTTGGAATCCAGAAGGAATTTTCCTCCAGGCCAAATTGACCCTGGAATCCTGGAGGGGTTTTTTTTTGCCTTCCTCTGGGCATAGAAGCAGGTGTCATAGGTAGAGGTAGCTATGAATTCCCTGCATTGTACAGGTGGTTGGACTAGATGACCCTTGACCCATTCCAGGTCTATTTTTCTCTGTTTCTCTGTTTTATTAATTTGTATGGGAAGCTGCAGAATCCAGTTCTTGGTGCAGAGTTTTTGTGCATGTGGGTGTCTGAGCTGACACAGCTCTTTGTGTAACATGCTGCTCGCTCTTAATAAAGAAGAAGATGACGACTGCAGATTTATACCCCGCCCTTCTCTCTGGAAGAGACTCAGAGCGGCTTGCAGTCTCCTATATCTTCTCCCCCCACACACACAACAGACGCCCTGTGAGGTGGGTGGGGCTGAGAGGGCTCTCACAGCAGCTGCCCTTTCAAGGACAACTCCTGCCATAGCTATGGCTGACCCAAGGCCATCCCAGCAACTGCAAGTGGAGGAGTGGGAAATCAAACCCGGTTCTCCCGGAGAAGAGTCCGTGTGCTTAACCACTGCACCAAACTGGCTCTTAATGAAATAAGCAATGAAATAATAGTAGAGCTGGAAGCAGGTGGTTTGTGGAATTGGGAGCTTTCTGAGAAAAGGAGGAAAAGAGAGAGTTGAAGGTGGCAAGATGAAGGCATTGGTTTTTGCGAAACCTATTGGGGCAGGAAAAATGATTCTCCGACCTCTTTCTTTTAATAACTAGGATCTGTCTACAGCCTAGTGGCAATTGAGAGAGAGAGTGTGTGTGTGTGTGTGTTAGAGTGAGTGTTGTGCTGGTGCCAGGGAAACGAAGACTACTCTGCCAGGCAAAGTTCAGTAGCAAATGGCTAAACATCCCGTTGTTTTGAACCACCAGCCTAGGTGCCAACCTGTTTCTCCCTTCGCCCATCTGCCTCACTCCAGGGCATACGCTGCAATCGGCTTCCAGATCTTGTCTTTCTTTTGCCTGCTGTCGGGTTTTGCAACTGTTTACGCTATGGATGCCACTCTCGCACAAAGGGCCTCACTGTAAGACAGATGGATCCAGTTTTTAGTGTGTTACTTTGACTTGTCAGCTCGGGTTGGGCAAGAGGACTGTGCTTTCCCTAGCGTCAGCTGCCGAGAGGGGAAGTAAGGGCTTGAATCTCGCCTGCTTTTCGCATGCACTGCACAGCTAAGGGCCTTGCTCAAGCCTGGCCAGGAAGCTTGTGGCAGAATCAGAGAAGCTGACACCGCTGTGGAAGTTTACTGTTGTGACCGTGTGCTGTTTGAAGTAGTTTGGGAAAAAACCTAAACCCGAGAACCTAGTGTTCTTTCCCGTTCAAGTGTTCTTACGTGTAACGTGTACCAACTGACTGAAAATTTCCCAGAGAAAAGTGTGTTTCTTTTCCTCACTGTGGGTGTTTGGAAAGGTCTCATTAAAGGGAGAGCTTTCTGCAAGCTGTTGTTTAAGCTGTTCCAGCCCCTGGATTCACTCTTTTACTTTTTCCTTTTGCTTCACCTCTGTAGTTTCTCCACAGTTCAGTTGAAACTGGCGGCTGGTTATCTTAGTGCATCCTTTCGCTTCAGATCAGCTAGAGCAGGAGTGGCCAAACTTGCACATAGAATAGACGTCAGATGTTTGACAGTTGGAAGGAAGGAAGGAAATTGAAGGAAGGAAGGGGAGAAACGGAAAGAAAGCAACTTTAAATGCATTCTCCAAGCTGCCATAGGGTTGTCAATCCCCAAGTGGTGGCAGGGGAGCCCCCCGATGTAGAGACCCTCGCCCCGCTTCAGGATCATCAGAAATCGGGGTGGGGGAGGGAAACGTCTGCTGGGCACTCCATTATTCCCTATGGAGACTGATTTCCATAAGGTATAACGGAGAATTGAACTGTGGGGCTCTGGGAGGGCTGTTTTTTGAGGCAAAGGCACCAAATTTGCAGCATAGCATCCAGTGCTATCTGGAGTTCAATTATGCTTGTCACAACCTTGCTCCTGGCTCCACCCCAAAGCCTCCTGGCTCCACCCCCAAAGTCCCCAGATATTTCTTGAACTGAACTTGGCAACCATAAGCTTCCATTCGGCTTGGCTTGGAGAAGTGATTTTAAAAAGAAATGATTGCCACAGGAGACAGAGCCAGACACAAAATGGCTGCTGAGGCTTACCTTCAGTCATGCAGTGAAGATGTTCGGCTGTGATGGCCAGTGACACCAAAGCACTGTTTTTAAAAATTTGCACAGATAAACAGATCTTCAGTGGCTAATCAGAAGCCCCACCCTACTTCTAAAAACACACGATAGGCAGCAGGAAAGGTGTTGGTGGGCGCCATCTTGGAGAACCGTGCTCTACGGTTGTACTAGGGCCACCAATCCCCAGGAGGGGGCAGGGGATCCCCCAGTTTGGAGGCCCTCCCTCCACTTCAGGGTCATCAGAAAACGGAAGGGGGGAGGGAAATGTCTACTGGGCACTCCATTATTCCCTATGGAGATCAATTCTCATAGGGTATAATGGAAAATTGATCCATGGGTATCTGGGGCTCTGGGAGGGCTGTTTTTTTGAGGTAGAGGCACCAAATTTGCAGCATAGCATCCAGTGACTCTCCTCAACCACTCCCACCCCTCACAAGTTTCAAAAAGATAGGACCAGGGGGTCCAATTCTATGAGCCCCAAAAGAAGGTGCCACTATCCTTCATTATTCCAAATGGAGGGAAGGCATTTAAAAGGAGCATGGTCCCTTTAAATGTGATGGCCAGAACTCCCTTCAGTTGTGTTTGCCATATCCTTGCTCCTGGCTCCACCCCCAAAGTCTCGCAGCTCCACCCCTAGAGTCCCCAGGTATTTCTTGAGTCGGACTTGGCAACCCTTGGTTGTCCTGGTGCGGCTGTTCTGTCTCCGGGTGTGCGTAGGGTTGCCAGGAGGCTTCCTCCTGCTGGCAGGGGAGATTTGAGGGACATTCTAGAGGTGGGTGGAGAATCCATGGCGTGCTGATGGCACTTCCAGAAGTGACATCATGTTGGCAACATCAGGGGGCACTCTACTTTTTGGGCAAAACTCTGTGGTAAATTACCATGGAATTTTGGGCAAAACTCTATGACAGGGGTGGCCAACAGTAGCTCTCCAGATGTTTTTTGCCTACAACTCCCATCAGCCCCAGCCAGCATGGCCAATGGCTGGGGCTGATGGGAGTTGTAGGCAAAAAAACATCTGGAGAGCTACCGTTGGCCACCCCTGCTCTATGATATTGTATTAATTTTAATGTTGTTCACTGCCCTGAGCCCCACCTTGGTGGGGGAGGGCAGTCGTAAAGGAAGTGTATAAGTAAATAAAAACAGCCATAGAGTTTTGCCCCCAAAGTAGAGTGTTTTTCCCGACGTTGCTGAGGTGATGATGTCACTTCCGGAAGTGATGTCAGCACATTGCCAACCTTGCACAGGAATATCTGTTTGGGGACAGGGTTTCCCCCATTGGCTGGCAAAATCCGTTTGGGGGCATAATAGGTGCTGGAGGGTTCCAGACTACACGGATCTACCCCAGATCTAGTGTGCTGTAAAGACTTTGCTCCAGTGGAATCATTCAGATCCAGTAGCTTCTGAACAACTTCAGTGCATGCCAGGTTGTGTTTTATTCCCTGGCTCCTGTAAAAAGTGCACAACAAACCAAAATCCATGGGATACCTTTTTATTTGGGCCAACCAAAATGGCACCCAAAGTTATGTCTCTTTGGGGGCAGGGTATCCCCCACTGGCCGCAAAATCAGGAGATCCCACTGGGCAAATGGCAACTCCCTAGGCTTGCGCAGCTTCCTAATATATTGTAAAAAATGTTGCACTGTCCTCTAGCAATGTGGTTTTAAACCGTGCCAAGCAGGAATGCATACTGAGGATCTCTTAAGACCAAAGACTGAACGAATTGGCGTTTAAGTGAACTCGAGTGGGCACTCTTGTTTAAGAGCGTTATGAGTGCCTGGCTGACGTCTGACCAAACGCCGACTTTTCCGGCTCTTTTTGCCAGAAATTCTCAGGCGCCAAGAACCACTTGGTGGTCAATGGCCCTCAAACAGATGATTTACCTTGTGCATATTGATCTAGAGCAGGGGTTCCCAACCTTTTGAAGCCTACAGGCACAATTGGAATTCTGATAAAGCACGGTGGGCACGGCAACAAAATGGCCGCTGCAAGCCAGCCACAAAATGATTGCCACAGCTTAACTTCAGTAACAGTGTAGGTCCTGGTGCTTAGCCAATCAGAAGCCTTCCTGGCCAAAAGTTCTCCTTGGCCCCGCCAGCTTCCTAAAAACACTTGGCACGTTCCAGTAAAGGTGTCGACGGGCTCCACATTACACTGGGAACCCCGGATCTAGTTTGCTGTAAGGACTTTGCTCCAGGGGGCGGGGGGTATAATTCAGACCCAGTACCTTCTGAACAACTTCAGTGCTTCCCAGGTTGTGTATTATTCCCTGGCTCCTGTAAAAAAAATGCACAACAAACCAAAATCCATGGGATACCTTTTTATTAGCGGCAACAGAAATGGCACCAAAAATTAAGCAATCTTTCGGGCTCACCAGAACTCTTAAACTGGACCAAATATTACAAAATTTTAAAAATATATTCTTTGAGGAGAGTGGGGAAAAACAGATTTTTCAGGTTACAGACCTTGGGACCTGGTCATGCCAGGATTTGGTAATAGAATAGATCCCGTGCCAGTTTATTGTTTTGAATTGCTCTGTTGGATCGCAGCATTTGCATTCTGGGAAGAAAAAAAGGGAGGAGATTATTTTGAATAGTCTTTCCTAAGAAAGAGCTCTGGCGAGGCTGAAAGCTTGCACAATGTCCTGTATTGCTTTTGGTTGGCCCTTGTAAAAAAGCGATTGTATGGATTTTTATTTTGTTTGTTTGTGGGCCAGTACAGCTGGTCGCTACTTTTTCCAGTTTAGCCATTCCATTTTAGACATTCTGGCCTAAGCTTTTCCCTCACATAAAGAGTAGTCCACTGCTAGGTTTCCTGGGAGCGAGGTCACATCTCAGTTGGAAAATACCTGGAGACTTTGGGGGTGGATCCAGAAGAGGGCGGGGTTTGGGGAGGGGTGGGGCCTAATCATGGTCCAAAGCCCTAGAGCCCACCCTTCCAAGCAGCCATTTTCTCCAGGGGAGCTGATCTCTGCCAGCTGGAGATAGGTTGTAAAAGCAGGAGATCTCTACGCCCCACCTGGAGGCTGGCAACCTCCCTGGGCCTGACCCGGCTTTGTTTTGGCCTTGTTCTAGGGTTGCTAGTCCCCAGGTAGAAGGAGGGGATCCCCTGGTTCAGAGATCCTCCCCCGACTTCAGGGTCATCAGAAAGTGGTGGTGGTGGGGAAATGTCTGCTGGGGATTCCATTATTCCCTATGGAGACCAATTCCCATAGGGTATAATGGAGAATTGATCTGTGGGTATCTGGGGGGCTGTTTTTGTGGTAGGGGCACCAAATTTGTAGCATAGCATCCAGTGCCTCTCTCCAAAATACCCTCCAAGTTTCAAAAGGATTGGACCAGGGGGTCCAGTTCTATGAGCCCTAAAAGGTGCCACTATCCTTCATCATTTCCAATCGAGGGAAGGCATTTAAAAGGTGTGTGGTCCCTTGAAATGTGGTGGCCATAAACCCTTTTGGAGTTCAATTATGCTTGTCATACCCTTGCTCCTGGCTCCACCCCCAAACTCTCCTGGCCCCATCCCCAAAATCCCCAGGTATTTATTGAATTGAACTTGGCAACCCTACCATGCTCTCACTTTTCCCTGCCATGCCTTTGGCAGCAGCTTAGGTCTGACATAAAACAGTGAGGACAGGATCTTATCCGTGGGTGTTTGGAGTGTGTGTGTGTGATTGTGCAGTTTGGAATAAATTCCCGGAGTGACTCAGACTTCTGTCCCCACATCCAAACTTACGTGTCTGTTTGGGAGGTGGGGGGAACGGATGTCTCCCCCCACACACCCTGGTTCCTATGGAAGCAGCGCATCAGAAGAGTAAGGTAAGAAGGAAGGGCTTGAAAGGAATCATCAGCTTCTTTTTAACTCTGTGTGTCTTGTTTTGCAATGAGATAGCAGCTAGCTTTGGAGCTGTTAGCAGTTGTCTTTTCAGGAGCCTACTGTGGCCAGGAACAGATCTTTTGTGAACAATACTAAACGGTGGAGCCTTGCGAGCAAAAATTCTACTTTGTGTGCTACTGGCATTAAAGTTGAATCCAAGAAGGCAGCCGTGTTGGTCTGGAGTAGTAGAACAGCTTAGTTTTATTCAGAACGTAAGCTTTTGTGTGCAGGCACACTTCTTCAGACGAGGAATGAGGTTCAGTAAGCAGAGTCACATATAGCTGGTGGGGTTTGGAATGCCAAGAGGGTACAAAGTTAAAATCCAATCGCAGAATAGTAAAATTAACAAATTCAGAAAAACTTTGATCTGGATTGCATTAGCTTGGGAAACCATAAAACAGTAACATGTCAGAAAAGTTGTGAGCTACTGCATACATTAGTCTGCTCTGGGGCCATTTTTCCTGAGCTAAGACAAAAACATGTGCGCAGGAGGCTAAAAAACTGTGAACTGGCTCACACTAACTCAGCTTAGAGGGAACACTGCTCCCAGAGACAGGGACCAGCAAATAGACACTGTCCCTGATCAATAGGGAAGGTTACAACCAATGTTCCCTCTAAGCTGTGGAGTCTTGTGAACAAAAATTCTACTCTGTGTGCCACTGGCATTCAAGTTGTGAGCTACTGCATACATTAGTCTGCACTGGGGCCATTTTTCCTGAGACAAAAATGTGTGAGCGGGAGGCTAAAACACTGTGAGCCTGCTCACACTAACTCAGCTTAGAGGGAGCATTGTTTGTGAGTTATTTCCAGAACAGAGTAACGCTGAGCTTTCTTGAGAGCAAAGATTTGGATTTCTTACTGTTGCATCAGTACACTGGCTTTGCCAAGAGTGTTGGGGTAGCAGTGCACGCCAAGAACAGAGTTTGTGCTCAGAACAGCAGTTACAAAAAGTTAGAGATGTGTCCTAGCTAACTCTCAATTTGTGGAGTCGGCATTTTTCCTCCTCCAGCCTACACTATGCCCTCCTGCCCGTCTCTGTCTCACTGTAAGGTTGCCAATCCCCAGGTGGGGGCAGGGGAGGCCCCTGTTTGGAGGCCCTCCCCCCCACTTCAGGGTCATCAGAAAGCAGGGGAAGGGGAGGGAAATCTCTGCTGGGAACTCTATTATTCCCTATGGAGACTTATTCCCATAGGAAATAATGAATTGATCCGCGGGTATCTGGGGCTCTGGGGGCCCCCTGTTTTTTGAAGTAGAGGCACCATATTTTCAGTATAGCATCCAGTGCTTCTCCCCAAAATGCTTTCCGATTTTCAAAAAGATTGGACCAGGGGGTCCAAGTCTATGAGCCCCCAAAGAAGGTGCCCCTATCCTCCATTATTTCCAATGGTGGGAAGGCATTTAAAAGGTGTGCAGTCCCTTTCAATGTGATGGCCAGAACTCCCTTTGGAGTTCAGTCATGCTTGTCACACCCTTGCTCCTGGCTCCACCCCCAATTTCTCCTGGCTTCACCCCCAAAGCCCCCAGACAATTGGACTTAACTGACCTAACCCACCTTGCAGCACTGTTGGGAGGGTAAAATGGGGAGAGGAGTGACCATCCTGAGCTCCTTAAGATAAAATGTGGCCGGCTGCAGTCTGCGAAATCTCAGCTTGCGGGGGCGGGGAGGGCTGCCTGATCTCTTTGAACTGTACAGTACCGTGCTAGGCATGTATTGTTGTGGTTTTGGGGAGTGTGATGACCGCTGGAACAGAAGGGCACAGCCTGGGTAGGGTTCCAGAAAGGGCACCAGAGGTTTAAATTTTTGGTTTAAAATTTTTGCAATGGGTTATTGTCGATCAAAACAACAAGGTTCCCAAGCCAAGTCCGTTTCTGTCATCAGATGTTGATACTACATAGAAAAAACAATTGTTGAAGCAGGGCCTGAGTTTTTAGTCATTTATTAATTCCTTTATTGCCTGACTTTCTCAGTGAGAAACAATCACCACCGTACAATTCAATCAAACAGCCTACAGCAGGGGTGGCCAATAGTAGCTCTCCAGATTTTTTTTTGCCTACAACTCCCATCAGCCCCAACCAGCATGGCCAATGGCTGGGGCTGATGGGAGTTGTAGGCAAAAAACATCTGGAGAGCTACTGTTGGCCACCCCTAGCCTACAGGGTCCCTCTGAGCTGTGGAGTCTGGTGAGCAAAAATTCTACTTTGTGAGCTACTGGTATTAAAGCTGTGAGCTACTGGTATTAAAGTTGTGAGCTACTGGTTACATTAGTCTGCTCTGAGGCCATTTTTCCTGAGCTGAGACAGGAAAGCATTATTGGACAGCATCCAATAAACTAGGGGTGTCAAACATGTGGCCCAAGGGCCAAATCAGGCCCCCCTGGAGGGCTCCTATCAGGCCCGTGAGTAACTGGCTATCGTCTGCTTCCTTCTCCCTCTCTCTTACTCCCTTCTACATAACAGCTTGCTCAATCGCACAGGAGCTACACAGCAAAGCCTTTATTTTCTCAGAGGCTCTTCCCTTGAGGAGGAAGGAGGGGAGGGAGAACTTGCTTTGCCAGGCTCTCTCAATCACACAGCAGAGCTACTGAGCCAAGTTCATCTTCCTTCTATTGACTGAGGCTCCCCCCCCCCCCAGTCCCCTGGGGAAGGAGACAGGGAGAAGGAAGCAATTGACAGCCAGTTGCTCAGGGGCTTGATCCGGCCCTCGGGCTGCATGTTTGACACCTTGGTGTACAGCTTTACAGGTGAAATCCAGCCTCTTGGATTGGACCTGATGGCTACTAACTGCTGCTCAGAAAGACATAGGAAGTGTCTCCTTGGGCAGAATACCTTGGCTTCTCATCCACCTAAGAGGTGGACTAGAGGAAAGGGCATCCCAATGGTTTATTACATTTATAAAAAGAAAATTGTAACCTGTCATGAGTCTTAATGAGGAAGGCAGACTATAAATTACGTAAATAGGTAAATATTATCAGCCTTGACCTACATAGGCAGGTTGGATTCCCAGTCCCTCTCCCATTTGGAAATGTAAACGTTATCCCAAGAGTTAGAAAACTTTGTAGGAGTTTGGGAGTAGATTTCAAGCAGTAGAAAATGTTGCCTAACCGTATCTCTAGCAAAGATTTGAATCTGGGTTTTAAAAAAAACCTGTCGCTTAAAAAATTAAAACTATTAAAATATACACGGCGCTGAGTAAGTGCTGTTCAAAATCCAAAGCAAATAAACAGATCATTTGAAGGAGTATGTTGAGTAAACGTGAGGTTTTAAAAAAATTGGTTGAAAAAACAACAACAAAGCGCATCTAATGCAATATTGTTCCCAGTCCACTTGTGTGCTTATACTTTGAAATAAATACAGATTTACAGCAAGGTGATTCATTAATCCTTGAATTGAATGTGGGGGAAGGAGAGAAATCTGGCAAGTGATTAGAACATGGAATGGAGGCAGAGCTTCAAAATGAATGTTAGTTGGGAAACCCGGGCATGCACAGATGGCCAAAAATAGTTCATGAAGTTGGACACAAAGGGTGAGAAAGAAGAAAAAGGAGGCTTGGATTTATACCCCGCCCTTCACTCGGAATTTTAGGGCAGCTTACAATCTCCTTTCCCATCCCCTCCCCACAACAGATACCCTGTGAGGCAGGTGGGGCTGACAGAGCTCTGACCCAAGATCACCCAGCTGGCTTCATGTGGAGGAGAAGTGGAGAATCAAACCCCGTTCTCCAGATTAGAGTCTGCCGCTCTTAACTACTACACCACAGTTGACTCTCAAGGAAAGGCAGTATATTAAGCTGAAATGAATTTAACTGTGATTCCAGTCCTTGAGAATGCTAGGTACTGCAGTCCTGTGAAAGGTGCTAGTAATCTATAGGGTTCCCAGCACCTTTTTTTTTTAAAAAGTTCAAGGTAGTCCCCTGTGCAAGCACCGGTCGTTTTCAACTCTGAGATGATGTTGCTTTCACAATGTTTTCACAGCAGACTTTTTATGGGGTGCTTTGCCATTGCCTTTCCCAAGTCATCTACACTTTCCCCCCAGCAAGCTGGGTAACCAGCTTCCGCTGGGATCGAACTCAAGTCGTGAGCAGAGGGCTCCGACTGCAGTACCGCAGCTTTACCGCTCTGCACCACGGGCTCTTTGGAAAACTACAGTTCCCATGATTCTTTGGGGTTGATGGTAGAACTGGGATAGCAGCCTCACTGTAAGCTTGCAATATAGACCTGGCTGGAGGTGGGTCAGGCTGCCAAACTTCTGCCTTTCTCTTGTGTTCCCAGGGTTCACATGGCCAGGTAATCATTTGTGCTTCTAGCAGCATGTGTGAATGGATGATGCATGCTGGTGTGCAAATTGTCGTGCTGACCAAATCACTTTGAGGGGCAGAGGGCTTCAGGGCTTTGCATTCTGTTGCAGTGAAGATCGGAGGAAGTGCTTCATTAAAATTTACGCTCCCCATTGATCGCCTGGTTTTCCCCTTTGTGCGCACCTCAGGTGCTTTGAGGCTAACGATGGGATTGTGGTGGTTTCATCTGGAGAAAACCGCCTCCTTGATGAAGGCATTTTGTTTTGTGGTGAGCCGACCTGACTTTAATGCGGCTTGTCAGTTTGTGGTATCCATTTGGTACTGTTTCAATCAATAAAAGGAAATAGGGATTGGTGCTGCGTGAGATGGATGGTAGTCTGATCGGCCGCATGCGTCGTTGCTGCAATTTCGGAAAGGTTTGCAGTGGGTGATCCATCTCATTTTGCTGGGAGACGAAAATTTCAGTTCTGCACAGCTAAGGAATGTTACCATAGATAGAGGGAGATTAAGGAATCCTCCCTCCTTCTGTGAGCTTCGAATGAGATTGTTTAAGGCTCAGGGGTGTCAAACTGCCTGCTTCGGAAGGGAGGGCAGGATATAAATCAAATACATGAATAAAAATAGTTATGAGGGCTGAATCTGACATAAATGAGACCTTGTCAGGCCGGGCCATATTGGGCTGGGCCGGGCCGGCCCTGTGTGTACCTGTTTAAGATTAGGTAGCAGAGATACAAACTTTATAAAGGACCCAGACAAACACAATTTGAGGCCTGTTTGCTCCAGATTAAATAATTTAGGTTGCGATCATCGCACACACTAAAAAAATGCACTTTCAATGTACTTTCCAGCTGGATTTTGCCAGTTCACGCAGTAAAATCCAGTCGGGAAATGCATTGAAAGTGGATTGGGAAGTGCATTTTTTAGTGCGTGCGATCGCAGCCTTACTTAACCAGCATTGTATTGGAATGGAACAGTGGCAAGATTGTAGGGAACAGAAAGCAAAGCGGGTTTTCTAGCACCTTAGCAGGTCTTCAGGAGGGTTTGTGGAAATAACCCAGGGAGGACTAAGAAGCAAGTGGGTTTTATATCCCAAAACTGCAATGCTGGATCAGTATAGGAACAATGGTAGAAGATGGAGCAAAAGGATGATAAAGACTATGGAACAATATACCTGCTGTGGAAATAGAACAAAGCAGGAGTCCAGTAGCACCTTTAAGACCAAAAAGTTGTATTCAGAATGTAAGCTTTCGTGTGCATGCACACTTCATCAGATGGTTATATTTAGTACAGTGAGCAGAGCTACATATGGCTGGTGGGCAGTGGTTTAGAATGCAAAGTGGTACAAAGTTAAAATCCAGTGGCAAAATAGTGCAATTAACACAATGAAAGAACATTTGGCCTGGATAGCATTTGTGTGGGAAACCAATAAAAGGTAATAAAAGCTGTCTGTTAATTGCCCTATTGCACTTGGTCTTAAAGGTGCTTTCTTTGTATTTCTCCCATGGGACTCAGGGAACTGGGCAAAGGAAGCACTGGCTCTTTTCTTCCTTCCCCAGGGGACCAGGAAGGGGAGGAGCCTCAGACAATAGAAGGAAGAGAGACTTGGCTCAGTAACTCTGCTGTGCCTGGCAAAACAAGCTCTCCCTCCCTCCCTTCCTCCACAAGGGAGGATCCTCAGCCAATGGAGAAGATAGAAGCTTTGCTTTGTAGCTCCTGTGCGATCGAGCAAGCCTGGCAAAGCAAGCTGTGATGCAGAAGGAAGTGAGGGAGTTAGAGAATTAGAGAGAAGGAAGCAGATGACAGCTAGTTGCTTGGGGACCTGATTCAGCCCCCAGGCCGCATGTTTGACACCCCTGGTTTAAACTGTACAGATGTTATCATTTGATGGCAGCAGTTGGGTTTTTTTATGATTGACAGGTAGGGTTGTCAGTCTGGAGCTGGCAGCTGCTTGGGAGCATTTTGGGAGATGCAGATATCACTTCTAGCAAAAACTTGGGGAGAGACTCTATGGTAAAACCATAGAGGACTTTGTTCCAAATCCGATAGTGGTGTATGATATGCAGAAAAATCACAAATATATCCCCTTGCCCCCCTTCTCATGATCTGCCTAAGTTCACAGAATCTGCATTGCTGTCAGAGGCCATCTAGCCTCTGCTTAAAAACCTCCAGAGAGCCCACCACCTCCCGAGGGAAGCCTGTTCCACTGAGGAATTGCTCTGTCAGGAAGTTCTTCCTAATGTTTAGCTGAAAACTCTTTTGATTTCATTTCAATCCGTTGGTTCTGGTCTGACCTTCTGGAGCAACAGGAAACAACTCCACCCCATCTTCTGTAGGACAGCCCTTCAAGTACTTGAAGATGGTGAACATATCACCTCTCAGCCACCTCCTCTCCAGGCTAAACATGCCTAGCTCCTTCAACCTTTCCTCATAGGACTTGGCCTCCAGACCCCTCACCATCTTCATTGCCCTCTTTATCCCTGACCTGTATAGCCCAGGCTAGCTAGATCTCATCAAATATCGGTAGGTAGCTAAGCAGCATTGGCTCTGGTTGGTTCTTCTGTGAAGACCACCGAGGAATACCAGGGTCACGATGTAGAGGCAGGCAATGGCAGGCCACCTCTGAACATCTCCCGTCTTGAAAACCCTATGGGATTGCTATAAGTCAGCTATGACCAGAGTTCCCTCAAAGCTGAGTTGGTGTGAGCTAGCTCACAATTTTTTAGCCTCCAGCTCACACATTTTTGTCTCAGCTCAGGAAAATGGCCCTAGAGCAAACTAATTTATGCAGTAGCTCACAACTTTAATGGCAGTAGCTCACAAAGTAGAATTTTTGCTCACAAGACTCCACAGCTTAGAGGGAACATTGTTTGTGATTTGATGGGGCTTTTCACCGCATTGTCCTTGAAAAATCTTCCCCAGTGAGGCTCGCCTGGAAACCTACTTACTTTGCTACTAGTCTAAAACACGCTTTCTCCTGGGTTTTTAATTTAGGGGGTTTGATCTTTTAAAAATTTGTAATGGTCTACTTCTGGCCCAAGGATCATTTTTTGCATCTGCAGCATTTTAGACTGCCCGATGGGTGTTATACACCGTGAAGCTCTAGCTGTTTTAATGCCGTTGGCTTGGGGGTTTTTAGTGCCATTTTGTCAAAGGCTCATTTTCTTGGTGGCTCAATTTTCATATCTTTAATTCCTTGCTGCTTCAGGCAGGTCATTGGGAGGATTTGCACATATACATAAATACGTCAGTCAAAATGTAAAACCCAGTGTAGGATGAAACAAGATAAGCGGATCCATCCAGCAGGTAGCTAGCTTGAAGTGATGAATTACAGATGAGGCCATTGTGTTGCTGGTCTTAAGGTCACAGATCTCCTAAAGAAAAATTTTCCAAGGGAGAATGCAAATGGAAATCGCTGAATTAACATATGTTGAAAAATTTAGCACCATCTGTCAGTCAGGTCTTCACAGGGACCTATCATGCCTTACTCATTACAGATGCTAATGTTTTGCTTTTGCTTCAAACACCCTTGGTATAATTGCACTGTATTTCTGCAACTTTGTACTGGAAAGATCTGCTTTATCCGGTTGCACCTTGCTCTAAGTTTTACATTTTTGCCTCTCTAACGACAGCTCCGAGCATCTCATGCCCATGCTGAGTAAACTGATTGCTCCTTGAGTTGGATCACTTGTTTTGAGCCAGCCTCCCTTTGAAAGATGCACACGTCACACCTTTCTTTTGTGTATATAGATCAGCTTGGTGGATGTAGCCTTCATGCATCTGAGGAAGGGAGCTCTGAATCACGAAAGGTTATGTTGCAGTAAACTTTGCTAGCCTTTTAAGATGGCTACCTCTCTAGAACAAGGACCCCCAAAAGGGTGCCCATGGGGCCTGCCAATACCTTTCTTTGTGCCCCCCAAATGTCGTTAGAAAGCAGGAGGGGCTTTTGCCTAGCTGCTGATTGGCTGTTAGAGATTTGATTGGCTGTGAAGATTTTTTAAAAACTTGCCTCGGCAGCAGCTGCCACCACAGCACAAGAATGTTCATGTTTTGACTGAAGGTAAGCTGCGGTGGCCATTTTGTGACTGGCTTTGCCTTCTGTGGTGGTCAGTTTGTGGCAGTCATTTTGAGGCTTTGCCCACCATGCTGTATCCAAGGTTGCCAATCCCCAATTGGGGGCAGGGGATACCCTGGTTTGGAGGCCATCCACTTTAGGGTTATCAGAAAGCCGGGTGGTGGGTGGTGTGTGGAGAAATGTCTGCTGGGCTCTATTATAACTTATGGAGACTGGTCCCCATAGGGTATAATGGAGAATCAATTAATGCGTATCTGGGGCCCTGAGGGGGCTGTTTTTTTAGGTAGAGGCACCAGATTTTCAGCATAGCATCTGGTGCCTCTCCTCAGCCCCCCCCCCCCAAGTTTCAAAAAGATTGCACCAGGGGATCCAATTCTATGAACCTCAAAATAAGGAGCTCCCATCCTCCATTATTTCCAATGGAAGGAGTGTGGTCCCTTTAAATGTGATGGTCAGAATTCCCTTCAGAGTTCAGTCATGCTTGTCACACAACTGTGTTCCTGGCTCCACCCCCAAAGTCTCCTGGCTCCACCCCCAAAGTCCCCAGATATTATTTCCTGAGTCAGACCTGGCAACCCTAGCTGTGTCTGAATTCCAAAGGCGCTCCTATGATCAAAAAGGTCGGGGGGGGGGGCCTGCTTTGGAATTATCCATGAGAGGATCTGTGTTCTTATCCTGTGATTTTTTGGCTTGCATAGGAGCCTTTGGAAAGGAGAGTTAGTCAACAGGAAAGATGACACAGGGCAGCATAGTGTTGGTGAACAGGTTTAAACATAGGCAAGGTTCACACTCTGCCTCTCAAAACAGCCCTGGAGGGAGGCTAGGCTGGGAGGGAGTGACTGGCCCATAGCTGTGAGTTGAAGGCTCAAGGCTGTGTAGGATTTTGAACCTGACAGTTCAGTCTATCTAAGCAAGTTACACCCTCCTGAGCCTATTGCCTTGAATGGACTTTGGAGGGGTGCAGGTTGCGATGGTTCTTTGGTACTGGCACCCTCGGTCCATCAAAGCAAGTTTGGCTACCCCTGGTTTAGACGAAAACCACTCAAGACAATAGGTTTAGGATGAACTGCAGTCCGCCTCCCTGGAGTCCAGAACTCTCTTGTAGACTAATTGAGCCGTAATTGAGTGGATTGCAAATGATCTCTGAACATCAGACATCTTCTACCAGATTTCATTCCAGAACCCACCGGCAAGAAAAAAGCATCAACAATCCTTTAGCTTGGAGAGGAGGCAGCTAAGAGGTGATGATCGCACCTGAGAGGTGATATGATCACCATCTTCAGGTACTTGAAGGGCTGTCATCTAGAGAGGATGGTGTGGAATTGTTTTCTGCGGCCCCAGAAGGTAGGACCAGAAGCAGTGGGTTGAAATTAAATTAACAGTTTCCGGCTCAACATTAGGAAGAACTATCTGACCATTGGAGCGGTTCCTCAGTGGAACAGGCTTCCTCAGGAGATGGTGGGCTCTCCTTCTTCGGAGGTTTTTAAACAGAGACTAGATGGCCATCTGACAGCAATGAGCATCCTGTGAATTTAGGGGGAGGTATTTGTGAGTTTCCTGCATTGTGCAGGGGGGGTTGGACTAGATGTCCCTGAAGGTCTCTTCCAACTCTATGATTCTGTGATCCTCCAACCATACCCCGCTGAGCTGGAATAAGATTACCAGGGATTTCACGGCCTCTGTTTCTTCCTGTTGCTGCTAATTCAGTCCCACCCACTTCCTACAAGGACTACCTTTAATAATATGGGCTTTACTGTAACCCTAACTGGGTGTGGCACACTTTGCAGTTTGAAATAAACAGTCACCATGTGCTATATAATTCAAGCTGCCTGCGATTACAGGCTTCAAGACAGGAGTTCTCGATTATAGGCATGCTGCCCAATTTAGGTAACCTCCATGGCTGAATTTTTGCAAGCAGTCGTGGCTTTGCGTGGCTCATGGGGTGCCCAAGGCTTTGGTTTTGAAAGTGTATTATAGAAGAAGAGGAGTTGGGTTTTTATACCCTGCCTTTCACTACCCGAAGGAATCTCAGAGCGGCTTACAATCTCTTTCCCTTCCTCTCCCCATAACAGACAGCCTGTGAGGTAGGTGGGGCTGAGAGAGCTGCTCTTGAAAGAAAAGCTCTAACAGCACTATGACTGACCCAAGGTCACACCAGCAGCTGCATGTAGAGGAGAAGTGGGGAATCAAACCCACATCTTCTACCTGGTCTCTGTGCTTCACACTGATGGGATATAGTGGGCCTGCTGAATCGGTACTTCAAAGCCTAAGACGAGGATTTTCGCGCCCGTCCCACCGGGCATGTGCAGCTCTCCACTGCGCATGCCCACTAGGACGGGCATGAGAATCCTGCCAGTTCCTTTCTGACCGCTGCATGGACAGGATCTTTCTCCCGTCTCTCATTGGTACTCACCTTCGTTGCCTTTTTCTTCGGATTTCTTCGATTACTTTGTTCTTCTTCGCTTTCGCAAACCTACAAGAAAAACAAGGACACTTCAGTGCGTGAGTTTTTCTAGCTTGTCTCCTCCCTGGATGCGGGGGGGACACCCTTCCCTTTCCTCCCGAGCACATGGAAAAGTTGTGGTGATGCTTCAAATGCAGCAAGAAGTGCGGCAGCAAACTACCTCCCCCTGATGGCCACGATCTTTGCCTCCTTTGCCTTGGTGAGGGACACCGCCCGGAGACCTGCATACATTGCGCTAAGTTCTCTCAATAAACGTGGAAGAATCGCGCCGCGTGACTTCAAACAGCGCTTATGGAAGCAGCACACCCCCAGGATGCAGTCCCAAGTCGACTTGGGACGCGCGTCGACGTTGACCTCGTCCACGCCGACTCCTTTCGGTACGGCTCCTTCTGTTGCCGACAGGTGAGTGTGGAAATGCTTGACCCCGGCACCTACCTTGGAACCCTCCACTCCTGCAAAGAAACACAGGGAGGAAAAGGAGCGTAAGAGGGACAAGGACAAGAAACATAAGACTCCCAAGAGCCTTTGAGAAGGATTGAGCCAATCCACCACCCCGGCCGCAGCAATCCATAGAGGAGTCGCCGGTCTCTCCATCTGAAGACCTTCGGGCCTATGGCGATTTCGTCAAGCGTATGGCCCATTCCTTATCGCTACCGATCTCGCAGCCAAAGCCCCTTGTTACCGCCACGGTCTTCGACATCGTCCAGCGTGATGTGTCCACACCAGTAGCCTTGCCCATGACCTCGGTACTTCTTCAGGCAGCAAGGTCTTGTGGCCGAAACCGGCATCTACCCCGGTCTCCACCAGATGCGCAGATCATATGTACAAGACGCAGGAAGCGGCCTTGTTCCTCTTCAGTCCCCCCAGACCTAACTCAGTTGTGGTATCTTCCTCGTCAAAAAGCGAGCGCACACATTCCACTCCTCCTGATAAGGAGGGGAAGAAACTTGACTCTTTCGGCTGCAAGGTATACTCTGCAGGTGCATTGGGGATCAAGACGGCAAGCTACGAGGCCTGCATGGCCAGGTATCAATATGCCCTCTGGAAAAAGCTAGCAGACATATTACCTTCCCTCCCTGAGGACAAGGCTTTAGAGCTGAGACGACTCCAGAAGGAGGGCATGCTCGTTGCGAAACACCAGATCAACGCAGCCAAACGTTCTGTAGATGTCTTTGCCAAGATGCTGACTACGGCAGTTACCATCCGTTGCCATGCATGGCTCTGCATCACGGCCCTGCCCCAGGACACCAGGGCGTGGATTGAGGACCTTCCCTTTGAGGGAGACGGGCTGTTCAGCTCGACTACTGACATGGTCTTCCAGGATCTAGACGAAAGCATCAAGACTTCCAAAATACCTGGGGGTTTCTACTTCCTCTCGTCCTAAGTCTAAGACTTGGTTGAAATCTTGGCCCAAGAAACCCTTCACTATGTCAACTCCTGAACAGACGTTTACCCAGCACTCTCAGTCAGGGCACTCTAGGCCGTCTTACGGTAACAAACAGAAGTTTTCCTCACAACAACAACAACAACACAGGCCTAAGGGGGGGTAAGACGCCCAAACAGGGCCTTTGACTCTCCCAGCACCACCACCCTCTCTCACCCACCTGTCCCCGTACTTACCCGCATGGAGAAACATCACCACCAACAGCTGGGTTCTGTCCATCATAGAACACGGCTATTGAATCGAATTCATCCAGCGACCCCCTACATCAGATCTGATAATGACACCTCCCTCGGAGGTCCTCCTGCAGGAAGTCACAAACCTCATATAAAAACAGGCTATAGAACTGGTTCCCCCTACCTCCCCTGCGGGGTTCTACTTCCGGTATTTTACTGTCCCCAAGCGGGATGGGGGCCTCCAACCCATCTTGGACCTCCGGGCCCTCATTATCTACAAAAAGTTACGTATGACATCCCTTCAGTACATCCTTCCACTGCTGGACAGAGACGCCTGGATGGCTACTCTGGACTTGAAGGATGCGTATTTCCATATTACAATACACCCCCACTTCCGGCAATACCTGCAGTTTGCTATTGGGAACCAACGCTTCCAATACACCTCACTCCCCTTCAGGATCTTGACTGCCTTCCGGGTCTTTATGAAGACTATGATACCGTAGTCATCACCGCTTATCTCTGCCTTCAGGGGATCATAATATTCCCTTATATAGATGACTGGCTGGTAGTGGTCTTGGCAGCGAACACCCTCCAGTCACACCTCAACACCATTTTACTCCTTCTCAGAGACCTGGGACTCCAGGTCAATCTGCTGAAATCTCACCTTGTCCCATCCATGAGAGTATGGTTCATAGGAGCCATTCTGGACACTCACCTTGGCCGCACCTTTCTCCCTCAGGAACGGGCGGATGTGCTGGTCGCCCTTATCACCGAGATCAGGAGTCAGGACGAAGCTTCAGTGCTCCAGATACAAAGGCTTCTGGGACTGATGGCAGCCACCACAGCTGTGCTTCTCCACGACCGCCTCCGTATGCGACCACTGCAGTTGTGGTTTGTGAGAATGCTCCAGCCGACGCATCATCTGCAGTCTCGTCGTCTTGTATTACCAGCTCATGTCCTGATCTCCCTGACATGGTGGGAACAGAGCCTCAACCTCCTCTGGGGCGTTCCATTTCTACTGCCAGCCCCATCTGCGGTGGTGATGACAGATGCTTCTTTTTGGAGCTGGGGAGCACATCTCAATGGCCTGTATGTCGGTGGGCCTTGGGAGCCCCACCTCCGAAGTCATCATATCAATTATCTGGAGCTCCTGGCGATACGGTACACCCTTCACTCTTTCCACCGTCTCCTCCGCGGCCGTGTGGTGTCTTTTCTGATGGACAACACTACCGCCCTATACTATATGAACAAGCAGGGGGGACGGTCTCCAGGACTCTGCCAATTGGCCAGCGGCATTTGGGAAGACTGCCTCCAATGGGACATCCACCCGGTGATGATTCATCTTCCAGGTGTCCAAAACACCACGGGAGACACCCTGAGCGGGGGGGGGGGGGGGCTCCGCCTTCCACGAGTGGGAGCTCAACTGGAAGTACCTCAGTCCCCTCTTCGATGAATGGGGTCGCCTGGACGTAGACGTCTTTGTGACAAAGGCGCAACACAAAGTGCCCGACCTTCTGCTCCAGGGGGGCCATGATCCCCTATCCCTGGGGGGCGGCCTTCTTTATCCGTGGGGAGAGCAGCATCTCTTCCTCTTTCTCCCTCTGCCTTTGATGACCAGAGTAGTCGCCAAGGTCCAAGCACAGAGACCCACAGGGATCTTAATCGCCCCCCTGGTGGCTGCGGCAACCCTGGTTCCCGGTTCTCCTTCAGTTGTCTGCCCAGACCTTTCGTCAGTTTCCGCCAGAACCGGATCTGTTGGTGGCTCACGGGGGTTGCCTCCTACATCGCAGCATTCCACACCTGAAACTCACGGCATGGCAGCTACCATGATGTCTATACGAGAGCATATCGACCACGTTCTCCTAAATAGCAGGCATCCTACAACTCGATGCTCCTATGAGGGCAAGTGGAAAGCCTTGTTTTTGCTCACCCGTCGGTCAAGAAGTTCCTGAGGGGTCTAGCCCGCCTTGTACCAGTGCATAGATGCCCAGCTATCCCCTGGGACCTCCCGGTGGTGCTTTATCGCCTTACTCTGCCTCCCTTCGAACCTATGGCAAATTCTCCTCACCTCCTGGCCTGGAAGACTGCCTCCCTTGTCGCTATCACTTCTTCCAGAAGGGTGGGGGAGTTTAGAGCTCTTTGCTGTGATCCGCCTCATATCGTGTTTTCAGACAGCGGGGTCTGCCTGACTCCCGACTTGAACCCTTCCTAAGGTGGTGTCAGTCTTCCACCTATCCGCAGATATCAATCTGCCCATTTCCCCCCCTAATCCTATGACGGCTGAGGAGCGTCGCCTGCATACCTTAGATGTCCGGCGGGCACTCTTCTTTTACCTCCATCGTACCAAGGGATCCAGGAGATCCACTTCGCTTTTTGTTTCCTAGGCTTCCGGCTTGCTTGGGCAAGGCATTTCCTCCCAGCGCCTATCGAAGTGGATTGTTGAGGCCATACGGACTTGTTACCTGCTAGCTAAACAGCCTCTACCAGGACCTGTGTGGGCACACTCCACCAGGGTGGTGGCGTCCTCTACAGCGTTTCTCCAGGGAGTGCCCTTACAGGAAGTCTGCCAAGCAGCCACGTGGGCTACGCCTCACACCTATGTGCGACACTACTCTCTGGACGTTAGAAGGCGCCAGCGTGCCGCAGTGGGCGTGGCAGCGCTGCAATCAGCGATTTCCTGAGCACCGTTCCAGCACTCACCTCCAGGTTGGTCTTATGGCTTGCTAGTCTCCCATCAGTGTGAAGCACAGAGACCACGAAGAAGATAAACAGATTGCTTACCTGTAACTGATGATTTTCGAGTGGTCATCTGTGCAGTCACACTACCCTCCCTCCTTCCCCTCTGCTGTCGGTTCTCATGAGCTTACAGCGGTCAGAAGGAACTGGCGGGATCCTCGTGCCCATCCTAGTGGGCATGCGTGGTGGAGAGCCACGCATGCCCGGTGGGACGGGCGTGAAACTCCTCTTTTCTTAGACTTTGAAGTACCGATCGGGATCGGCGCAGGCGCACTATATCCCATCAGTGTGAATGCACAGATGACCACTCGAAGATCATCAGTTACAGGTAAGCAACCTGTTTTTCTCCAGATTAGAGCCTGCCGCTCTTAACCACCATACCAAACTGGCTCCCCGATAGATGCCCATGCAAGGGGTAATCTTTGTGAGTGATGACAGTGTTTTAACAGGATGCAGTCCTGTGGTGAGCTGCATACCCCTATGTTTAGGCCAGGCTGTGATTACGCTGTGTGGTATGAAGCTGAGGATACAGGAAAGCAAACGCAGTGTGATGTGTTATTAAGACAAGCGATGCTAACACTCATGACATTTTGCATGGCCACTCAGTGCAGAGTCAACCTTACTGATTCCACCTGGCCACTACTGAAGACTTCTGAAGATCTACAGGAGGAGCTCTGGTGTCCTGGAGGGGCTGTGGCTTAGTGGTAGAGCATCTGCTTGGCATGCAGAAGATTCTAGATTCAATCCCCAGTATCTCCAGTTAAAAGATCTGGCAATAAAAGACTTCTAAGACAGGGGTGGCCAAACTTGCTTAACATAAGAACATAAGAATATAAGAGAAGCCATGTTGGATCAGGCCAGTGGCCCATCCAGTACAACACTCTGTGTCACACAGTTGGCCATAACAACCAAGTGCCATCAGGAGGTCCACCGGTGGGGCCAGGACACTAGAAATCCTCACACTGTTGCCCCTCCCAGGCACCAAGAATACAGAGCATCACTGCCCCAGACAGAGAGTTCCAACAATATGCTGTGGCTAATAGCCACTGATGGACCTCTGCTCCATATGCTTATCCAATCCCTTCTTGAAACTGGCTTTGCTTGTAAGAGCCATATAGAATAAATGTCAGATGTTTGAGAGACGAAAGATATGAATATCAGATGTTTGGAAGCAAGGAAGGAAGATGGGAGAGGTGGAAAGAAAGCAAATTTAACTTTAAATGCATTCTCCAAGCTACCTGATGGGGCTATGGGGGCTTCAAGAGCCACACAATATGTGTGAAACAGCTACATGTGGCTCCCGAGCTGCAGTCTGGCCACCCGTGGCCTAAGTCCTAGGAGAGCCACTGCCAGTCTGAGTAGACAATACTGACTTTGATGGCCCAAGGGTATGATTCAGTTTCATCTGTTTATGTGCCCACATCTGGCTTGCAAACGTTGAGTGCATTGAATTGAGACGTTTTTGATCTGGAGATGTGCAGGTTGCCCCTTACAAATTACTGCTGGCTTGAGTCCCTGTGAATAAGTTGAAACTGGTCAATTCAGTTCAGTGTTGTCTACTCTGGCTGGTGGTGGCTCTCCAGGGTCCCAGGTAGAGAAAGTTCTCTCCCACCACCTGCTACGGCAGATCCTTTAGCCAGAGAATGTGGAATCTTTTCCAAGCAAAGCGCGTGCTACAGCCTCTCCTTTGATCCGATCCAAACCCCACTTCTCTGGTTTATGCTGGTCTTTAGAAATCCCCTGTGTGTGAGATAGAAATAATGTGTCAGCAGGTTCATTCCCCACCAGGGCAGACCAGAACCGATGAATTGAAATCAAAAGAGTTTTTGTCTAAACCTTACGAAGAACTTCCTGGTAGTTCAAGTGGTTTACTCAGTGGAACAGGCTTCCTTGGGAGTGGGGGGCTCTCCTTCTTTTGGAGGCTTTTAAGCAAAGACTTGAGAGCCATCTGATAGCAATTCTGATCCTATGAGTTTTGGAAGATCATGAGAGGGAGAGCAGTGTTTATTGTACACTTTTATTCTATATTGAGGCTAAAATCAGGCTAGGGTTGCCAGGTTCGACTCAGGAAATATCTGGGGACTTTGGGGGTGGAACCAGGAGACTTTGGCGATGGAGCCAAGAGCAAGGTTGTGACAAGTACAATTGAACTCCAAAGGGAGTTCTGGCCATCACATTTAAAAGAACCACATTCCTTTTAAATGCCTTCCTTCCACTGGAAATGATGGAAGATGGGGGCACCTTCTTTGGAGGCTCATAGAATTGGACCTCCTGATCCCATCTTTTTGAAACTTGGGGGGGGGGAGGGTGAGGAGAGGCACCAGCTGCTATGCTGAAAATTTGGTCAAAGAAAATACGTCAAAGAAACAGTGCCCCCCAAACCCCTAGATACCCACGGATTGATTCTCCATTATACCCTATGTGGACCAGTCTCCATAGGGTATAATTGGGTGCTCAGAGGACATTTCCCTCCCCTCCCTACTTTCTGATACCTTGGGGGCAGAGGGCCTCCAAACTAGGGGATCCCCTGCCCCCCGCTGGAGATTGGCAATCCTAAATTGGCCCCGTAGTTATTTTTAACTAATTGAAAATAAATAAATGTATTTTTTTATAATAATTAAGTTATAATTATAGTTTTTAGTCATCGACCCTCTACTTTGTATGTTACTAATCTTTCAAGTACTTGTTGCCATATAAAATGCCCAGGGGGACAAGGTACAAAACACAAATAGATGCCTGTCTTGCTTGGTGCTTTACATGAGGCACAGTTCACAGTTGCGCATCCTTCATTTCATCAGGGTTTGTGCAAGAAGACGACAACGACTGCAAATTTATACTCCACTCTTCTCTCTGAATAAGAGACTCAGAGCGGTTTACAATCTCCTATATCTTCTCCCCCCACAACAGGCACTCTATGAGGTTGGTGGGGCTGAGAGGGCTCCCACAGCAGCTGCTCTTTCAAGGACAACTCCTGCGAGAGCTATGACTAATCCAAGGCCATTCCAGCAGCTGCAAGTGGAGAAGTGGGGAATCAAACCCGGTTCTCCCAGTTTAGAGTCCACACACTTAACCACTACACCAAAAAACATTTCTGTATTCCACCCAGACCTTCCAGATGCTGTACTGATCAGGATCTGAACTCGTATCATGTGTTCCTTCTGCAAAAGGAGTGTTTTTATTGCAGAGCCACTGTGTTCCTTTGACACCACCATGGCTTTTAACCTCAATCTTAATTGGAAATCTTTGTGTGGGCAAAGCAATTGCATGCGAATAAATGTCGTTTGGCTTTGGAAAAGCTGATGAAACAAAGTTTTATAATCTCTTAACCACCTGGCATCTTGTTGACCAGAAACTTGAGGATGATAATTATCTTTTGTGCAATTAGGTCGCAGGTACTAGGATAAGAAGAAGCAGCCACAGAAGCAAAAGTCAGCTGCTGTTTAAAAAAAGAGAGAGCAGCGATTTAGTTCACCACAACAGGAAATTTAGAATTTTTCACACAGATGGTTTGCCTGCTGACAAAAGTATTCAGAGGGGTGAAACCAAGGCTGGCTGTGAAGAATTCTAAGATGACCTCCACAAACTGGGCGAGTGGGCAGCAGTGTGGCAAATTAAGTTCACTGTTGGTGGCAAGTGTAAGGTGAAACAAATGGGGACAAAAAAACCTTAACCTCAAGTGTCGGCTAATGAGATCTGAACTTGCTGACACTGAGAGGGAAGATTTGTACTTATGTATTTATTTTTATTCATTTAGGAAATTTATATTCCACCCTACCCCACAAGTAGGCTCTGGGCGAATTACTAATAAAAACTAATAACAGCAGTGCTTTAAAAAAACAATTAGCCTCTTCATTATAGAGCAAGAGACAAAGTAATTCACAACATTGCAATTTCTAAAAAGGTAAAGGTAGTCCCCTCGGCAAGGACCAAGTCGTTACCGACCCATGGGGTGATGTCACATCATGACTTTTTCTTGGCAGACTTTTTACAGGGTGGTTTGCTATTGCCTTCCCCAGTCAGCTACACTTTATCCCCAGCAAGCTGGGTACTCATTTTACCGACCTCAGAAGGATGGAAGGCTGAGTCAACCTTGAGATGGCTACCTGAAGTCTCTTTAAATCATTTGGCCAAGCCAAGCCAGCTGGCGGCTTGGAGCATGCATTTAAAGTTAAAGTTGCTTGCTTTCTACCTCTTCCTCCCCCATTTATTTGCTTTCCTCCCTCCTTTTCTTCCTTCCTGTCTTAAAGCTCTCAGACATCTGATGTTGATGTCTTGCGGCTCTCAGACATGTGGCGTTTATTCTGTGTGGCTCTTACGTTAAGCAAGTTTGGTTGCTCGTGGACTACAGCATGCTTCGGCAAGGGAGGCCTGGTTGATGTAATTTGGATGCCTGCCGCCTCAACCAAAGTTCATGGGATCTTTCCCCTGTTTTTAAATGGTCGGTTGTTTTATTCAATTGTTTCTGTCCAGTGTGTCCCTAAACTTCAGCTGTGTTATGTCATGAAAAAAAGTCATTGAGAAATCAAAGTCAAAAGAGAAATACAGTCAAATAAAGTTAAAAAAGAGAGAAGAAAGCACACTTTTAAAACGTCTGAGGATATTCTGCTCTTCACTCTCTCCCCCAAACTGTGTCATGTTCCAGACAGTCTTGTGAGGGTCATAGAGACTTCCTCTTTGCGTTGCTTTCTTCAAGAGGAAGCTGCCCTTTGTCCGCTAGGTGTGGTTTTGGAGAAGTTATCAGAAGATGTTTTGGGCGGCTGAAGCAGAAGACATTGTGGGTGCCCCAGATTCAAGAATGGTGTAGTATATAGTGGAATCACTCAGGTGGTCACTTTTGTAAGGAAATAGGATTGTGGTCTACTGTGATATTTGTTGCGTGTATTGCCTTGCTGGTACTCCGTTATCTGGGTTACCTTGTAACCCAGTTGTTGTCTTATACGGGATGTCATACCTGACACAGGTTTTTATTTGCGGCATTTGCTTTAATTGGAAGGTTAGGGCATGGTTTATTCTGACACTGTGTAATGAGTGCTGTCACAAGATGGCTGCTGCCAAAGGAGGTGGAGTCAGCACAAAATGGCCACCATAGCTTATATTCAGTCACACAGAGCTATGGTGGTACAAATCTACAGAGCCAATAATCTCCAGTTGTCCATCAGAAGCACTGCTGGGCAAAATCCCCACTTGGCCCCTCAGACGTTCTAAAAATACTTGGCAGACCCCAGAAAAGGTGTCAGTGGGTCCCGTGGAGTTAGGATTGTCAGCCCCCAGGTCCCGGCAGGGGTTTCCCTTGCTTTTGGGGGCTTTGGCCTGTCACTCATCAGCTGGCCAGTGGGGGGAAACTGCACCCTTAAACAGTGACATTGTCACACAACATCCCTGACGCAATGACATCACTTCTAGGGGACATAGTGCAGTGACAATCTGAGTTTTGGGCAAACTATGGTTTTGAAGCAAAAAAAAAAAAAATGGGTTTTGCCCAAAATCCAGAGGGTCACCTTTGTCATTGCTGACGCAATGGCGTCACTGATCTATCTTCATGGCTAAAGATTGCATGCACACTTCATCACACTTCATGCACACAAAAGTTTATCCCCAGAATTAAACTTCATTGTGTCAAGAATGCCTCTTGCCATTTAGACAGGATGTTACTTTCACTTTCCGCTTTGCCAGCTACTGTCTCTGTAACAAATAAAGCATATTTCAGCCTGATCGTGGGGGCAGCCAAGGCCATCTCCGCCCAATAAGTGTGCACCTGCCAGGGGTCTGGTGGGAAAGACTAAGGGGGGGAGGGACTGCTGCTTCACACCTTAAGTTCGAATATATTACGGTTTAAGCTAAAGGTATAAGTACAAGGCATTGGCCCGCCAAAAGTCAGTTTTCGCAAGACCTCTCTTGCCCTGAAGACCTGTCAGTATTTCAATAAAAGATATTTCTTTGAATGGCCTGATGTTGATTACAAAACTGTTGAGGATTTGACACATTGGTCTAAAATGTGCCACTAGATTCAAACTTTGTTCTATTGCTTCAGACCAACGTGGCTACCCACCTGAATCTATCTTCATGGTTAAAGATGCTTAGTTATAGTTTAGCACAATGTCTGAAAGGACAAACCATGATTTGCAGTCTGCTGTCAAACCGGAATCAGGACCTTTTGTTTGGAAGTGGCATCTTCATCGCGGAGGGGTAAGTTGGACGGTCTGCCAGACATTCAATAATTATTTTCAACAGGGTATCCAGCACAGTTTTTGACCCTGTGCCGGATACCCTGTTGAAAATAATTATTGACGGTTCAACTTACCCCTCCTCGATGAAGCTGCTGTCTCATTGAAACAGGCAGAATACGCTGGCTATCCACATTGAGGACCTCCTGGACATCTGCTCACTACCAGAGAGCCAGTTTGGTGTAGTGGTTAAGTGCGCAGACTCTTATCTGGGAGAACTGGGTTTGATTCCCCACTCCTCCACTTGCACCTGCTGGAATGGCCTTGGGTCAGCTATAGCTCTGGTAGGAGTTGTCCTTGAAAGGACAGCTGCTGGGAGAACCCTCTCCAGCCCCACCCACCTCACAGGGTGTCTGTTGTGGGGCGGGGAAGGGGTTAGAGGAGATTGTGACTGCTCTTTGACTCTGAAATTCAGAGTATAAGGCAGGATATAAATCCAATATCATCTTCTTTTACTTGGAATGTGTCCAGAGGACTTTTCAAACTTTTGCACTAGCACTTTGTCATTGTAAAACTCTTCTTGAAGCTTGCAGCGATTTGTAAAATAGTTGGGATTTGAATGTGGCGGTACTGCAGCCCGAGCTCTCTGCTCACGACCTGAGTTCGATCCCGGCGGAAGCTGGGTTCAGCTAGCCAGCTCAAGATTGACACAGCCTTCCATCCTTCCGAGGTCGGTCAAATGAGGACCCAACTTGCTGGGGGGAAAGTGTAGATGACTGGGGAAGGCAATGGCAAACCACCTCATAAAAAGTCTGTCGTGTAAACGTCGTGATGCGACGTCACCCCAGAGTCGGAAACGACTGGTGCTTGCACCTTTACCTTTACTTTTTTAATATGACTTACATATACTATTTATTCAATATCATGTGAATTGATTATAAATTGTGTGAATGACTTGAATTGTATTAGTAATTTGCCACGGATTGTTTCTTGTTTCGGATTCTCTGTCCGTGATTCTCTCCACCTCTTTGTTTTTCCATTGAGAGGTATTTCAGGCTAGGCGGCTCCATAGCTTCCTGTCCCCCTCCCCTCTTGCCATCCCACAGAACAGAAATGTCATTTCAAATGTCTGATTGACGGCAGGGTGCCTTCTTCCTGCATTTCGTTGACACCTCCCAATATTCTTCTTCCGCAGAGTCTTGCAAAGCTGTGGCTCTCCCGTCGCAAGGGAAAGATGGTTCTTTTACGGCAGTTCAGGCTTCTTCTCTGGAAGAACTACATTTTACAAGTAAGTTCAGCGGTGGGCCGGGGCAGTACTGTGGACAATAGCAAGGGCAGGCCCGTGGGAGTCAGCGAACTAGGCAGCGGCCTAGGGCACCATCTGGCCTGGGGCGCCACAAGGTGCCCCCTTTCCACACGCCCGCTTGGGTCCTGACTTTGCCCAGGCTCCCTGAAGGTCAGGAAGCCTGGGCGAAGTTGGTGAGGGGGTCTGGCAGCCTTCCGGATTCTAAATTCTTAGAACTCCAGAAGCCTGGGCGAAGTGGGGTGGGGGTGGGGGTGGGGTGTGTCATTGACATCATCAATGACGTCATCGGAGCGTGTGCGCAAAAAGGATACCAGGGGTGGAAGAGGGGCGGCAGAGTGAAGTTTGGCCTTGGGTGCAGGAAAGTCTAGTGCCGTGCCAGACAATAGCAGGGGACATCAGAGTGGCTTTCAAAGGATTTGAGTGCCACCTCCCTGCCAGACCAGCAGGGCTCCAAAGTGGTTCATGATAAGAGAAGATAAAAATGCAGTTAACTGAATAATCTTACAAGAACAGAGGTGGTGGTAGTGAGCCAGAAGTATGCTATCCGGGATGTTTGGTTCAGGAAGGGCGGGATGTTTTTGTAGCTAGGGGGTTTATTTGTCACTTTTGATTTTTATCTCGCCCTTTCCTGCCACAGCAGGACTCAGGGCGGGTTGCAACATGACAAAATAGCTAAAATTATAGCTTTACAATTTTAAAAATTGCACATTTAATGTACAGTGGCGCATGATAAAACCAATGCATTACAACTGGTGGCTGTCAGGAAGAGATAGCTGAGAGGGGACTGAAACAGAAACTGTCTCCGGCCATTTGTCTGGTGGGACATCTCTGCCTTGCAGGCCCTGTGAAACTGAAAATTGTTTCAAGTCCCACAGGGCCCTGGTTTCACTAGACCAGGGGTGTCAAATCAGGCCCCCGGAGGGCCCCTATCAAGCCTCCAAGCAACTGGCTGTCATCTGTTTCCTTCTCCCTCTCTCTTGCTTCCTTCTGTGTAACAGCTTGTATTGCAAGGCTTGCTCAATCGCACAGGGGCTGCAGAGCAAAACCTCTATTTTTTCCATTGGCTGAGGCTCCTCCCTTGGTGACAAAGAGCTTGCTTTGCTAGGCTATCACAATCGCACAACAGAGCTATTGAGCCAAGCCTCTTCCTTCTATTGACTGTGGCTCCTTCCCCTACTGGTCCCTGGGAAAGGCAGGAAAGAGCCAGAGCTTCCTTTGCCCAGTTCCCTGGATCCCATGGCAAAAATACAAAGATAGCACCTTTAAGACCAATCAGTGCTTAATATTTTATGCATGGTTTAAGTTTTTTTAAAAAATCTTTAATTGTGTTTGTGTCCTTTATAAAGTTTATATCTGTGCTATCTAATCTTAAATAGATACACATAAGTCCCAGCCCAACGTGACCTGACCCGACAAGGTCTCATTTATGTCAGATCCGGCCCTCATAAAAATGAGTTCGACACCCCTGCACTAGACAGAGTGTTCCACCAGGTGGGTGCCAGGGCTAAAAAGGCCCTGTCTCTAATCGAGGATAGCCCAATCACTTTCAGGCCGAATATCACCAACCAGTTGTCATTGGCTGAGCATAGAGCTCTTTGGGGTGATGTATTGGGGGAGGCAGCCTCACAGATATTCTGGCCCCAGACTGTTTAGGACTGGGGTGTCAGACATGAGGCCCGGGGGTCAGAATCGGCCTGTCCAGGGCTCTTATTCAGCCCACAAGCAACTGGCAGGTATAGAAATGTAAGATACTCCCCCTTTTATGGTATCCCTTGGGGAAAAACCCTTAGTTTTGCATATGATTAAATATATTTATTGGGGATTCTGTGGGCTCTCTAATAAATCAGTTGCTTTCACTGCTAGTAATCAATTGCTTTTGTTTGCGTTTTGAGTAAAAATTAATATTGTTAATTGGGTTTGCCTGTGCCCTTTATAAAGCTTATATCTCCAGTACCTGGCGTTAACATTTTATGGCACGCATGGCCCACCCCGACTAAGTGACACTGATGCCAGATCTGGCCCTCGTAACAATTGGGTTTGATACCTCTGGTTTAGGATGCATTTCTCCTTGCAATTCAGCCTGCAAGTCATAAGAGCATAAGAGAACCCATGCTGGATCAGGCCTATGGCCCATCCAGTCTCACACTCTGTGTCACACAGTGGCCAAAAAAGCCAGGTGCCATCAGGAGGTCCATCAGTGGGGCCAGGACACTAGAAGCCCTTCCACTGTGGCCCCCCCCTCAAGCACTAAGAATACAGAGCATCACTGCCCCAGACAGAGAGTTCCGACAATACGCTGTGGCTAATAGCCACTGATGGATTTCTGCTCCATATATTTATCCGATCCCCTCTTGAAGCTGCCTATGCTTGTCTGGCAGTGATGACTTTGCAGAGCTAGCTGTATTCACCTTGGCACCCCAAGGGTCGGGAGTGCCACACAGGAGGGGGTACACTCCTCCTTTTGCTGTCCGGATCTACACGGGCAGTGGCACTAGTTGAAGGGGTGGAATGTGCCACCCACTGTGCACTTCCTCAGGCTCCCAAGTGGGTCACGGAGGGAGCTGGGCAGCCGTGGAACCGATGGGGAAGGAGAACGCTGCTCCTCCCAGTCTGTAGCCAGATTCCGAAGCCTAGCTCAGAGCTGGTCGAGAGGCCATGACATTACAGCCCCGTGGTATCTCTCCTGCTGCTTGGGTTCTTGAGCAGCGAAGTGTCTAGGACGGGTTGGCCCAACTTGCTTAATGTGACAGCCGCATAGACTAAACATCAGACGTTTGAGGACAGCAGGACATAAATGTAAGATGCTTGAGAGCCAGGAAAGAAGGAAGGAAAAAATGAAGAAGAAGAATTGTAGATTTATACCCCACTCTTCTCTCTGAATCAGTCTCAGAGTGGCTTACAATCTCCTTTATCTTCTTCCCTCACAACAGACACCCTGTGAGGTGGGTGGGGCTGAGAGAGCTCTCCCCAGAAGCTGCCCTTTCAAGGACAACCTCTGCCAGAGCTATGACTGACCCAAGGCCATTCCAGCAGTTGCAAGTGGAGGAGTGGGGAATCAAACCCGATTCTCCCAGATAAGAGTCCGCACACTTAACCACTACACCAAACTGGCTCTCTGGCAGGAAGGAAGGAAAATAGATGGGGAAGGTAGAGGTGGAAAGAAAGCAGCTTCAAATACATTTTTCAAGCTGCTGGCTGGCTTGGCATGATAACTGATTTAAAGAGGCAAATGCCTTCTCAAATACTCAAATAGCAAGTCTTTGTTGGCATAAAACAGATTTAGCAGTAAAATAGCAATATAAATAATATAAAATCCTAGATTATAGAGTACATAGGGAGCTAAAATACATAAAATAAGTAAAATATATATGAGTTGAGTTTAGCCAAATTAAATAATTAAAACAAATAAAATGTGGTCATTCCAGAACCATTCTCTGTCGTATTTCCATGGCCTGTTGGAGAAATCTAGCCACCATTAAAGTTACCTCAGCGCAAGTGTCATTTAAAAGTTTGTGGACTTTGCCTGAATCAGCATAGCCCAACATATCTGCTAAGATATCTTTCAAGTATATACAACGAATATCATCATAAAGAGGACAGTTCAGTAATATATGGGAAATAGTTTCAATACACTTGGAATTACAAAGACAGTGTCTATTAGAGTACTCAATCCTGTTAAATCTACCAAATAGGATAGCAGATGGTAATGCATTACGTCTCGTTAACGAGAACGCACGCCGTTACTGTGGAGCTTGCAGAGAGGAGAAATACGACGCTAATTTCCCTACTGAGAGAGGAAGTTCGAAATTCAGCAGGGAGCAGGACTTGTTGGCCAGGCTATATAACGTTTGCATTTCAATATCTAGAATTCTGAGCTTAAGTTTCAAAAAAAGCTGCTTTTAAGGATAGCATAAGAAGTGAATCTAAATCAATGCCGATCTAATTTTGCAATTGAAATCAGGTAAAGCAGCAGGACCAGATGTTATTCCCTCTGAAATCCTAAAGTTAGATCCAGATTGGTGGGCTACTCCGCTCGCATCTCTTTTTACTAGTATTGACAGAACTGGCATAATTCCAAATGCCTTCTCCAAGCCAGCCGATGGGACAATGGGGGCTTCAAGAGCCACAAAGTATGTGTGAAAGAGCCTCATGTGGCTCCTGAGCTGCCGTTTGGCCACCCCTGGTCTAGGAATAGATAGCATTTGGTCGATGACATGAAACAGCTCAAAGATGGCTGCTTGAGGTTGCACCCGTGTTACAGTTGTACATGTGTTCGCCGCCGGGGTTGTCTGTAATCTGCCTTCTGCAACTGAGCTGCTTCCCGGGCAAGATTTAGCAAACACCGTGGAACATGTGCTGTTTCTTGGCTCTTGATTTAACTTGCCAGGCAGACAGCAGCAGGAAAGGAATTTAATTAGTTTGCCCGGCTTGCGGACGGTGTTGTCGCAGTGTGCATTTCCCCGCCTACAGCAGCAGAGGATGTGGAAGCAAGGGAAAAAAACAGAGTGCTGGGAGAACTCAATACAGGGGTGCCATTTTCAGCTGCATCTTCGCAGTGCCTGTTTCCATCCCAGGCAAAGAGGATAGTTAAGAGGTGAATTAAGCCAAGCCTCTGATAGCCCCATACATAGGGTTGCCAGCCTCCAGGTAGGACCTGGAGATCTCCTGCTTTTACAACTGATCTCGGGCTGGCAGAGATCAGATCCCCTGGAGAAATTGGCTGCTTTGAAGGGTGGACTCTAGGGCATTGGACCCTGCTGAGGCCCCTCCCCAAACCCCACCTTCTCTCGGCTTCACCCCTGAAGTCTCCAGGTGTTTTCCAGCACAGACCTGGCAGCCCTAGGGTGGAGCCTGGCGAGAGCAGGGCTTGGGGAGTGACCTCATCAATGTATGATGTCATCAACTTCTCCCTCCACAGCAGCCATTTTCTTCAGGTATGGTTGCCAGCCTCCAGGTGGGGCCTGGAGATCTCCTGCTTTTACAGCTGGCAGAGATCAGCTCCCCTGGAGAAAATGGCGGCTTTGAAGGGAGGACTCTGTGGCCTTGGACCATGCTGAGACCCCTTCCCTCCCCAAACCCCACCCTCTCCTAGCACCACCCCCAAAGTCTCCAGGTATTTTTCAGCACAGATCTGGCAATGCTACCCATACATGGCTTGGACTGTGTTAAGTTTGATGGGTGGTAAGTCCTAGATACAGACAAGCGTAGTTGTTATTATTATTATTATTATTAAATGTTATTTGTATCCCGCCCTCCCCGCCTAGGCAGGCTCAGGGCGGCTAACAACATTCAGATAAAACATTATACAATATATACAATAATTTAAAACGGCATTAAAAGTTATACAGTAGTTAAATCCATGTCTTAAAAAACCATTCCAGTTTATATAATTTATAATTTAACAGCAACAGGGATGTTCCTGGCGCTATTCTATCCATTTACATAATGGCAGGGATCACTGTATAGAGTCACTTTGATGGATCATCAGTTCGGCCATCCTTTGTCAGCAGTCCGCGAAGGCCTGCCTAAAAAGGATGGTCTTGCAGGCCCTGTGGAATAGTTAGATATTAACCCCTTTGTTTTCAGCAAGAGAAGACATAAACAGATCAGAAAACAGACAGTGGGAACTCCCACGTGAGTCCAGTTCCTCAAGTCGTTCCTGGTGATATAATTTCGGTGTAACAACAAGGGTGTGATAGGTGTGGGAAGAATAGTCCCGAATTCTTCCTTTCATGATCCAACCTGCTTTCCAGTCTTAATGGTTGTCTTTCCAGCCTCTGAAAAAATGGGGAGCGCATAATAGCTCATGAAACACTTTTCCTGTCAGCAGAAGATGGTGTCAGTGGTGCAGCATAATAACTAGCTGAATGAACACAACCTTAGTTTCTTGTCAAAATCCCATTTCGAGCTATCTAGGCCAAGAATAGTTATGTATGTCTGTGAGAGTTGGACCATAAGGAAGGCCGAGCACAGAAGAATCGATGCTTTCGAGCTGTGGTGCTGGATAAGACTCTTGAGAGTCCCTTGGACTGCAAGAAGATCCAATCAGTCAGTCCTAAGGGAAATCAACCCAGACTGTTCCCTGGAAGGTCAGATGCTGAAGCTGAAGCTCAAATGCTTTGGCCACCAAATGAGAAGGGAGCACTCACTGGAGAAGATCTTGATGCTGGGAAAGACAGAAGGCAAAAGAAAAAAGGGGCGGCAAAAGAGGAGATGGCTAGTAACTGATGTAACTAATATGAATTTGAGTGGTCTTCGGAGGATGGTGGAAGACAGGAGGGCCTGGCGTGACTTTGTCCATGGGGTCGCAAAGAGTTGGACTCGACTGTGTGACTGAACAGCAAAGGCCAAGAATACAGACAATGTTACTAAAAAGGAGAAGGAGGATGAATGTGAACGGAGAAGGTTACCAGGGTCTGGCGGCCAAAATGTTTAGCAGGATCATAAGAGCGTTTGCATTGGCACTTGACTGTGCATTTTGCAATGCATTGTGTGCACTGTACAGCACAGTAGCTGCAGTGATGCAGTGGTGGCCATTTTTTGGTGGAAAAGCCCCTTTGGGAAGGGGCAGTTAGGAGCATGATAGTAGCCAGAAAGCGGAAAGGGGTTATGCCATTTTCCAACTCCAGATTACCTTCCCTCTTCCACAGGGGTCATTTTGCAGAAAAATAGGCGGTGGAGTTCATTACATAACTCATTACATAACTCACTAGCATAACTCGCCCCCACCAGCCAAAAGCAACCTAAAGCAAGACAGGAGAGCCCTGGACGAGTGAGGCCTGCTTGCGCTGGCTAGAGATCCAGCCAGCCCAAGCAGACATCACTCACCTGGGGCTCTCTTTGGCCGCCCCCCTCCCAGTCAAAATGCCAGTAAGCCACCTGCCACCCAAAATCACATAAGAATTGGAGGAAGGGTTGCGTGGGTTTCTCCAGGGGCTAATGAGGGCTGCTGGGGGTGTGGCAAAGCCCCTGGTGGCTGGCTGCCCGCCCGCTCTCCTAATCCAGGGATTGTTATGCAGCTGCACCTACTATTCAATGGACAAAGTAGGTGGGAAGGAAGAGGGGGAACCCTCAGAAAGGTTCAGGAGTTGTGCTCCTGTGAGCTCCTGCTGAATTCAAGGCCTTCTCTTCCATGAGATTTCAGGCTTCTGTGCTGTTATAAAAAAAAGTGCTTTTGAAACACGGGGGTGGGGTGGATTTGAAGGATGTGTGATTTGGAGAGGGGCAATGGCTGGCAGGGAGAGGTTCAATGCCACCCCTTCTTTGCTCCAGCTAAACCTCTCGAATTGGCTGCTTTCAGGAAAAGGACCTTCTTTGCCGAGTTTGCCTAAATTTGCATACAAGATGTACATTGGCAAATTCCTCAGGGCATTTTCAATCTGACCCTGTGCGTGTTTTTCCCTGGGAGGATGCCTCACTGTTAGCTTTCGCAGGCTGGTAGCTTTTATTTGTTGTGATTTTGTACCATTGGCAGCAGGGTGGTCCATTTCCCCCTGGACTTGGATGACTTCAAACTGCAAGGAGGGTTGAGGTGTGGGGAGGGGCCATTGCAAGTCGCTTAGTACTTCATAGCACTTCCAGCGTGAAAGTTCTGCTGCATGATATTGTCTGCACCCCTTCTAATCAACCTGCAGCAAAACGACGAACACAGTGGGTCCGTGGAGGGAGAAGGAGAGCTCTCTTTTCAGTAATGAATTCTGACCTGTTAACAGAATGATGTTTGAGTCCAGTGGCACCTTTAAGACCAGCAAAGGTTAATTAATCTTATGAGACACTTATGAGAGCCAGTTTGGTAAAGTGGTTAAGTGTGGGGATTCTTATCTGAAGAAGAAGAATAAGATATTGGATTTATATCCCGCCCTCCACTCCGAAGAGTCTCAGAGCGGCTCACAATCTCCTTTACCTTCCTCCCCCACAACAGACGCCCTGTGAGGCGGGTGGGGCTGGAGAGGGCTCTCACAGCAGCTGCCCTTTCAAGGACAACCTCTGCCAGGGCTATGGCTGACCCAAGGCCATTCCAGCAAGTGCAAGTGGAGGAGTGGGGAATCAAACCCGGTTCTCCCAGATAAGAGTCCGCATACTTAACCACTACACCAAACTGGCTCTCTGGGAGATCCGGGTTTGATTCCCCACTCCTCCACTTGCACCTGCTGAAATGGCCTTGGGTCAGCCATAGCTCTTGCAAAGCTGTCCTCGAAAGGGCAGCTTCTGTCAGAACTCTCTCAATCCCACCTGCCTCACAGAGTGTCTGTGGTAAAGGGGGAAGGTAAAAGGAGATTGCAGACTGTTCTGAGACTCTGATTCAGAGTATAGGACAGGATATAAATCCAATATCATCTTATAATTCCTAGGGTAAGCTTTCCTGTTATTGCGTACTTCTTCAGACAGATTCAGCTGGGCAGCCGCATTGGTCCGAAGCAACAGAACAAAGTCGGACTCTGGCGGCACCTTTAAAATCAACAGTTTAATTCTTAAACCCAGGATTATACTTTGTTGGTCTTAAAGGTGTCACTGGACTCCGACTTTGTTCTGTTGCTTTGGATAAAAGATAAAAGGAGGTACTTCTTCACCCAAAGGGTGATTAATACATGGAATTCACTGCCACAGGAGATGGTGGCGGCTTCAAGCATAGACAGCTTCAAGAGGGGATTGGTTAAACATATGGAGCAGAGGTCTATCAATGGCTATTAGCCCCATGGCAAAGAGTGGTAAAGCTACAGTACTGCAGTCAGAGCCCTCTGCTCATGATCTGAGTTCGATCCCAGCGGATCCCAGCGGAAGCTGGTTTAGGTAGCCAGCTCAAGGTTGACTCAGCCTTCCATCCTTCCGAGGTCGGTAAAATGAGTCCCCAGCTTGCTGGGGGGGAAGTGTAGATGACTGGGGAAGGCAATGGCAAACCACCCCGTAAAAAGTCTGCCGTGAAAACATCGTGATGCGACATCACCCCAGAGTTGAAAATGACTGGTGCTTGCTCCTTTACCTTTTTATTGTTGGAACTCTCTGTTTGGGGCAAGTGATGCTCTATATTCTTGGTGCTTGGGGGAGGGGGCAACAGGGTGAGGGCTTCTGGTGTCCTGGCCCCACTGCTGGACCTCCTGATGCCACCTGGTTTCTTGGCCACTGTGTGACACAGAGTGTTGGTCTGGATGGGTCATTGGCCTGATCCAACATGGCTTCTCTTACGTTCTTATGACCAACCCAGCTGCTCCCATGCAACTCTTTTTACTAACAGTCTTTTGGGGGGGAGGCTATAGTTTTCTTTTCCCTTTTTGCAGAAGTAAATGCATGAACCCTTCTGTCATTGCGAGGGGCAGGGCGGAGAGTGCATTTTGGTTTGAGGGATCTCGCCAATTTTGCTAGCAGCCGCAGCAGAAAATGCAGGGAAAGGGGTTCACAGTCATTTCTCTAGGAACAGGAAATTGTTGTTTCAAATGCGGAGAAAAATGCAGCAAACAGAAGTGTCCCTTTAATGAAATATTGTCTCGATCTCCTTCTCACTTATTGCTCTGTATACCAGAAAGGCTTGGAAAGGCCCTCCAAGGGGCAGCAGTGTTCTTGATCCAGAGATATAGAAGACATAAAGAAAAATGGGTGCGCTACCCATGGATTTGGCAAGAGTTATTACCTTTGACGGGAGATACACTGAGGGAGAAATCCATCACAGATGTATAAGGCTGAACTAGGGAGAATTTGGTGTGATCCAAGAAGACATTCCTTACCTTATAGAGCAGGGCTGTGAAACTCATTTGTTATGAGGGCCGGATCTGACAGAAAAAGAAGAAGAATTGCAAATTTATACCCCGCCCTTCTCTCTGAATCAGAGCCTCAGAGCGGCTCACAATCTCCTTTATCTCCTTCCCCCACAATAGACACCCTGTGAGCTGGGTGGGGCTGAGAGGGCTCTCACAGCAGCTGCCCTTTCAAGGACAACCTCTGCCAGAGCGATGGCTGACCCAAGGCCATTCCAGCAGCTGCAAGTGGAAGAGTGGGGAATCAAACCCGGTGCTCCCAGATAAGAGTCCGCACACGTAACCACTACACCAAACTGGCTCCGAGACCTAAATGAGACCTTGTTGGGCTGGGCCATGTTGGGCCAAGCCTTTTGTGTACCTATTTAAGATTAGGTAGCAGAGATATAAACTTTATAAAGGACACAGGCAAACACAAGTAAAGTTTTTTTTTTTAAACTTAAAACTTCTTTAAAACTTTAGTATTCATTGGTATTAAAGGTGCTCTCTTTATATCCAGGGAACTGGACTAAAGAAGCTCTGGCTCTTTCCTTCCTTCCTCAGGGGACAAGAGGGAGAGGAGCCTCAGTCAATAGAAGGAAGAGAGGCTTGACTCAGTACCTCTGCGATTGAGAGAGCCTAGCAAAGCAACCTCTTCCTCCTCCCCCTTTGTCTCCAAGAGAGCCAGTGGAGAAAATAGAGGGTTTGCTCTGTAGCTCCTGTGAGATTGAGCAAGCCTTGCAAAGCAAGCTGTGATGCAGAAGGAAGCGAGAGAGAGAGAGAAGGAAGCAGATGACAGTGACTGATAGGAGCCCTCTTGGCGGCTTGATTCAGCCCCCAGGACGCATGTTTGACACCCCTATTATAGAGTAAGGGTGGCCAAACTTGCTTAATGTAAGAGCCACACAGAATAAACATCATATGTTTGAGAGCCATAAGACATGAGTGTCAGATGTTTGAGAAGCCACAAGACACAAGTGTCTGATGTTTGAGAGAAGGAAGGAAGGAAGGAAGGAAGGAAGGAAGGAAGGAAGGAAGGAAGGAAGGAAGGAAGGAAGGAAGGAAGGAAGGAAGGAAGGAAGGAAGGAAGGAAGGAAGAATAGATGGGGAGGGAGAGGTGGAAGGAAAGCAATTTTAACTTTGAATGCATTCTCCAAGCTGTGAGGTGGCTTGGTTTGGAGAAGTGATTTAAAGAGAGAAATGCCTTCTCCAAGTGGGCTGATGGGGTAGTGGGAGCCTCGAGAGCCATGCAATCTGTGTGAAAGAGCCACGTGTGGCTCTCGAGCCACAGTTTGGCCACTCCTGCTCCGTGCCATGTTGTTGACCTTCCAAAGTAACTGGTTAACCACTGTGTGAACCAGGATGCTGGACCAGATAGTCTGATCCAGCCGGGCTCTTCCTATGTTCTTAACTTTCTTCCATCCTGTGCATTATAGTTCATTTAATTGCTTCATGTTTTCCTTCTGCAGAAGCGGCAGATTTTGGTCACGATCATAGAGATCTGCCTGCCACTGTTGTTTGCCGCGATCCTAATTGCCCTTCGCCACCGGGTGCACTCCGTCAGCCATCCCAACGCCTCCATCTACAGCAACCAGTCGGTGGATGAGCTGCTGCCTTTCTTCCACTATCGGCATTGGCACAAGCCCTGGGAGCTGGTGTACGTCCCCTCGAACAATACAGCTGTGAAGAGCATTGCTGAAACGGTGGAGGAGACGTTGCAGGGCCAGCATATCAGTATCAAAGGTCAGCTCTGGGCTGGGCTTTTTTTGTGTGCAGAAGTTGGCTGTGGATGTGGATGTGTTACGGTACATGGTCTCAAGCAGGGTGTGCAGAAAACCATGGTATTTTTCATGGTCAGGTATACTGAACCCGAAAATATTGATATTTCCCCATATTCCCGAATCCCAATCTTGGTATGGTATTCGGACTTGGGAAAGAAAGACAATTTTTTATCAGCTCCATTAGCTGAAGAGACTGTCTCTTTAAATGCTTTCTGGGTTCGCTTGCTGAGTTTTGCTGGCATTGTTGCAGCGTGGTTTGAAGAAGGTGTTTAAAGGGACCAAATTTCCCTTTAAACTTCTCCAAGTTGCACCATTGTGGTGAAACTCGGCAAGTGAAAAGCATTTAAAGAGACCGTGGTCTCTGAGCCTGAATAAAAGCTGAATAATATTGACTTTTATTTGGACTCAATTATATCAGAGCCAAAAAGAAACTCATAGCAAAATACAACAACAACAGTAAGGTATTTTTTTCAGAGGTTTTTTTTGAGTAAACTGAAAACACACACCTAGTCTATAGTCTCCTGTTGCTAAAAGTCTTGGTTTAGCAAAACAGCTTTTCAGCTGATCTAGAATAGCCACACAAAAGACACAATGTGTTTTACCTGCAGAATTGCCAGCAAGATCGCTGTCTTGCATCACTGGGGCCCCTGATCATCCTCGTTGCTCTCCTCTGCATCTGCTCCATTCTGTCCACATCTTTCATGAAGGGAGGGCTCCAGAACTGCACACGGTGCTCCAGGTGCGGCCTGATCAATGCGACTAGGACATCTTGTGATTTAGATAGGATGTTTCTGTTGATGCACTGCAAGATCACATTAGCCTTTTTTGTCGCTGCATCACACTGGCTGCTCATATTTAATTTATGGCCCACCCATGCCCCACGATTTTGTTCATATGCCCTCCAACATTTAATAACATGAACACGGAAACAGCAGCTATAAAAATAGTGCCAGTGGATCTAAATCACCAGCAGCAGGGTAGTGATCCTTTGCCCAGGCTCTGGCAGCCCCCACAGCTCTCTGGGTTAACCCTGTTTTGCCAACTTGCTGGAAAACCAGGCGGCTGCTCTTTGTTCTGCATGCCAGTTCATGCCCACTTGAATTTGAAGTTGATATTTAAATGAATTTGGAAAGGTTGGAACATAACGGTGTCTTAAAATGAATGTCTGCATCTATGAATTGGTAGCTATAGAGCGTATGGGAAGTGTTCTGGAATGCTTAAAAGCCCTGAATGCCAAAATCCAAAGCATGTGTTTTTTAAAAAAAGTTATGTAACTTTTGAAAATATGTGCTGAATTCTCCCTGTTGTGGAAGCTTGCTGAGTGACCTTGGGCCACTCACAGGCTCTTAGCATAACCTGCCCCCCTAGGGGGCTGTTGGGAAGATAAAATGGAGAAGTGGAGAATGTTGTGGGCCACTCTGGGTCCCCACTGAGGGAGAAAAAGTGGGAAATAAACAAAGTAAATAAATAAAGACACTTTGACTCTGAAAGATTTTCTTCCCAGCATCTCTGCTGCAGGGAAGGATAGAACAATTTGTGTTTCCAAGGAAAGAGAAAGAAAAGTTTCATAATGGAACTGGCATTTCAGGTCTGGGTGTTCCTGGGACACACTGCTGGGAAGTAACAAACATCCCTATGAAAACATCCTAGAGCTGGAAAAAAAATGTAGTGATTTAAGGGATTGGAGGGAGCACTTTCCCTTTGAGCAGAGGCGAAAGGATTTCTTCTTGTTGTTTTTATTTGTTCATTCTGAAATATAAGGTGGCAGGGGGAGGCATAAAATCAGTTTGTAGCAGTCAGTGTGGTGAGCAGGAAGTGAGCAGAGAAAAATCCCTCTCCTCCTCCTTGGTTTATAAGACTAGAACTTGTGCAGGGAAAGGGGCTGGCCGATTCAGAACAGAGGAAATACTTTGGGACCCAGTGCGTTGCTGTCTTCAGGAATTTGCCACCCCAGCTACCCATGGTGGCACCCACCAGCTTTCAAAGGGAATTAGACAAACTCACAGAGATGAGGTCTACCATTGGCTGATACAGCTTGGAGAAGGACCCCAGTGTAAACACGTTCTCAAAAACCTGAATGTGTAATAATATATAGGGGGAGGCTATCTGTCTCTGGTGCAATCAGGTGACAAAAACTCCGCTGGAGACAGATTTATTGGTGAGAGATATCACCTTTTTTGTGGGCTGGCTGACAACTATATACAGGCCTGTGTTTTTATTTGGAGCCTCCCCGTGTAAGTGAATCATTTCACTCCTGCCTGGCCCTTAAGTGATATTTCATGTTTTATGTGGGGCACTTTCTTTTGGGGGAGCCTCCACATGCAGCCGCTTCAGGGACGGTCAGCCACAGTTCTCTCAGAGCTGTTCTCTCAAGAGCAGTTCTCTCAGCCCCACCTACCTCACAGGGTGTCTGAGGTGGGGAGAGGAAGGGAAGACTATTGTAAGCCGCTCTGAAACACCTCTGTCTGGAGGGCAGGGTATAAATCCAACTCCTCCTCCTCAGTTTTAGGCCACAGAAGAAGGCTCTTGGGGCCGAAACTCATCTGGCCTAGTGTTTTATTTAATGAAACATTCACTTGTGTGACTTTATGATTCTTGGGTGTGCAACTCCGGTAGGCTGCTGTACTTTTATTTCATATGTATGTATAATGTTTGTAATTGTTGATTGATACACTGTGTAATAAATGTTCTGTTATAATTTTTAAGGTTTGTTTCGCTTAACCTTTTGAGTACCCAACATCTTCTCTAGATTGGATTTGGTTCTCTTAGCGTTTCTTTCCACCATCTTAGATAGGCCTCTGGGCTGAATACGGCAGGGCTCTTCTTCTGTTTTTGTTAGGGTTACCAGCTCTGGGTCGGGATTTGGGGAGATTTGGGAGGTGGAGTCAGAGAAAGGCAGGGGTTTGGAAGGGGAGGGACCCCAGCAGGGGGTAATGCTCTAGAGTAGTGGTCCCCAACCAGGAACCGGTTTTGTGGAAGACAATTTTTCCAGGGACCAGGGGTGGGGGTGAGGAATGGTTTTAGGATGATACAATTGTGCACTTTATTTCTGTTAGTTTGGCATGGTGGTTAAGTGTGCAGACTCTTATCTGGGAGAACTGGGTTTGATTTCTTACTCCTCCACTTGCAGCTGCTGGGTCAGTTATAGCTCTCGCAGAGTTGTCCTTGAAAGGGCAGCTTCTCTGAGAGCTCTCTCAGCCCCACCCACCCCACAGGGTGTCTGTTGTGGGAGAGAAAGGTAAAGGAGATTGTGAGCCACTTTAAGACTCTGAAATCTGGAGTGGAGGGCAGGATATAAATCCAATGTCTTACTATTATTACTGCATTGTAATATATAATAAAATAATTATACAGCTCATGGACCAGTTGCTCACAGGCCACGAACCGGTACTGGTCCACGGCCCGGGGGTCAGGGACCCCTACTCTAGAGTCCACCCTTCTGAGAAGCCATTTTCTCCAGGGGACCTGATGTTCGTTGTCTGGGGAGATCTCCAGGTGCCCCCTGAAGATTGGCAACCACTAGGGTTGCCAATCCCCAGGTGGGACAAAGAAGGGAAAAAAACACAAGAGAGACTGGAGACCTGAAGATAACCGTGTTACCAGTATGAGTTAACAACACTCAATACTGATAACTGAAATTTTTTTTATAAACAATTATTAATAATAATAATTATGCATATCACACAAAGTTACCCAATTGCTTGTAATATTAGTAGTCATATAACATAATTAGAAAGAACAAGATTACATTAATAAGGAAAAGTCCACCAACGCCGATGAAATAAATTCACTCCAGCGACACTGAATGTAGAAGAGGTGCTGGCATTCTTTTCAGAATGAAGAATATTTAGAAGTGACACGCTTCCAGTAAACAAATAGGCGTGTTTTGGCTCGTCCTTCGTCCGACAAATTAATCACTTATTCTAGAACTAAACATGAACAGATTCACAATACTCTCATGAACGCACATGTGGGCTCAAAAATTATAATTGCATTTGCTAATTCACCCGCAGCTCAATTCAGATTGAACGTAAAACACAGTAGTCAATTTCACTAAGTGCAGATAGTTATCTTTAGCGGCCCAAGCCGCATTCAGTCAATGATTACTATCTGGAACTGAATATACACAACTTATACTATGATGATCCTACATCCTGTATCCAAATAAGAATTAATGAACACAGACTCATGAAAAGACGCTCACCCAGTGCTCAGCTCTGTTCCATTACTCAAAAGACATAAGCGGTTCTCAAAGGAGGCTAAAGCCACGTTTCGTTATTAAGCAGCTCCTGGGTGTGTCCCTCATTCTTAAAGGTAAATTACAAAAATCACAGAAATAAAAATTAAACAGGATACATAAATTCATTCCTTGAAGAACTGCTTGTGCCTTTTGAATAAAGGCTCTGAACAAATATCCTTCCCATCTCCCCAAGTTCCTTCCACCCCTTCATTGCTTATGTTATGTTTTTAAAATTTGTGCTATCACTTTGCTAGATGTATTGTGCAAAGCGGTTTTATTTTAAATTTGTTTAGGTTTTTTGCCATTTAAAAGATGGACTTTTATTCCTTGCTTGGGTGCATAAGCTCTCTGTCCTGAAACACTTGCTTTCCTCCCATGTGGATTTCATTCATCTTTTTCTCCCTTCCTGTAGCTCGAGGTTTCCCATATGAGAAGGACTTTGAAGATTACATCCGGCTTGATAACCGCTCAGGCAGTGTGTTGGCCGGACTGGTTTTTGAGGACTGTGTCGCACACAGCCAGGAACCCTTGCCACTCCAGGTGAGTAGGTCTGCTCCTCCGTCAGCTTCCCAGGGGGACAAACACAGTGTTGGGGCCAAATGGGGAGCTTGGGTGGCGGGTGTACCGCGGAGAGTCACGTTGTCACATTTAACTCAGCTGAGAGGCTCATGTTGAAAATTCTTTTCATTGAAAGTATTTTTAAAATATTTGGATGAAATTGCATGTTCCTCACCACATCTTTTGCGCAGTCACCTGTCCCAAGCAGGGGACCAAGGAGGGCCTCCTACTGGCTGCCACCACTCTGGTAAGGGTCTGTCTGGGAGGGCCCAGAACACTCACTCGACCCCTGTCTTCCTTCTCAGCAATCACCTTTTATCGGTGACCAAAGAGGCGTGTAACAATAATAAGTTTATTGTAAGTGCTCAAGAACAAGTGGTTTTTAATTATTAATGCAATAGTGAAAAAGAAACAGTAAAGTTGGTGGTACAAAGCAGAATAAAAAGCCATGACGTGACTAGCCACGCGTTCCCGTCCTCTAATTCCAACTGACTCACCACTCTGGATGAGGGAGCTCTGACTGCAGCCTTCCTCCAGTCCAGCCTTTCCAGGGAGAACTCTGACTGCAGCCTCTCCAGAGAGCATACTTCCCCCCTCCCTAGCGGGCCCTTTTATTTTCCTTCCTTCCAGGTCCGACCACTCTGGTCTCCATTGAGCAGATTTCCCCCCAAAAAACTGCTGCTCACCCAATCAGAGGGACAGAAGAGATCCTGGGAAATGTAGTTCCTGTAGCTACTCTGATACAGGCTTCCCTGGAGCCTGTAGACCTCACTAGACCTGGGATCATGACACCACCTGTGGACATTCTTCAGTGCAGGCTCATATCCTTCGCTCCATTCCCGCTGTGAGATCCAGGGATTCTTGTTTGAGGTTCTATTTTATTCTATTCATTTATTTAAATTTATATCCCGCGCTCCCCGCAAGCAGGCTCGGGGACAGCATCGGGGATGGAATCATAAAAGTGTAACAGTCTAAGACGGGGATGGCCAAACTGCAGCTCGGGAGCCACATGTGGTTCTTTCGCACATATTGTGTGGCTTTCAAAGCCCCCACCACCTCAGTGGCTGACTTTGGGAAGTCATTTCTCTCTTTAAATCACTTCTCCAAGCCAAGTCTGCCAGCAGCTTGGAGAATGCATTTAAAGTTAAAGTTGCTTTTTTCCTTCTCTCCTTCCCCATCTATTTTCCTTCCTTCCTTCTTCCCTTCCTTCCCTCCCTCCCTCCCTCCCAACGACGTCCAGGGTCAGGAGTTTGGGGAGGCTGCTGGAGCATTCATTGACAATGGAGGCTCAGATAGCAGCCACTGCCAAACCTGCCTTTTTCCATCTTAGGCAGGTGAGGCAGTTGGTTCCCTTCCTTGAGTGCGGCGACTAGGCAACGGTGATCCATGCAATTGTCACCTTGAGATTGGACTACTGTAATGCCCTCTACATGGGGCTGCCCCGTCTCGAACCCGGAAACTGCAGCTAGTGCAGAATGCGGCAGTCAGGATGTTATTGGAGATCCTCAAATGGGAGCACGCACAGCCGGGGCTGCGGGAACTGCACTGGCTGCCAATAGTATTCCGGATTCGCTACAAGGTGCTGGTTATTACCTTTACATAAGAACATAAGAGAAGCCATGTTGGATCAGGCCAACGGCCCATCCAGTCCAACACTCTGTGTCACACAGTGGCAAAAACATTTATATATACACACACACTGTGGCTAATAGCCACTGATGGACCTGTGCTCCATATTTTTATCTAAACCCCTCTTGAAGGTGGCTATACTTGTGGCCGCCACCACTTCCTGTGGCAGTGAATTCCACATGTTAATCACCCTTTGGGTGAAGAAGTACTTCCTTTTATCCGTTTTAACCTGTCTGCTCAGCAATTTCATTGAATGCCCACGAGTTCTTGTATTGTGAGAAAGGGAGAAAAGTACTTCTTTCTCTACTTTCTCCATCCCATGCATTATCTTGTAAACCTCTATCATGTCACCCCGCTGTCGACGTTTCTCCAAGCTAAAGAGTCCCAAGCGTTTCAACCTTTCTTCATAGGGAAAGTGCTCCAACCCTTTAATCATTCTAGTTGCCCTTCTCTGGACTTTCTCCAATGCTATAATATCCTTTTTGAGGTGTGGCGACCAGAACTGCACACAGTACTCCAAATGAGACTGCACCATCGATTTATACAGGGGGCATTATGATACTGGCTGATTTGTTTTCAATTCCCTTCCTAATAATTCCCAGCATGGCGTTGACCTTTTTTTATTGCAAACGCACACTGTCTTGACATTTTCAGTGAGTTATCTACCACGACCCCAAGATCTCTCTCTTGGTCAGTCTCTGCCAGTTCACACCCCATCAACTTGTATTTGTAGCTGGGATTCTTGGCCCCAATGTGCATTACTTTAAAATCCTATATGGCTGAGGACCTGCTTACCTTAGGGACTGTCTCTCCCCACATATTCCCCAGAGGGTACTTAGATCTGGGATGGAAAATCTATTAGCGATCCCCGAGGGAGGCTAGATTAAAGTCCACCAGAGAGAAGGCCTTCATAATCGCTGCCCCCTATTGGTGGAATCAACTACCAGAAGAAGTTAGGGCCTTGCGGGACCTTGCTCAGTTCCGCAAGGCCTGTAAGACAACTGGCTGGCCTTTAATTGACACGGAAGGACTGATATGGTGTGACTGATATACATCTTATATATACTGAACGCCATCTGAAGCGAGAAAACATGAAATAGGATTAGCACCAAACTGTTTTAATTGCTCTTAACTGTTTAATTTGCTTTAATTGTTTAACTGTTTAATTGTTCAGTTGTTCTGATTTTACCTGTTGTGAGCCACCCTGAGTCTGCTTCGGCGGGGAGGGCGGGATATAAATCCAATAAACCTTAAACCATCCTTCCTTCCTTCCCTCCCCTGTTTTGCACCTCTCAAACATCTGATGTTCATGTCTTGCGGCTCTCGGACATCTGACATTTATTCCACATGGCTCTTGCATTAAGCAAGTTTGGCCACCCCTGGTCTAACATAAAACAATATCAATATAAGACCTGTTGCACAATATTGAAACCATATTACATAAAATATTAACCAGGGACAGCCTGAGAAAACTGAGGGAGGCACTCCCACACACACACCCGGCACTGTTAGTACGGAAAGTACCTCGCACTTTCAGGAGTTTCTGGAACACGGGGAGCAGGCCTTGAATACTTGCAGGCCCAGTGTGTGCCTGTGCAGAAGAATACTTGAGGAATAAGCAGTTAAAAGATTCAGGTTGGTACCTGTGTTGGTCTGAAGCAGCAGAACCAAGTTTGAGTCCAGTGGCACCTTTAAGACCAACCAAGTTTAATTCAAAAGATAAGCTTTGTGGCACTCAGAAGTTTTTACCTTGAATAGAACTTGGTTGGTTTTAAAGGTGCCGCTGGATTCACACTTTAATTAGTTACAGATTAGTGTTACCATGTTTTCTCTTGTCTGATGAAATTTGTTGAGAACGGAGAATCGTCTCTTAAATAACTCTGTGCCACTGTGGGTTTGTGTTTGTGTGGTTTTTTTCCTGGGTTTTGGTGTGCCCTCCTGCAACTGCTGTTGCTAGTATTCTGCTGTTGAATGGTGAAAATGCCTGTGGGAATACCCTAAACCAAGGGTGTCAAACACGAGACCCAGGGACCAAATCAGGCCCTTGGAGGGCTCATATCAGGCCCCCAAGCAACTGGCTGTCATCTGCTTCCTTCTCCTTCGCTCTTGCTTCCTTCTGCATAACAACTTGTTTTGCAAGGCTTGTTCAATCGCACAGGAGCTACAGAGCAAACCCTCTATTTTCTCCATTGGCTGATGCTCCTCCCTTGGGGAGGAAGGAGGGAGAGGGAGGGCTTGCTTTGCCAGGCTCTCTTAATTGCACAGCAGAGCTACTGAGCCAGACCTCTCTTCCTTCTATTGGCTGAGGCTCCTCCCCCTCCTGGCCCCCTAGGGAAGGAAGGAAAGAGCCAGAGCTCCCTTTGTTCAGTTTCCTGGATCCCATGGGAGAGATACCACTGGTTTTTTTTGGCCACTGTGTGACACAGAGTGTTGGACTGGATGGGCCATTGGCCTGATCCAACATGGCTTCTCTTATGTTCTTATACAAAGAAAGCACTTTTAAGACCAATAATTGCTAATGTTTTAAGCATGTTTTAATTTAAAAAAAAATTAATGGTGTCTGTGTCCTTTATAAAGTTTATATCTCTGCTACCTAATCTTAAATAGGTACACACATGATCTGGCCCGACATGGCTCGGCCCAATAAGGTCTCATTTATTTCAGATCCGGCCCTCATCACAAATGAGTTTGACACCCCTGGCCTAAACCAAGATTCTCTAAAGCAGGAGTCCTCAATCCCTGGGCCATGAACTTGTACCAGGCCGCGGCCTGTCCTTAACCAGAGCCAGTTTGGTGTAGTGGTTAAGTGTGCGGACTCTTATCTGGGAGAACCGGGTTTGATTCCCCACTCCTGCACTTGCACCTGCTGGAATGGCCTTGGGTCAGCCATAGCTCTGGCAGAGGTTGTCCTTGAGAGGGCAGCTGCTGTGAGAGCCCTCTCCAGCCCCACCCACCTCACAGGGTGTCTGTTGTGAGGGGAGAAGACATAGGAGATTGTAAGCCGCTCTGAGTCTCTGATTCAGGGAGAAGGGCGGGATATAAATCTGCAATTCTTCTTCTTCTTCTTAACCAGGCTGCCCACGCAGCCTCGCTACCCCCCCGCCCACGGCACCTCTTCCCCCCCGCCCGCGGCATCTCCTCCCCCCTCTGTTTTTACAATGTTAAGGCTAAGGAAGGGGCCGTGAAGCACCTTCCAGGCTCTGTAAAGGCTGACACCCCCCGGTGGGGAAATTGCGCAAAACCACGGCGGCAGCAGCCACTGAAAAAGCCGTGCTGCCTTGCCTCCTTCCCAAGTGGCTGCTGGCCACTGCTGCCACAGTTTCATGCGGTTTCCCCACCTATCAGGTTATCAGCAGGGGGGGTGGTGCGGGTCGGCCTTTACAGGGCCCAAAAGGCATTTCACGGCCCCTTCCCCAGCCTTAATATTGTAAAAACAGAGAGAGGAGGAGGTGGGGGGGCTTTGCGGCGTCGCAGGGGGGGGCGAGGCCAAATTCGGTGCCCCCACCCTGCTGGCTCTGGGGCTGCAGTGCACCGGCCGGCCCTGGGGCCCAAAAGGTTGGGGAACCACTGCTCTAAAGGAACATCTGTGCAGCAACTGTGTTACTGAGATAGTATGCGTGATCTCACTAAATTACTATTCCAATGTAGTACCAGAAGCAGCCACCTGTTGGTTTTAGATGACTGGTGGGTGGTGGCATTTTCTGTTATTCGGAGCAATAGAAATGCCTACCTGTGAAAAACTTGCCTGGTTTTGATTCTGTAAAAACTGAACAATGATAGGTAAAAACGTGCCATGCTTTGGTCCCTACCCAGATGGATCTCGAATGCAAGCACTCATTTGGTAGCCTGGGATTTCACCACGGGGGGGAAACTCCCACAATAAAGTTAATGACCTGTGCAATGGATGCTCATGAGTACCCATTGTAGATGCCTGCAGTTGGCAAGTATCCGTGTTGCTTGGCAAGTATCCATGCAAAAACAAGATCTATGCCGTGTCTTTTTCCCAGACCAAATGTATTGACACAAAACATTGCGCAAGCCCACCAGAAGTTTTCCTCAGACTGGATGTTACAAGATTTTTAAAAGACAGAAAGTTGGAATGCAGATTTTTCAGGCCACGCATCCACGTGGACCTTCCAGTTTCTTCCCAAGATAGGGTCTTCTCTCAATCTGTTTCTCCTGGTTCAGCTCCTGCCTTTTGCCTTTATAGGTTAGTTACCGGCTGAGGTTCAAGTACAGCCCCCGGAACGCCCCTCGGAGTGAGCAGACGGGCCTGAACCCAAACATCGATCGCGACTGGCACACCAGCTACCTCTTCCCACTGTTCCAGTTGCCGGGGCCCAGGGAACCCAAGTATGATGACGGAGGGACACCAGGTAGGTAGAGTCTTGGGGTCACTAGATGCAGGGCCTGCACCGTAGGAGGTGGTGGCAGCTACAAGCATAGAATCATAGAGTTGGAAGGGACCTCCAAGGTCATCTAGTCCAACCCCCTGCACAATGCAGGAAACTCACAAACACCTCCCCCTAAGTTCACAGGATCTTCAGTGATGTCAGATGGCCATCTAGCCTTTGTTTAAAAACCTCCAAGGAAGGAGAGCCCACCACCTCCCGAGGAAGCCTGTTCCACTGAGGAATCGCTCTGTCAGGAAGTTCTTCCTAATGTTGAGCTGGAAACTGTTCTGATTTAATTTCAACCATTGGTACTGGTCCTACCTTCCGGGGCCACAGAAAACTATTCCACCCTATCCTCTATGTGACAGCCCTTCAAGTACTTGAAGATGGTGATCATATCACCTCTCAGAGGCCTCCTCTCCAGGGCTAAACATGCCCAGCTCCTTCAATCTTTCCTCATAGTACTTGGTCTCCAGACCAAGCTAGACGGCTTCAAGAGTGGATTGGATAAACATATGAGCAGCAGGTCCATCAGTAGCTATTAGCCACAGGATATAGATGGAACTCTTTGTCTGGGGCAGTGATGCTCTGTATTCTTGATGCTTGGTGGTGGTGGGGGGGGGGGGTAAACAGTGGGAGGACTTCTAGTGTCCGACCCCACTAGTGGACCTTCTGATGGCACCTGGTGTTTTTTGTCACTATGTGACAGAGTGTTTAACTGGTTGGGCCCTTGGCCTGATCCATCATGGCTTCTCTTATGTTCTTATATGGGGCAGAGGTCCATCAGTAGCTATTGGCCACAGGGTATAGATGGAACTCTTTGTCTGGGGCAAGTGATGCTCTGTATTCTTGGTGCTTGGGGGAGGGGCAGCAGTGAGAGGGCTTCTAGTGTCCTGGCCCCCACTGGTGGATCTCCTGATGGCACCTGGTGGTTTTGGACCACTGTGTTCACACAGAGTGTTGGACTGGATGGGCCACTGGCCTGATCCAGCATGGTTTCTCTTATGTTCTTAAGATGCATGTATACATGAAGCTGCCATATGCTTAATCAGGCCATTGGTCCATCAGGATCAGTATTGTCTGCTCTGACTGGCAGAGACTCTCCAGAGTCTTAGGCAGAGGACTGTCATATCACTTAATACCTGATCTTTAAAAAAAGCCCCAAACCTTTATTTAAAAAAAATCGAATACAACCAAATAAACAAGTAACACGAATGTTTAGAACAATAAAAGCAGAGTCTGCATTGCAGCGTTACAGGATTAGAAATATGAAAAAAAACTATATCACAGCTATTCAGATTGTTGCTACAACTTTTGCCCTAGATGTCCTATGTCATAATTACAAGCCAGTAAACTTTGTGTATAGTCATTCAATTAACCTCATTCAACAGGTTAGCCATTCAATTAACCTTCAACAAGGTAGTTAAACCAATGCTATATTAGAACCTACGTATAGCAATATCATAGGGCTAAAAATACATTAAAATATCATAGTATCAGTTCACTGGTTTAGGGCTCGGTCTCTGATGGTGCGTATTTTAGTAGAAATTAATTTAGAAAAATCATTTACCTTGTTTGTCTCTGCTCTTGAGGTAAGATCATCTAAACATAGCCGCTTTGCTGTTTTGACTCGAGAGCAGAGCTCAGAAGGGATCCTTATCTGTTTTCTTCCTCCCTGTGTCATTTATGACAAGCAAATAACATCCAGGATTTTTGCAGGATTTGCACGTTAGCTCAAGGTCTGTGCAAGCAGCTCCTGTTTGTCTAGTTGATAAAAGAATGTTAATCAGTCTTGGAGCCAATTAGTGGTCAAATGCACAAGTGAGCCAAAGAAAGCAGATAACAGAGATTCACAGCTGCTCTGCTGCCATCTTCCCTGTCTCTCCTGTACTGATCATGAGGGACCCACTGGTTTAAAAAGGTAAAGGTAGTCCCCTGTGCAAGCACCAGTCGTTTCCGACTCTGGGGTGACGTTGCTTTCACAACATTTTCATGGCAGACTTTTTGCGGGGTGGTTTGCCATTGCCTTCCTCAGTCATCTACACTTTCCCCCCAGCAAGCTGGGTGCTCATTTTACCAATCTCGGAAGGATGGAAGGCTGAGTCAATCTTGAGCTGGCTACCTGAGCCCAGCTTCCGCCGGGATTGAACTCAGGTTGTGAGCAGTGCTTAGGACTGCAGTACTGCATCTTACCACTAGGGACACTCTTTATATAATCCATATTTCCATATGGTTACCTGATCTTTGAAACTGGAAACTCCAGGGATTGATCCTGAGACCTCATGCACTCACAGCAGATGCTCTACCACTGAACTACAGCCCCTTCCCATCAGTCCAGCAATGTCTCCAGTGGCAACCAATCAAATGCCAGACAGGAATGAAGGGAGATAGCCATGGAGAGCGCACACAGCCATTGCGGCTAATTGCTGCCGAAGAGCACCAAACATACGCAAACAGGAATAATTGCAGGGGTGGCCAACAGTAGTTCTCCAGATGTTTTTTTTGCCTACAACTCACATCAGCCCCTGCCATTGGCCATGCTGGCTGGGGCTGATGGGAGCTGTAGGCAAAAAACATCTGGAGAGGTACCGTTGGTCACCCCTGATTGATTAGGAGAAATCATGTTACTGTCCCACTGCTGATCAAACAACACATGATTTTGAGAAATCTATTAACACATCTCATATAGGACTTCATAATGGTAAATAGCAGGGGTGGCCAAAATGTGGCTCTTTCACACATAGAAGAAGAAGAAGAATTGCAGATTTATACCCCACCCTTCTCTCTGAATCGGAGACTCAGAGTGGCTTACAATCTCCTATATCTTCTCCCCTCACAACAGACACCCTGTGAGGTGGGTGGGGCTGAGAGGGCTCTCACAGCAGCTGCCCTTTCAAGGACAACTCCTGCGCTAGCTATGGCTGACCTAAGGCCATTCCAGCAGCTGTAAGTGGAGGAGTGGGGAATCAAGCCTGGTTCTTCAGATAAGAGTCCGCACACTTAACCACTACACCAAACTGGCTCTCACATATCATGTGGCTCTCAAAACCCCCACTGCTCTGTTGGCTGGCTTGGAGATGGCTTTTCTCTCTTTAAATCACTTCTCCAAGCCAAGCCTGGAGAATGCATTTAAAGTTAAAGCTGCTTTCTTTCCACCTCTCCTCTCCCTCCTCCTCCCCCATCTATTTTCCTTCCTTCCTTCCCTCCCTTCCTTCTCTCAAACATCTGACGTTTATTCTGTACATTAAGCAAGTTTGGCCAGCCCTGGTAAATAGCATCTGGTGGGATAATGGGTGTGGTGAGTAGGGAAGGGGGTTAACCCTTTCTTTCCATGCCTATGCCTTTTTCCCGATCTCAGCTTCCTTCTCTGAGCTGTATGGAGAATGGTTCCTTTATGTTAACCCCAAGGAGCAAATAGCACGTCTGGAGGGGCCAGTTGCACTAAGATGGCCAAAATGGTATGGGGCTCTGCACCTGGGGCCCACCCTGAATTCTTCCTAATCCCATCCCTGCTAGCAGAAGCCCCTTTTCACCCTGTTCACCCATGGGAGGATCTGTTCCTGGAACTCCCATCTTGTTTGACCCTAAATGGCATCCGTAGTGGGTGCCGTGAGTAGCGATCCAGGGGGCAAACGGGTCTAGCCTTAATAGGGGGTCCAACAGATGAATCAGTCTCCATCGGCATCTTTTCTCATGGGCAGCTGCTTCTCTTCTAGGACTGGTGAAGCTCTTTGAAGAAAGGGTGCCCCCTTTCTACTGTACCCATGGATGCATGTGCCGATCTCTCTTGTTGGAGGCACTGGTGCTGTCACGTTCTCAGGGTGCAGGCAGGCAGGAGTCCAGTGCCAGTCCAAGGTCAGAGTCCAGGAAGTCAAGCAGGAGCCAAGTCACCAATGCAGAATCACAAACTGGAATCAGAAGTCAATGTCCAAAAGCCAAAAGGTCAGGGCGCCAAAGAAATCAAGCACCCTGGCAAGCAGGTCAGGATCAGGAATCAGGAAGGAGCATGGATGCAAGCCAGAGAATAGACTTGTTGTTTCCACAAGGTTACCAGGTCCTGGGTGGGAGCTGTATGGGGGCCTCAATCAGCCTTTTGCCTGGGTGGCAGTGACTCTGCTAGAACTCAGGGCTGAGAGATCTGAAGCATCGGCTTGCCTCATATCTTCGCTCTGAAAGTTCTTTCTGGAGCCTGCTTCGAACTCTTGAGATGAGATGCCGGGAGCTTTGAAGAGATTGATGTCAACAGCTGACACTGGTGCCTGGAGAGTGATTGATGAACCAGCTGCTGTTTGTTCAGCTGAGGAACTGGCTGGCAACTCTTCCAGGTCTGTTAACCCTTCCAGCTCCTCCTCGTCAGGGATCATGACAGGTGCAAATTGAGCGTTCATTGGCCTGGATCAGAAAATCTCCTTTCTGTCCGCCTGCTGATTTTTTATTGTTATTATTTTTTAATTGGGGAGTTTGTATGTGTAAGTGTATATGTGCACCTAGAAGTCATGTCAGCCTCTGGTTATTGACCCATACTGGGGGCCTGGAGGATATTCAGAGAGATGGCTGAATTTTAATTTAATTTTTTTATTTATACCCCACCCTATCCCACAAGCAGGCTCAGAATACAGCCTGCCCCTGCCTCCCGGCTCTGGTATTCCAAGGGGGTCTCCGGTCCAAGTACTTGCCAGAGTCAGCCCTGCTTAGGTCCCAAGATCTGATGAGATCGGGCTTGCCTGGGCTATTCAGGCCAGGGCTTTCTGCCTGCTGATTTTTGTGTATTCGGGCGACATGCCATAGTTGTAGGGCCTGCCTTTCTGAAACCGTTTGTATTGTCTCAGCCCTTACACTAGAGACACTGGCAGCAGAATGCATTTAATTAGCAGTCGAACCAGTAGCTGGAGTTGCAGAACTGAAGCTCCTGCCAGAGTCCAGATTCAGGATGTTTTTTTCCCCCGATCGTCCTCTCTTAATTGAAGCATGCAGGGAGGGAGGGCAGAATTCTTCTGCCTGGTAAGTGCATGTGTCCAGTGATGACATGTTCTGTTTCTCTCTGCGGGTTGCCTAGAGCTGGCTGCAAAGTGTTAAATGGAAAGCTATCGGGTGTCAAAAAGAAAAGAACTGAAAATATGGCCTTGCATGTTGTTAGAATTGGGTTAGCTTCTCCCAAGGTTTGGCTGTCGCAAGGAACGCTGCTGGGCTTCTAGATTTCAGGCTCACCGCCGGCTGCAACATTAAATGTGCCACGAAAGACTGACCTTAATTTTCAGGTTGGCAGGAGGAGCGGAGGCTTGTAATTCTGAAGCGACAAAATCCTTCAGTGCCGTAGCCGGAAAACACCATGATCGGGACGCGTTAAGCAGACTTTGACCCTGTGGATGCATTTGCTTCATTTGCACGCCTTGGTTGGTCGGTAGATGTTTTGGTTGTTTGATTTGGTTACGGTTTATTTGTCCGCATCTGGATAACAAGGTGCGATAATTTTGTAGGGAAGCGTGAAGCAGGGATTGGGAGGAACTGAGGTGCAGCGGGACTTGCAGAAACCCTGCCAGACAACTCCTGACACACACAGACACACACCACATTGCTTCTCTCCGCATCTTCTTTAGCAGAAACTAGCAGGATGTTTTTCTGACTTGTCTCTGTCTGTAACTATGATGCCTTCAGCAGATCTCTAGAGAAGGAGAGGTATACAGTTCCCCGAGTGAATAAATAATTTCTTGTCCTGGAGGGAAGGTGGATATTCTCAAGATGTAGCAGGAACGGAAATCGTCTACAGAAGATGAAGTAGTGAAATCTCAAATGATTAAGTGGGCAATTAATGTAAATAAAGAAATACAGATGGAAACTTGGGAATATCTTTGGAAGAATTCTATAAAGCTTTCAACATGTAATAGTATTAAAGAGAATTGTTTTAAAATGATGTATAGATGGTATATAACTCCTAAAAAGTCGGCAAAGATGAACAATAAGATGCCAGATAGATGTTGGAAATGTAAAAAACATGAAGGTTCTTTTTACCATATGTGGTGGACTGGTGAAAGAGCAAAAAAGTACTGGCAGATGATTCTACAAGAAATATCTAGGATCTTGGGATATGAAATCAAGAAAGTTGCAGAGACTTCTCTGTTGGGATTATATATGGAAAAATTTCCAAAAGAAGATAGAACTATAATTTGGTACTTGCTCTCAGCTGCTAGGACATTGTATGCGCAGTTGTGGAAGCAAGAAAGAATACCAGAGAAATGGGATTGGATTATAAAAGTTATAGAATGGAGTGAAATGGACAAATTGACAAGAATTTTAAGAGACTATGATCTAGAAACTTTTAAGTTGGAGTTTAGAAGTTATATAGAAAAAAGTTATATAGTTTAGAAGTTATATAGAAAAAGAGTGTAAAATAAAAGGACATTGGACAATTTTTGATAATGATTAAGTCTTAAAAGAAAGAAAAATATAAATTTTTGTTTTATTAGTTAAGGGTACCTTTAAATATTAGTATCTTAAGTATATAACACCAGCGGGGGTCAAGTAATGGGGGGAGGAGGAGTTAGAAAAGTAATATATGGGATAGATAAAAAGAAGTAATTAATAATGCAAGAATTGATTGTTACCATAAGTTACTGGAATAAAATTGTTTTAAATACGAAGATGTAGCAGGAGCGGAGAGATTCTGAGGGGGAAATCTCAAAATAACAGGCTCAATGAACAAAGGGAGCTCTGGCTCTCCAATGCTTTATACCAGGCGTTTGAGAGCCGCAAGATGTGAACATCAGATGTTTGAGAGCCACAAAACAGGAAGGAAGGAAGGAAGGAAGGAAGGAAGGAAGGAAGGAAGGAAGGAAGGAAGGAAGGAAGGAAGGAAGGAAGGAAGGAAGGAAGGAAGGAAGGAAGACAGGCAAATTGATGGGAAGGGAAAGCTGGAAGGAAAGCCACTTTAACTTTAAATGCATTCTCCAAGCTGGCAAGTAGGCATGGAAAACCTCAGCTTGAGACCCTGGAGAGCCACTGCCAGTCTGAGTAGACAATACTGACTTTGATGGACCAAGGGTCTGATTCAGTATAAGGCAGCTTCATATGTTCATATGGCAGCTGACTCAGAGAAGTGATTTAAAGAGACAAATGCCTTCGCCAAGCCAGCCAACAGGATGGTGGGGGCTTCAAGAGCCACACGATGTGTGAAAGAGCCACATGGGGTTCCCAAGCCACAATTTGGCCACTCCTGGCTTAGTCCCTGAAGATCGTTCTGGTCTCTGAAGTGCTAGCGAACTCAAATCTAGTTCTTCTGCAGACCAACATGGCTACCTTCAACCCAAAAAACTCAAAAGGTTTTCGTGAAAACACCTCAATAGGAAGGGGTGTTAAGCACCCTTCTCCCAAAATGGGGGAGAAACTTTTGAATCAGATGACAAAACCCCAGAGGGCATTGTAGTTTCTTCAAGATTAGTGAGAGGAGGTATTATACTGACTTACAGTACAATCCTAGGCAGTAGAACAAAGCAGTATCAATTATCAGCATTTTGAACTGTAGGCAGACCAATGTGATTGAATGTGCACCAAACAGCTATTAAAGCACATTAAGTAATCTTTAGCCCACTTTTTACTTTGGGGAGGGACGGTGGCTCAGTGGTAGAGCATCTTCTTGGGAAGCAGAAAGTCCCAGGTTCAATCCCTGGCATCTCCAAAAAAGGGTCCAGGCAAATAGGTGTGAAAAACCTCAGCTTGAGACCCTGGAGAGCCGCTGCCGGTCTGAGAAGACAATACTGACTTTGATGGACCAAAGGTCTGATTTAGTATAAGGCAGCTTCATATGTTCATATGTTCAGTAGACAAGGGTACCTTTAAGACCAACTAAGTTTTATTCAGAATCATGGTCTTAAAGGTCTTAGTTGGTCTTAAAGGTGCACTTGTCTACTGCTTTGTTCTTCTGCTTCAAACCAACACGGCTGCCTACTGGGATCAATCCTAGGCAGTGTTACTCCTAAGACCATAGATTTTAGTGGAGTTAGAAGGGTATAACTCTGTTTAGGATTGCATTGTTAATTAGGCAATTTGTAAAGTGCTAAATTGGGATGAATGAAATGTTTTCTACAATGGGAAGACTCGCTGCCTTGGCAAATTCTGGGAGATTTTGAAGGTGGTGCCCAGGGTGAGTGGGGAGGATGTGATCGTAGAGTCATAGAATCCCAGAGTTGGAAAGGGCCATACAGGCCAACTGTCTGCTCAGTGCAGGATCAGCTAGAGCATCCCTGACAAGTGTTTGTCCAGCCGCTGCTTAATGTGATGCCACATCTAGGTTGATGCTTTAGGAATTTTCTCTAATCTCTGTAGAAAAGACCATAGAGACATGGGGAAAGCCCTAGAGCGTCACTATGGAGGCCATTTTCTGTGAACAAATTTTATTATTTTCCTCTGTTTCTCAAGGTTTACCCACCATGGGCAAGCAAATGACAAGCTTAAAAAATAAAATGGGGAAAGGTTATGAAAAGTTTCTCATTTTATGAGGAGATATAACTTGGATCCTCTTTTGCAAGATTCCGTTCGACCTTTGAGGCGCTTACTGAGAATCTTAAAGCATTACGAAGTCAGCTGGTACCTTGTTAATTACAAATTGGTTTAAGGAAATCATTTTGTGTAGCAGAGATGGATCACTCCTTTTGGGGGATGGAATTGGCTTGTCACGTTGCAGAAAAAGGTTTTGTTCCTCATAGATTGGAGCAGACATTGTCCTTAATCAGAAGTAGTTGAGTTTTTAAATTTTTTATTTTATATGGTAAGAAGCTTTTATTTAAGAAGTCTAAAATTTTAAATGCAGGAAATAATGCAGGAAGGCAAAACCTTAAAATAAGCAGGATCACACATGTGATAAATTGTTGGAATGTTTATTTTAATACCTACTGGAATGGTTTATAGATTAATTGCTCTGATTAACGGCTGCAGACCCAACATGACTGTGTTCTCTTTGCGAGTCCATGAAAGATGTTCTACTCACTGGGATGGACTTCTTCATCAAAAAAGAAAGTACTTCTTCAACCAAAGGGTGATGAACACATGGAATTCACTGCCACAGGAGGTGGTGGCAGCTAAAAGCATAGACGGCTTCAAGAGGGGATTGGATAAACATATGGTGCAGAGGTCCATCAGTGGCTATTAGCCACAGTGTATTGATGGAACTCTCTGTCTGGGGCAGTGATGCTCTGTATTCTTGATGCTTGGGAGGAGGGGACAGTGGGAGAACCTCTAGTGTCTTGGCCCCACTGATGGACCTCTTGATGGCACCTCGGTTTTTTTGTTTGTTCTTTAAGAACATAAGAACAAAAGGGAAACCATGTTGGATTAGGCCAATGGCCCATCCAGTCCAACACTGTGTCACACAGTGGCCCAAAACCCCCCAAGTGCCATCAGGAGGTCCACCAGTGGGACCAGGACACTAGAAGCCCTCCCACTGTTGCCCCTCTCAAGCACCAAGAATACAGAGCATCACTGCCCCAGACAGAGAGTTCCAACGATAAGCTGTGGCTAATAGCCACTGTTGGACCTCTGCTCCATATGCTTATCCAATCCCCTCTTGAAGCTGGCTATGCCACTGTGTGACACAGAGTATTTGACAGAATGGGCCATTGGCCTGATCCAACATGGCTTCTCTTAAGTTCTTATGGACAGACTCTCCCCTCTTTTATGAAAGATTTTCTTTTCCCCCCTCTTCATAGTACTTGAACGTAGGAGTGCCCAGTGAAGTTGTCGTGGAATTAGGTATAGGACAGACAAAAGGAAATATTTCTTTATTGAACAGGTAATTACGTTGTGGAGTCTGTCACCTGTGGAAGCAGCAATAACCTTGGGCATAGATGACTTTAAAAGGATGCTAAATGGATTGATGAAGGAGAGGTTCATCAATGGCTACTAACCATGGGAACTAAAGAGGCAGTCGGCCTCTGAAATACAATGCTAGGAAGCAACGTCAGAGCAGGGCCTTGACCTCTTGGCGTCTTTTGGGAGAGCCAGTGTGGTGTAGCAGTTAAGAGCAGCGGATTCTCATCTGGAGAGCTGGGTTTGATTCTACACGCAGCCAACTGGGTGACCTTGAGTCAGTCTCAGTTCTATCAGCGCTGTCTCAGCCCCACCAATCTCACAGGGTGTCTGTTGTGGGGAGAGGAAAGGAAGGAGATTGTAAGGTGCTCTGAGACCCCCTTGGGTAATGAAGGGCAGAAGAAGAAGTCTGCCCTCGTGGAGCTGGAACCATTGAAACTGTTGAACATGTTCTCCTCTCGTGCCAGTTTTACCAGGAGATACAGGCAGGGTTAATTAGTCCCTTAATAAGTAGATTGCTGGGCCATTCCAGTCTTTCTGATTCTGAGGTCTCTAGAAAGTTTCTTTGGGGTGTGAACCCACAGATTACGGGTCCATGCGCAAAGTTTTCTTCAATTGCACGTAAAGTTCACAAAGATATATTATGTTCTGAAGCTAAATTTTAATTGTTATTTAATTGTTGTTTTTATTCCTCTATTTTTAAAGTGATATTCGAGTTATTTTGTAAGTATTTTAGCTTTTAGCTTTTTGTTAACTTGTTCTGATTTGTACTGGTCACTGACTGTATTAAAATCGATGGACGAACGAATGGGCAGGATATAATTATTCTCATCTTCTCCTTCTCCCCCCTTTCTTCCTTCTCCTCCACCACATTGGCAAGTGTGTAAACAGGATGCTGGACTAGATGGACCACTGATCTAATTCATCAGGGTGCTTCTGATGTTCGTTCTTATGACCCCTCTCTAAGCATTATTCCTTCTGTCTTCCCCTTCTTCCTTTTCTCAGGCTACTACCGGGAAGGCTTCCTCGCTGTGCAGCATGCTGTGGACAAGGCCATCATCCGTTACCACGCCAACAATTCCGTGGCTGACCTTCTCGAGAGGATCACCGTGGTTGTCCGGCGCTTCCCGTACCCGCCCTACGTCAACGACCTCTTCCTCTTGGCCATCCAGAACCAGCTGCCCTTGCTGCTCATGCTGAGCTTCACCTATACCTCGCTCAACATTGTGCGTGCCGTGGTGCATGAGAAGGAGAAGAAGCTGAAGGTAACGGGAGATGCGCTCCAGGCGGGCTTGCCCTAGAAACAAGGGCTGTTGTGCATATTCCATACAGCAGGCATTGTACCAAACAAGCAATGAATTTTAGAATTTACTATCTAGGGCAGGGGCATCGAACGCATTTGCTATGAGGGCTGGATCTTATATAAATGAGACCTTGTTGGGCCGGGCCATTTCAGTCTGGGCTGGGCCATGTCAGGCCAGGCCATCTGTATACCTATTTAAGATTAGATAGCAGAGATATAAACTTTATAAAGGACACAAACACAATTAATTTTTTTTTTTAAACAACAACCTTAAAACGTTAGCACTCATTGGTCTTAAAGGTGCTTTCTTTGTATCTCTCCCATGGGATCCAGAGAACTGGGCAAAGGAAGCTCTGACTCTTTCCTTCCTTCCAGGAGTGGGGGAACCTTTGCCAATAGAAGGAAGAGAGGCTTGGCTCAGTAGCTCTGCTGTGCGATTGAGAGAGACTAGAAAAACAAGCTCTGCCTTCCTCCCCAAGGCTCAGCCAATGGAGAAAACAGAGTTTTTGCTCTGTAGCTCCTGTGTGATTGAGCAAGCCTTCTGTTATACAGAAGGAAGCAAAAGATAAGGAGAAGGAAGGAGGACAGTCAGTTTCTCAGGGGCCTGATAGGAGCCCTCCAGGGGCCTGATTTGGCCCCCGGGCTGCATGTTAGACACCCCTGATCTAGGGCTTCCATTCCAAGAACAAACAGAATGCTGCAATGTTATGGACAATCAGTAAAAGGTGTACAGTGTTCTAGGGGGAGGGAACGTGGCAGGGTATAACCTGTTTTCATCAGATCTCAAAAGCCAAGCAGAGTTGATTTTGGGGTGGGAGACCACCAAGGAAGACTGTGCAGAGGAAGGCAATGGTAAACTGCCTCTGCTTTTCACTTGCCTTGAAAGCCCCTTGCTGGGGGTCACCATAAGGCTTGGATGAGAGCACACCAAGGAAGGCTCTGCAAAGGAAGGCAGTGACAAATTACTTCTGGTTCGCCCTTGCCTTGAAAGCCATCTGCTGGAGTCACCATAAGGCTTGGATGAGAGACCACCAAGGAAGGCTCTGCAGAGGAAGGCAATGGTAAACTACCTCTGCTTCTCATTTGCCTTGAAAGCCCCTTGCTGGAGTAACCATAAGGCTTGGATGAGAGACCACCCAAGAAGGCTCTGCAGAGGAAGGCAGTGACAAACGACCTCTGCTTCTCCCTTGCCTTGGAAGCCCCTTGCTGGTCACCATAAGTCATTTGTAATGTGTTGGCACTTACATATGTATAGAATTCTCTATTGAGCAAGCATTCCTCCTCTTGGCAAATCCAGATTTTATTTTTTTAAAAAAGCAAAACAAAGCACCAAGTTTCTAGCCCTGTGAGTTGTGAAGATACTGTTTGAAGTTCCTGGTGTGATTTCACAAGCCATAGGGGGTTGCTGAATTTTAATTTCTGGCGACCAAGGGTAGAGATTCATAGCGGTGTATCTTTCTTTGCCTGTGACCAATGTTCCCTCTAAGCTGCAAAGTCTTGTGAGCAAAAATTCTGCTTTGTGAGTCACTGGCATTAAAGTTGTGAGCTGCTGCATAAATTATTGTGCTCTGAGGTCATCCTTCCTGAGCTAAGACAAAAATGTGTGAGCCGGAGGCTCAAAAACTGTGAGCCAGTTCACGCTAACTCAGCTTAGAAGGAGCACTGCCTGCGTCATACAAAACCAGAATAAATTATGCAAAGTAGGAGAACTCTGGCCTCTGTGCTTAATTTATGCAGGCCACAGATGCATTTGAATGAATGAATATTTATTTACAGTCAAGGACCATTATTTACACACCACAGGCCATTAACCATAATTCATCCTTATTAAAACCACCGAAAATATTCCAAGTCTATTTGATCGTAAAAACCTTCAAAATTATAAGAATCCAGAAAGTCTGAAATAAGTCTAAAATGTCAAATATCAAATGTCTGTAAAATCATATTAATCATACAATTCAGACAGGTCATACAAATCATACTGAATCATGTTTCTTATAGTCTAAAATAAGTCTGAAATATCAAATGTCTATAAAATTACCAAAAATATTCCAAGAAGTCTATTTGATCATAAAAACGTCAAACCTTATAAGAATCCAGAAAGTCTGAAATAAGCCCAAAATGTCATATTTCAAATGTCTGTAAAATCATATTAATCATACAATTCAGAAAGATCATACAGAATCATGTTTCTTATTGTGGAATTTAACCAAATGGTAACAAAATGTAGCTATTTGTCTGGAGATAAGCGGATTTTCGTCAATTAAAAGTTTCTCCAAACAGGCCTTGTCTGCATCCGCTAAGTTCAGATGCATTCATTTTTTGCTGCCTCAGTGAAGAGTTTTGACATGCCTTTTAGTGGGTTAATAGCTTGGAGAGCAAGTTTATGATTTTAGAGTTCAGTTTGAAAAGTCACGTGGTGCCTGATGATGAAATCTGGGAAACCAAAGGCAGGTTCAGTGGGATCCCCAATGGTCAGGGTGTGGGCCCTCAAAGTTCTGCTCAGGTCCTGATCTCTCCCTTTGGAGATTGGAACCTGGTTCTTCCAGATTCTAGCCCAACACTCTTAACCACAACACCACACTAGCATTCTATCCAGAACAAAAGCCAGAAAGAGTGTGGTAAAGACTTTATACAGCGGGATTGCTGGCAATTGACCAAAGAGCTATCTGATTATCCCGTAGTTAATGAAAAAATATCCACACTCCCAAAACACATGCCAAGTTTTTAGCACTTACAGACAGCCATCACTCATCAGTAGACAGCTAACTAGGATCACATTACTTTTGTACGTGTGGGGAAACGGAAATGATTGTAGAGATGAAGACAAAATTGAATGTTTTCCCTCTGTTTGCCATTCCCTTGGTCGAGAAATGAAATGCTAATGCTTGGGGTTAGAAGGACATGTCCATACATAATTTTCCTGTGTTCCTTTCTTTGCTTGAAATGACAGATAAATCCTGTAAGAACATAAGAGAAACTCTTTTGAATCAGGCCAATGGCCCATCCAGTCCAGCACTCTGTCACACAGTGGCCAAAAAACCCAGGTGCCATCAGGAGGTCCATCAGTAGGGCCAGGACACTAGACGCCCTCCCACTGTTGCCCCGCCCAAGCACTAAGAATACAGAATTTGCCCCAGAGTTCCAACAATACATTGTGGCTAATAGCCACTGATGGACCTCTGCTCCATATGTTTGTCCAATCCCCTCTTGAAGCTGGCTATGCTTGCAGTCGTCACCACCTTCTGTGGCAGTGAATTCCATGTGTTAATCACCGTTTGGGTGAAGAAGGACTTCCTTCTAACCCGACTGCTCAGCAATTTCATTGAATGTCCATGAGTTCTCGTATTGTGAGAAAGGGAGAAAAGTACTTCTTTCTCTACCTTCTCTATCATGTCACCCCTCAGTTGACATTTCTCCAAGCTAAAGAGCCTCAAGCGTTTTAACCTTTCTTCATAGGGAAAGTGTTCCAACCCTTTAATCATTCTAGTTGCCCTTTTCTGCACTTTTTCCAATGCTAAAATATCTTTTTTGAGGTGCAGTGACCAGAATTGTACACAGTACTCTAAATGAGGCCGCACCATCGATATATACAGGGGCATTATGATACTGACTATAACTGCTGGGAAGGGGAGGGAATGTGATTAGGGGATTCCAGGGCTAAGTAATGGTGGAAAGAACAGTCCTAGGAAAGGAACCATGAAGTCTGCCTGCCATCGCGTACCACCATGTTGTATTTTCTCTGTCCCCAGGAGTACATGCGCATGATGGGTCTCAGTAACTGGCTTCACTGGAGCGCCTGGTTCCTCATGTTCTTCCTCTTCCTCTTGGTGTCTGTCTTCTTTGTTACCATGCTCTTCTGCATCCAGGTGAGTCTTTTCCAGCGGACGTTGGCCCATTGGAACACCAAGGTTTGCCAATTGGAGTACAGGACTCAGGCTGTATGGTGAGGCTTCGGGGTGGGAAACAGGGTTACCGCCCTTCGGGCAGAATGACCGTGCCCCCTGAATTCCATTGACCTTGATGAGACCTAAATCCACAAAACAATTTCTGAGTTGCGTTTCTTGAGAGCAAAAGGCCCCTTTCTGCTAGGGCCATCAGCTGGTGAAAGGAATTTTAGTTATTGGGATTTAATAAACCATCTGTTGTCAGAAGAAAGGCTGTTTTTTGTGTTTCTTCTTTCACACCCTGTTTCAATAATAAATCAGAACTAAAACAGCCTCTTTAAAAGAAAGTGTCCCTTAATCTGCAACTCCATGAATAAAATTGTCTTTGCTCTTCCCTGGTTAATCAACTTTAAACTTTAGTTGATTAATCTACCCATTATTCTGCTTTCTATAGATTACTAATCTTAGCCATATGCTGGTATTTGTCTCCACGGCTGATGCCATGGGAGAGAGGGCTGTGTCCTTCATCTCTGTTTTCTGATTGTCTTTATGATTTCTGAGTTATGCATGCATATGATGACCCCAGAGACAAAAGCCGGGCTTAATGCATGGTTTTGGTTTTATAGGTGAGCGAACAAGGGGCGGTGCTCACAAACAGTGATCCGACCCTGGTGTTCGTCTTCCTGACTGTCTTCTCCATCTCCACCATCTCCTTCAGCTTCATGGTCAGCACCTTCTTCTCCAAAGGTAAGATATGTCTCCTCCCTGATTCCCACCAAGACAAACTCTCTGATAACCTGCTTTGGAAGAAATCACTTGTACACAGGGGTGGAATTCTAGCAGGAGCTCCTTTACATATTAAGCCACACACCCCTGATGTACAAGGCTCTTTTTTGTAAGCTCTTGGAGGATTGGCTGCACCAGGGATGTGTTGCCTAATAGGCAAAGGAGCTCCTGCTAGAATCCCACCTCTGCTTGTACAAATGCACACAAAACTGCCTTATAGCAAATGGGACCCTCGGTCCATCACGGTCAGTAATGTCTACTCAGACTGGCTGTAGCTTTCCAGGGTCTCAGGCTGAGGTTGTTCCCATCACCTACGATCTGATCTTTGAATTGGAGATGCTGGGGATTGAACCTGGGACCTTTTGCATGCCAAGACGATGCTTTGCCACTGAGCCCCAGCTATGAGGATTTCCTCTCCCTTCTTGTGGCAAACGGGCCACGAGAGTAATTTTCCGGAGTCATAAGCCACTGAATTTGATAACTCCCTTCTACTTGGCATCTCAAAGTTTATCATATAATTCAGGGCTTTTTTTTCTAGCAGGAGCTCTTACGCATATTAGGCCGCACGCCCCTGATGTAGCCAATCCTCCTGGAGCTTACAGTAGGCCCTATAAGAAGAGCCCTGTACGCTCTTGGAGGACTGGCTACATCAGGGGTGTGTGGCCTCATATGCAAAGGAGTTCCTGCTACAAAAAAACCCTATAATTCCATACTGCGCCTGGGCAGCTCAGACTTCAGGAGGACGTCACTCTGTATGGATTTCTTTGTGGCTCTCCTTATAGTCAGGTGCTTTCCTCTATGGCTACTGAGAGCCAGTTTAGTGTAGCGGTTAAGTGTGTGGACTCTTATCTGGGAGAACCAGGTTTGAGGGAATGTTGTAGCCGAAAAGGCTGGCCCCCAGCGCAGAGGTGCTCTTAGGCTCGACATGGGATGCCTGCCCACAAGCCACAGGGTGACAGGAACGCCTCCTGTTGCCTCAGTATTGCTAGCAGAGCCTTTTTTGTAGTAGGAACTCCTTTGCATATTAGGCCACACCCCCTGATGTAGCCAATCCTTTAAGAGCTTACAGGGCTCTTAGTACAGAGTCTATTGTAAGCTCTTGGAGGATTGGTTACATCAAGGATGTGTGGCCTAATATGCAAAGGAGTTCCTGCTACAAAAAAAGTCCTGGTCACTAGTAACATATATATCTCCCAAGTGTTTACCTGGCCCAACCGCATTCCACAATTTCGTTGCTTCCAGTTCAAAATACAGAGAAGCCTGGAGGCTTTTTATTGTTATTTTTTGGCTGTTAAGTTAGCCCTCTGGCTTTGCGGGGTGAAAGAAGAGTCAGGAAACTGGTATAGCTGAATTGATTTGGGTTTTGGCGTGTGGCATTCCAAATTCGACGAGCCAATTACGGTGTTGCGCATGAGTGGCTGATGAGGACGGATCAGAGAAGCGGGAAATCCCCACCTCGGGATGTTCCCACTCTTCTGAGCCCTGAGTGCCAAACCCCAGGAGCATATCGACGCTGCTGGTTAAAGAAGCATGCTGAAGGGATTGTGCACATGGTTTCTCTTTCTGGGCCTGCCCAGACACTCCTCTCTGCCACCCCTCCCCACACTATATCTTCCTGGATGGGAGGATTGCTCAGTTAATTACATTTTAAAGTTAATTACACTTTCCCTATGAAAAAAGGTTAAAGCGCTTGGGGCTCTTTAGTTTAGAGAAATGTCGACTGAGGGGTGACACGATAGAGGTTTACAAGATCATGCATGGGATGGAGAACGTAGAGAAAGAAGTACTTTTCTCCCTTTCTCACAATTCAAGAACTCCTGGGCACTCAATGAAATTGCTGAGCAGTCGGGTTAGAACGCATAAAAGGAGGTCCTTCTTCACCCAAAGGGTGATTAACACATGGAATTCACTGCCGCAGGAGGCAGTGGCAGCTACATGCATAGGCAGCTTCAAGAGGGGACTGGATCAACATGTGGAGCAGAGGTCCAGCAGTGGCTATTAGCCGCAAGGTATAGATGGAACTCTCTGCCTGGGGCAGTGATGCTCTATATTCTTGATGCTTGGGAGGGGGGGCAACAATGGGAGGGCTTCTAGTGTCCTGACTCCTGGCCCTACTGATCGACCTCCTGATGGCACCTGGGTTTTTTTTTTTACCACTGTGTGACAGAGTGTTGGACTGGATGGGCCACTGGCTGGATCCAACATGGCTTCCCTTATATTCTTATGTCCCTCTCCCTTAACTGCAGTATAATCTTCAGAGACGTAAAACAGCAAGTTTTCTTGTCGACCTGCTGTGAAGACATTTGCCTGCCGATTGCTGCTGATCAAGAGAGTCAGCGTGGCGTAGTGGTTAGAGCTCTGGACTAGGAACCCCCACTCTGTCATGGAAGCTTGCTGGGTGACCTTGGGCCAGTCACGCACACTCTCGGCCTAACCTACCTTGCAGGACTGTTGTGAGGATAAAATGGAGATGGGGAGAGTACAGTAAAGCTCTTCGGGATCCCACTGGGGGAGAAGAACAGGCTATAGATGAAGTAAAGAAATACAATAAGATGATACAGGCTGCAATTGCGCTCCCCACAGCCCCCGGTCAGTTGGGAAGGCAGCTGGTTGGCAGATTGGGAGGCCCAAATATTCCCATCCCCTCTGCTCCCCCTCTCCTTAGGGAAAAGGAAGTGGTTCCTTTGCACAATATTTCCATAAATATATGCTTCTTTCTGCCTACATTGTGGGCTCACATTTCCTTTTCTTCATATAATGTTGACCAGGACTTTTTTGGTAGCAGGAACTTCTTTGCATATTAGGCCACACACCCCTGATGTAGGCAATCCTCCGAGAGCTCACAGGGCTCTTCTAACAGGGCCTATTGTAAGCTCTTGGGGATTGGCTACATCAGGGGTGTGTGGCCTAATATGCAAAGGAGTTCCTGCTACAAAAAAAAAGCCCTGATGTTGACGTTTGTACAGTCCCTTCCAGGGGTGGAATTCTAACAGGAGCTTCTTTGCATTTTAGGCCACACACCCCTGATGTAGCCAATCCTCCAAGAGCTTTCAAGGCTCTTTTTTGTAAGCTCTTGAAGGATTGGCTACATCAGGGTGTGTGGCCTAATATGCAAAGGAGCTCCTTCTAGAATCCACCTCGGATTGTATTATATTGGAAGGTGTGTGCGTGTGCCTTTAATGCTGGGGGGAAAAACCCTTTGAGTCCCCCTCCCACAAAAAAAAGTTGGTTATAACTAAAAAATACAATGCAGTCGGGGGTGGGATTCTAGCAGGAGCTCCTTTGCATATTAAGCCACACCCCCTGATGTAGCCAGTCCTCCAAGAGCTTACCAAAAAGAGCCTTGTAAGCTCTTGTAGGATTGGCTTCATCAGGGGTGTGTGGCCTAATATGCAAAGGAGCTCCTGCTAGAATTCCACCCCTGGTCCCTTCCATCCGCTCAATTCATTCATGGGTGTGGTGCCTGAGAAGACAGACTGATGGGGTTGTGAACTTGGAGAGCAGGCAACGATTGCTGGCTCCCAGGGCTGCCAAAAAGCATGCTTAGCTTCTGCTTAAACAGAAATCAAAGGAAGAGGATGCCGGTACACAGGAGGGGCGGGGCACTGTCAAGGAACTGAGGCTGTTGAAAGACTTTGTTCTTGACTTGGCTCCCGGTGCAGCGGCAGAGCATTTGCTTGGCACCCAGAAGGTAGGCGGTGACATGAAAGACCTCTTGCCTGGCACCCAAGAGAGCTGCTGCCAGTCTGAGTAGACAAGACCCAGCTCGATACGGCCTTGGGCGACTTCCACGTTCTCGTATGATCCAACAATCCGTTCTACATGAACGCAGCATGGCCCAAGCAGGAAGAAGCAGTGGCCCGCCCCAACCAGATTGGTTGTGCGAACTTGCTCTCGGTGCATCAAAAACGCCATCCCGACAGCACCCACTCTGAATGTCGTTTCTTGTCTTTGTCCTCACAGCAAATGGGGCCGCCGCTGCCGGGGGCTTCCTCTATTTCTTCTCCTACATTCCATACTTCTTCATTTCCCCCCGCTACGACCGCATGACCCACAGCCAGAAGCTTTCGTCCTGCCTCGTCTCCAATGTCGGCATGGCCATGGGAGCCCAGCTGATCGGCATGTTTGAAGGGAAAGGTGAGTGGGGTCGCTTCCTGCCGTTTGCAAAGAGCCAGTTTGGTGTAGTGGTTAAGTGTGTGGACTCTCATCTTGGGAGAAACAATCAGGGGTGGAATTCTATCAGGAGCTCCTTTGCATATTAGGCCACACACACCCTGATGTAGCCAATCCTCCAAGAGCTTAAAGTAGGCCCTGTACTAACAGCCCTGTAAGCTCTTGGAGGATTGGCTACATCAGGGGTGTGTGGCTTAATATGCAAAGGAGCTCCTGATAGAATTCCACCCCTGCAATCACTCATTGGGGTAAAGCTGTCTTTCTCCCGGTGTTCCAGGCACGGGTGTTCAGTGGAGGGATCTGATGAAGCCAGTCAGCGTGGACGATAATTTTACCTTGGCTCATGTACTGGGGATGCTGCTGCTGGACTCGGTGCTGTATGGCCTGGTGGCCTGGTACGTGGAGGCCGTCTTCCCCGGAGAGTACGGCATCCCCCAGCCCTGGTACTTCTTCATCATGGTGAGTCAGGCTCCCTCTACCGGACCAGCACGCTGCTCGGCATGTATCCAGAAAGAATGATTGTGGACATGAAATAATCCTGTGATTGGAGGGCTGCATACCACAATTGATCAAGAGTCTGGCAGAAGCTCAGATGCCAGCATTAGGAATGGAAATCATTAGATTCTCTGGTTTCAACATGGTTTTAAAAATACTTAAGACGTTTACATTCCAGCAAGTGTTCCCTCTAAGTTGCAGAGTCTTGTGAGCAAAAATTCTACTTTGTGAGCTACTGGCATTAAAGTTGAGAGCTACTGGAATTAAAGTTGTGAGCTGCTGCATAAATTAGTTTGTTCTGGGGCTATTTTTCCTGAGCTAAGACAAAAATGTTTGAGCTGGAGGCCAAAAATGTGTGAGCTAGCTCACACTGTCTCAGCTTAGAGGGAACACTGATTCCAGCATGCATTTTTATACATGGGTGACCGCTTCTTGAGATGTAAAGGGTAGACCTTTTCTGTGCAATTGTATAAGAGGGGGTACAAACTGCTCTCGACATTGTTTGCTTCCTTCTGGAGCATACTCGAGTCTTTGGGAGAGCGTGCTTTTTTGGGGTCAATATCCCTAGTAATATTTTTCTCTCTGCATGTAAATGTTGGGGGGCAGTTTCCCCAGAGTATGTAGAAGCCCTTACTGTCTCTATGGGTTGCCAGGTTTTCCTGGTTTGGAATTATGACGGCCCCATCAGCTTGATTGATTAGGAGGAGTGATTCTCTCCGCTGTATCCTTCCATCAGAATTTATTTGTGGCCTTCCCTACAGAACTGTTGGGAGCATGAATGAAATCTTTTGCAAATGAAAAAACACCGTAGAAATAATACCACTTTTGGGTTGGTATCTGCAGCCTTCCTATTGGTGCGGCAGCCCCCAGATGGTCTTGGGGAAGGAGAAGGAAGAAGAGGAGGACCCAGAAAAGGCCCTGAAAAGCCAGTACATCGAAGAGGAGCCGTCAGACTTGGTGTCAGGGATCAAAATTAAACACCTCTCCAAGGTGGGTTCATAGAATCATAGAGCTGGGAGGGTCCACAGAGACCGTCTAATCCAACCCCCTGCTCAATGCAGGACCAGCCTACAGCATCCCTCATAAGTGTTCATCCAGCTGCTGCTTAAAGACTGCCAGTGAGGGGGAACTCACATAGAATCATAGAATTCTCTAGGCTGTTGTCCTCCATGTCAGTACTGTGGCCAGAGCTGCTCTTCTTGGAGCGAGCATCTGAATCTCAGCTTTGAGAATCTCGTGTGTGTGTGTGTGTGTTGAGTATTTGCATGTGTGTGCATGCATGCCTGGAAGCCATGGTTGACTTCTGATGACCCCTAGTGGGCCTTGGACATTTCAGAGAGGTGGCTTGCTATTGCATGCCTCTGAGTTCCAGCTCTGGTAAGAGAACCAGTTTGGTGTAGCGGACTCTTATTTGGGAGAACAGGGTTTGATTCCCCACTCCTCCACTTGCAGCTGCTGGAATGGCCTTGGGTCAGCCACAGCCCTCACAGGAGTTGTCCTTGAAAGGGCAGCTTCTGGGAGAGCTCTCTCAGCTCCACCCACCTCGCAGGGTGTCTGTTGTGGGGGAAGAAGATAAAGGAGATTGTAAGCTGCTCGGAGACTTTAAGATTCAGAGAGAAGGGCGGGGTATAAATCTGCAGTCGTCTTCTTCTGAGTTCAGGTTTGCTGGGGCTATCCAGGTCAGGGAAGCCTTGAGAATTTCTGAGAATAGATTATCAGAAGGGGCCAAATTTGCTTAAAGAGCCACACAGAATAAATGTCAAATGTTTGAGAGCCACAAGACATGAACATCAGGTGTTTGAGAGCCGGAAGGGAGGAAGGAAGAAAGGAAGAAAGGAAAATAGCTTGGGGAGGGAGCGGTGGAAAGAAAGCAACTTTAACTTTGAAGGCATTCTCTGACTTAAAAGGAGAGAAGTGCCTTCTCCAGGCCAGTGGATGGGGCAGTGGGGGCTTCAAGAGCCACACCATGTGTGTGAAAGAGCCACATGTGGCTCCCAAGCCACAGTTTGGCCACCCCTGGATTAGATCCTCAGTTTTCAAACTGTTCTTGGGATAGGAGAGCTTCCTTAGAAGCTTATCGTCCAGTGTTTCTCAGTGAGAAGATACATCTTGGCAGGTGGACTGTCTTCACACAGGTTGACTACCTTCCTCCACAATGCTGAGGGCAGGGCTCACTTTCTAGCAGGAGCTCCTCTGCATATTAGGCCACACCCCCTTGATGTAGCCAGTCCTCCAAGAGCTTACAGTAGGCCCTGTAAGAACAGCCCTGTAAGCTCTTGGAGGATTGGCTACATCAGGGGTGCGTGGCCTAATATGCAAAGGAGCTCCTGCTAGGAAGTGAGCCCTTGCTGAGAGACATCGTGAGGCCTTGACACGGAGGCAGGTGATGGTAGACCACCTCTGAACACCTCTGGCCTTGAAAACCTCAAGAATTAGCTGTTGCTATAGATTAGTGGCTTGGCAGCACTTTCTATCGCCACTAGATGGACCACTGGTCCGAGCCGGCAGAGAGTAATGGGTTATGTTTGGCGTGGACTCTGTTTCTGTATAAAACCTGTGAATCCCTAAGCAGCTGTGAAGAAAGAGGAGATGAACACGGTTGTCCCTCTCTCTCGGTTGTCCGCAGGTGTTCAGGGTGGGGAACAAGAGCAAAGAGGCGGTCCGGGACCTGACCCTAAACATGTACGAAGGGCAGATCACGGTTCTTCTGGGGCACAACGGTGCTGGGAAAACGACGACTTTGTCCATGCTGACAGGTGAGGTTTGGCAACCGGTGGACGCCCTTGTGTGAATCGGCCCTCCCTATGAGTAGGAACTGTAGTTTGGTGCGAAAAGCACAAGAGAATTTTGTATTCTGTAGCAGGGTCATGTAAAAAAGGATAAAAGGAAATAAAGCAGCCAATGCACATGTATCAGCTTAAAAGGTAATTACTTTATCTAGGGAGGGAAAGGGTAACTGGGAAATAAAGGATTAATATCCTGTTTGACTTCAGTAACCTACACGTTGGCCAATCTAAAGTCTAAAACTCATGTAGGGAGAGACTAGAAACTCTAGGAACAAAGGGCTATAAAACTGAAACTCAATCCTTGATCTCCAGTCCATCCCCAGTGTATTAATTACCCAATTGAAGCATCCCAATACTGGCTGATTGTGCATATTCTCACCTAGCTCTGGTGGCAAATACCTGCAAGCTGTCCTGTTGGTCTGTAATCTTAAGCTAGCCAAGACATCGGCATGCATAAATGAACAGTTAATTGTCTCATGACCTCACGGAGGGAACTTGCCAAACCCAACCATTTCAGGGTCGCGTGACATGATCATTGCAGTGCAGTTCCAGCTGCTGATAAGCTTATAGCGCAGTTGGGATAGATTCAGGGAGGTGGTCATGTTGGTCTGACAGAGTTTGAGTCCAGGAGCACCTTGAAGACCAGCAGAGTTTAATTCTGGAGATAAGGGTGCACATGGAAGCTTACCCCCAGAATTAAACTTTGTTGATCTTAAAGGTGCCACCGGACTCAAACGTTCTCGCACTTGGGGTAGCATGTGAAACCATCAAGGCTTTAAGTCTGTCTGTGCTTTTCCCCGCTTCTAAAGCAGTGTTCCCTCTAAGCTGAGTTGGTGTGAGCTAACTCAGTTTTTTTTTTGCTTCCCAAAAGTCCAGTGGCTGCTAAGTATCCACTCAAGGAGCCGTAGCCATTCCTGGCTCTCTTATGCCTCTTAACCTTCTGTGGGGGGGGGTTGTTTGATCAGCTGGAAGTTATTTAGCCAGCTTGGCATGGTTAAGAGTGTCAGCCTAGGATTGGGGAGACCCAGGTTCGAATCCCCGCTCGTGCCTTGGAAGCTCTCTGGGTGACCTTGGGCCAGCTGTGTTCTCTCAGGCTAAGCTACCTCACAGGGTTGTTGTGAGAATAAAACGGAGGAAAGAACAATGTCAGCCATTTGGGGTCTTCATTAAATAAGTTGATCACTCACTTGAAGCCTGTTTCTTTTCTTTTTCCCCCACCTGTTGCCCCCCCCCTTCCCCAGGACTGTATCCCCCGACCAGCGGCCAGGCCTACATCAACGGCTATCAGATCTCACAGGACATGGTTCTGATACGGAAGAGCCTCGGCCTTTGCCCCCAGCACGATGTCCTCTTTGATCACATGACTGTGGAAGAGCACCTTTTCTTCTACGCTGGGGTAATCTTGGATCGAGGCCTACAGCATCACTTTGCTTCAGTCTGCTTGTGCCCCTCCTTGCTCTGGTTGCATAATACGATCGATGGTAACAGCTAGGGATGGGTACGAACCAGTTCACAAGCCGTTTCATTGGTTGGCTTCACTTCTGCCCATCAGCTGTGAGGTTTAAATGGCTGCAAGCCATTAAAACCTAGTCTGAAGTGTAGGGGAGCGAAACGGATGGGTTAAATGGCTGCCAGCCATCTAACCCTTCCCAGGCAATCCTCCTGTTTCTCCTGGCTGCAGAGAAAGGGGGATTTGAATTGGCAGGTTTGGTTTGGGGCATTTTTGGCTCAGTTTGGGAGCTACCCTGAACCTTGAACTGGAACTTTGAGGTTTGTGCCCATCTCTAAAAACAGTAGCAGAACTTTGTTTCCCCTTATCCTGTTGTGAAACCTCATTTTGGTGGTTAGAGGACTGGATGAGTCTTGCAGGTTCGAGTCTCCACTTCGCCACTGGATGGACTGGTCACTCATACTCTGCCTGTACTACCTCGCAGGGTCATTGTGAGAGATAAAATGGAGGCACAAACGGAAGCATTCACGCTACTCGGAGGAAGGCTGGAATAAAACTGGGATAGATTTAAATAAAAAACATCAACTTATTTTGCTTTTGAGCAGTTAATTTTTATAGTTTTTCCTGTGATATTTTTGAAAGCTGCATTTTGCCCTGGGCCCTATGTGGAAAGGAAGGGTTCCCAAATGAATGAATGAATGCCTCTTTGGGTTGCATCTCTCCATTGTAGTAGGCTATGAATAAGCTCATGTAGCTTTCAGTTCTAGGCCTCAAGTTGATGCCCACCGTGTATGTGATTTCTGACACTTTTTTCCTTCTGCAACCCTGGGGACTAGAAACTTGCTGTGTATTTTTATTTACATGAAAGCACCCCCTCCCTCCAACACCAAACCTTTCGTTTTAAAAATCAGAAGCTCTCTAGACCTTACCTTTGTGGTGTTATAAGAGGAAATATGCAACCAGCACTTGCAGTGTTCACCTGCAGAGGGTGCTCTTGGTTCACTCAGAGCCTACTTTGGGCCTTTATGAGCTGAGCATGTGCAGTCTGGAATCCTCAAGTGCCCTGTAACAACTGTGCAGAGGTCCCAGTAAAAAAAGTCAACGGGCTCATTCTGTCCTTGTTGATCTGTTTCAGCTGAAAGGTTTCCCTGTGGAGAAGTGCCCGGAGGAGATCAACCGGATCCTGCACATCCTCGCCCTGGAAGAGAAACGCAGCTCTCTGTCGAAGGCGCTTTCTGGGGGGATGAAGCGTAAGCTGTCCATCGGCATTGCACTCATTGGAGATTCAAAGGCAAGTCCTCCCAGGGGGTTTCTTTTTATTTGGTTGTGGGTGGTGGTCATAGCCTGCGCTTCCTTGCAAACTGGGAATTTTCAAATCCTGCGGTTTCTTGGAAAGTTAGCAAGGATTTTTCAATGAGAAGATCACTAACAGCCAGCAAGTTTTATTTGAAGGGCAACTTTTAAAAAAAAAATTTAAAAAAAATTTATTGTAAAAATGTACTTCACACATACATTAAACATTGTAAACATAAACACAAATTTAAACTAGTCTGCTAAATATACACATCTATGTTGTTAATAATAAACAAAGTTTATATATTTCTCTGGAAGCTTACACAAAGTGTTTTGTTGGTTCTGTACAAAACCAAAGGAAGGAAACCATTGTTCCACAAAATCGTTAGCTTCAGAATTAACATTTGACTGTTGTGAGTTGTATGCAATTTTATCCGTTGTAATTATGTCCCAAATCTTTAGGAACCATTGCCGTTTGGATGGCAAAGACGTAGATTTCCAATACTGAGCAATTAACATTTTTGCTGCTAGTAAAAGCATCCTTGTTAATTCAGATTTATGTTTTGGAACTTCCATCAGGCAACCATAGATTTAATAAAATAGATTCAGGAGTAAGAGGAATCTTATAGTTAATAATTTGCTCAATTGTTGGTATAATTAGTTTCCAAAATTTCAAAATCAAAGGGCATTCCCACTGAAGGGCAACTTAACTGCTTTTCCCACTATGTGCTGCTTCCACACTGAGACGATTCTCTGTGTAGCTCTCATTGCATTTGCAGTAGCAACAGAACATCCGCACAGTGATTTTTCCCTATGCTTTCTTGCCTCAGCTCCACAATTTCCTGCTTTTATTTTAAAAATTAGAAGCTCTCTAGGCCTTTCCATTGTGGTGTTATAAGAGGAAATATGCAGCCTGCACTGGCAGTGTTTACCTGCAGGGGGTGCTCTTGGTTGTACTCTAAGTTCACTCAGAGCCTCCATTGGGTCTTTGTGCTGCATGTGTGCTCTAGATTGGAGTGGCCAAACTTGCTTAATGTAAGAGCCACATAGAATAAACATCAGATGTTTGAGAGCCATGAGACATGAATGTTAGATGTTTGAGACCCAAAAGACAGGCAGACAAGTACGAATGAAGGCAAATAAATGGGGGGAAGGAGGAGGGAATGAGAGATTGAAAGAAAGCAACTTTATCTTTAAATGCATTCTCCAAGCTTCTGGCGGGCTTGGCTTAGATATGTGATTTAAAGAGACTTTAAATGCCTTCCCCAAGCTGGCCAGTGGGGTAGAAGGGGCTTTGAGAGCCACACAATATATGTGAAAGAGCCACATGTGGTTCCTGAGCCACAGTTTGGCCACCCCTGGACTAGGTTATGTCCCAGAATCCTCAAGTGCTTTGTAACTGTGCAGAAGTTCCAGTAGAAAAGTCAATGAGGAAAGCAGAAAATAAGAAAAAAACCTACTGATTCTCAGAGGTCCGAGAGTCTGACATGAAACACCCAACACTGATCAGGTGCGCATCAGATTACCTTTGACAATGCTGCCTTTCTGTGTCCCCCAGCCATTTTGTCTGAGACTGCGTAAGTTGTCTGATAGATCCCAGTGAGTGGACTGCTAGACACAATCCCAGAAGAGTCCTCATTGTGTTGCTTGGGACTCAGTTCTTCATCTGAGTAATGAATAATTACGACTGCCTTCCAGGGTGCTAAATGAAGGAAGCGGTTCTCTTGGTGGTATCTTATGCTCATGCAAAGCAGTCAGCCATCTAGCCTGGTTCTTGACTGGTATCAGGCATCCAGGCTCTCTAGTGTGGCCCTGCTATCTCAGAAAAAGGCATGAGAAAAACACAAGGTCCCCAGCCTTTTTGAGCACATGGGCACGTTGTGAATTCTGACACAGGGTGCTGGGCACAAGCACAAAATGGCTGCTGCAGGGAGGTGAAGCCAATCACAGAATCTCAGGAAGGGAGAACTGTCACAGGAACTCTTCCACATTTAAGGCGGAAACTCTTTTTAGCAGGATGCCTTTCAGTCTTCACAGCCACTCAGTAGCACTGCTGGGCATCAGCCCCACCCAGCTGTGCCCACTTTCTATAAAGACACTTGGCAAGTGCCAGGAAAGATGCTGGTGAGTGCTGTGGTGCCCGTGGATGCCACTTTAGGGAACTCTGGACAAAACCATGGGTGTCAAAGGGCAGGCAGAGCCATGCATGATCTTGTGGGTATCAAGAGTCCAAGTTTAAGAATCCAAGTTGAGATTCCAGTTTCAAAGCCAAGAGCTGAAAAAGACATTACTGAGGGTTTGTCCAAAAGGTAGTCCGAGTGTTCCTCATGAGCCAAGAGACAAGGTCAGGACCTAGTTCTAAGTCACAGAAGCAAGGCAGTGGTCACAGAGTCAGCAGCAGAATAATTTGTTGCTTTTATGCCTAACAGCCTCCCTCGGCTGGTTTTTGTAGACATGTGCCTAAGGGTCAGACTTGCAGCCAACTTGCTCAGGAGTAATTCTGCAGCAACTCCAGCAGTTGCCATCGGGCCAGGAGGCGAGCAGTCTGTCATCTCTCCTGTAGTTCTGCTCGCAGCCTCTGTCTACGATGTTCAAAGAGTTTGGGTGATACAGGAGGGCTCGGAATGATCGACTCAGTTTCACCTGTTGACACAAGGCCGGAGACTGTCAGTGGCTCTGCACCAGCTGTTGACTGTGAATCTTGACCAGCCTGCAGTTCATCTTTCCGCTTGCTGGCTTCTGTTGACTCAGAACTGGCGACATGTGGCTCCTTTTCTCCCAAGTCCTCGCTGAGGCCTGACTGACCCATGACACTAGGAAACCTTTCTCCCTAAAAAGTGCTGAGCTGAGAAACCTTTCTCTCTCCTCTGGTGTGGAGCTGTGGTCACTCTCCAAATACAAATACCTGTGCAAAATACACATTCCTCCTATCAGTTGCAAACAGTGCATTTAAATTACCCTTTCCTGAAAGCCAGGAGAGAATCCAGCCAACCCACAACCCACCCCGCTTTTGTGTATTGTGCCACTCACTGCTGAAATCTGACCCGTCCTGCCTGTCATGCAGGTGGTGATGCTGGATGAGCCAACCTCGGGCATGGACCCCGTCTCTCGCCGGGCCACTTGGGACCTCCTGCAGCATCAGCGGAGCGGCCGCACCATTTTGCTTACCACGCACTTCATGGACGAGGCAGATCTGCTGGGGGATCGTATTGCCATCATGGCGAAAGGCGAGCTCCAGTGCTGTGGGTCCTCACTCTTCCTCAAGCATAAATATGGTAAGGGGAGCCCTTGGCCCCAGTTCCAGCTTTGAGCAGGATTTCTTATAAGCAGGGGTGGAATACTAGCAGGAGCTGTTTTGCATATTAGGCCACACCCTGCTGATGTAGCCAATCTTCCAAGAGCTTACAAGGCTCTTTCTTGTAAGCTCTTGGAGGATTGGCTACATCAGCAGGGTGTGGCCTAATATGCAGAAGAGCTCCTGCTAGTATTCCACCCCTGGGTGGGAGCACTACCGCTTTCAACAGGTGCCCTGCTAGAATTCCACCCCTGCTTATAAGCGTAGCCAGCTTCAAGAGGGGATTTGATAAGCATATGGAGCAGAGGTCCATCAGTGGCTATTAGCCACAGTGTATTGTTGGAACTCTCTGTGTAGGGCAGTGATGCTCTGTATTCTTGGTGCCTGGGGGGGCAACATTGGGAGGCCTTCTAGTGTCCTGGCCACATTGATGGATCTTTGAATGGCAACTGTTGGGTTTTTTTGCTACTATGCTACACAGAGTGTTGGACTGACTGGGCCGTTGGTCTGATCCAACATGCCTTCTCTTATGTTCTTATGTCTGGGGCAGTGATGCTCTGTATTCTTGGTGCTTGGGGGGGCACAGTGGGAGGGCTTCTAGTGTTCTGGCTCCACTGGTGGACCTCCTGATGGCACCTGGTTTTTTGGCCACTGTGTGAAACAGTGTTGGACTGGATGGGCCATTGGTCTGATCCAACATGCCTTCTCTTATGTTCTTATGTCTGGGGTAGTGATGCTCTGTATTCTTGGTGCTTGGGGTAGGGGGCAACAGTGGGAGGGCTCCTGAGCCCATCAGGGAAGGGCGGGATATAAATCTGGTAAATAAAATAAATAAAAATTAAAATAAATAAATAGTGTCCTGGCCCCACTGATGGACCTCCTGATGGCACCAGGGTTTTTTGGCCCCTGTGTGACACAGAGTGTTGGACTGGATGGGCCATTGGCCTGATCCAGCATGGCTTCTCTTATGTTCTTAACCAGAGCACAAGGAGGTCACTCACCTCAAGGGGTCTGTCTAGGGTTGCCATTCCACAGGTTCAGGTGGGTTTCCCCCCCGGTTTTCAGGGCTTCTGCCTGCCACTGGCTAGCTGACTGGCAGGGGAAACCCTGCCCCCAAACTACGGCATCACTGCATGATGTCCCCGACACAATGATGTCACCTGGAAGGGGTGTCATCACGTTGGGGACCATGGCAACACTTTAGTTTGAGGGCAAACCCAGATCCTTCTGGATTACTCCTATCGACCTCCTGTGGAATCTTGGTTAACAACAACCCTAGTGTTGGCAGATGTGGACCCTGGAATAACTTGTTCGGTGGCAAAATATCTGTCAATAGTGTTCTCGCAGAGCCAGTTTGGTGTAGTGGTTAAGTGCGCAGACTCTTATCTGGGAGAACCAGGTTTGATTCCTCCACTTGCAGCTGCTGGAAGGGCCTTGGGTGTCTCAGCTCCACCCACCTCACAGGGTGTCTGTTTGGGGGCGGTGGGGAAGGTAGAGGAGATTGTGAGCTGCTCGGAGACTCTGAGATTCATAGCGGAAGACGGGATATAAATCCAATATCATCATCTTTTCTAAAACACCTTTGAAATCTGTAGTTCTGTTATCATATACCAAGATTTTAAAATATATTTTTATAATGTTAAGGGGTTTTATGGTTAAGAATTATTTTATATTAACATTAGAGGGTTTTTTTTACGTTATTTAATTATGTCTTGAGATTATGATTACTGACATTTCTTCCTATTTAGCTACTTTGGTTTCAAATTATTTTTTTGTATTCTGCTTTGTAATTTTGTTTTGTTGTTCTGTTATTCAATGTCTTGTTTTATGTTGAGCTTAAGACCATTGGTCAAGGAAGCTAACAAATAAAAAGAAAGGTTTGAGGGCAAAACTCTGGTTCGAAGCCGGTTTTACCATAGAGTTTTGCCCTCAAACTGGAGCATTGCTGGGTGATGTCCCTGACAGGATGACATCACTTCCAAGGAAGGAGAATAGATAGGGGAAGGCAGAAAGAAAGCAAGTTTAAATTTAAATGCATTCTCCATGCCATCAGCAGACTTGCCTCGGAGAAGTGATTTAAAGAGACAAATGCCTTCTCCAAGCCGGCCATCAGGGCAGCGGGGGCTTCGAGAGCCACACAATATGTGTGAAAAAACCTCAGTTTGGCCACCCCTGCCCTAGAGGCAGCTGGTTGGCCACTGTGAACAGAATGCTGGATGAGATGGGCTTTGGGTCTGCTCCAGCAGGGCTCATGTTCTTATGTTCTTTAGAAGTGTCAATCCAGCGATTGCTGTCAGCCGGCCTGTAATCTTGTTACCTGCCAGCAGCCAGTCTGTTTTCTGAGTCAGCCTGGTGTTATCCACCACCTCAACAGGCAGGGATCCTCTGAAGTGTTCATGGGAAAGGCCTGTAGCGTCTGTTACCCGAGATCCATTTAAGAGAAGATGCTGGGAATTGAACCTGGGACCTTCTGCCCACGAAGCAGATGCTCTACCAGCGAGCCACAGCTTCTGCTTTGTTTATTTACGAAGCTGTCTTATACTGAGTTGTTCCATGCTGTGTAACCCAGTATCATTTACTGTGATATCCCGCAGGGCATTTCTTTTTTTTTTTTTGTAGCAGGAACTCCTTTGCATATTAGGCCATACACCCCTGATGCAGCCAGTCCTCATGGAGCTTACAGTAGGCCCTGTAAGAAGAGCCCTGTAAGCTCTTGGAGGATTGGCTACATCAGGGGTGTGTGGTCTAATACGCAAAGGAGCTCCTGCTACAAAAAGAGCCCTATGTCAGGAGGAGTTCCCCAGGATAACATCTCCAGGACTTCAGGTAGAAGAAGTTCTTTCCTAATTCTTATTACCTTCTAGTTGTTGATGATGATATTGGATTTATATCCTGCCCTCCACTCCAAAGAGTCTCAGAACGGCTCACAATCTCCTTTACCTTCCTCCCCCACAACAGACACCCTGTGAAGTGGGTGGGACTGGAGAGGGCTCTCACAGCAGCTGCCCTTTCAAGAACAGAGTCTCAGAGCGGCCTACAATCTCCTTTACCTTCCTCCCCCACAACAGACACCCTGTGAGGTGGGTGGAGCTGGAGAGGGCTCTCACAGCAGCTGCCCTTTCAAGGACAACCTCTGCCAGAGCTATGGCTGACCCAAAGCCATTCCAGCAGGTGCAAGTGGAGGAGTGGGGAATCAAACCCAGTTCTCCCAGATAAGAGTCTGCACACTTAACCACTACACCAAACTGGCTCTCTAGTTTGGGGATGAACTTGGAGCTGCCTGCCCACAAATAGTATTCACTCTGACAGCACAGTCCCCTGTGACAATGCTGATCATCACATTTGAGTCCGGAAGCAATTTTTCTCCAGTTTGGTCAGGGATCTTAATGGGTTGGGGTTTTTTTTTTTTTGCAATCTTCTGGGGATAGAACAGGGGTCACCGGCAGTGTTCCTTCTATGCTGAATTAGTGTGAGCTAGCTCACAGCTTTTTAGCCTCCAGCTCACACATTTTTGTCTTAGCTCAGGAAAAATGGCCCCAGAGCAAACCAATCTATGCCATAGCTCACAGCTTTAATGCCAGTAGCTCACAAAGTGGAATTTTTGCTTACAAGACTCCACAGCTTAGAGGGAGTATTGGTCACCACTGGCGGTTTCCTCTAAGCTGAGTTAGTGTGAGCTAGCTCACAGTTTTTTAGCTTCTGGCTCACACATTTTTGTCTTGGCTCAGGAAAAATGGCCCCAGAGCAAACTGATTGATGCAGGAGCTCACAAAGTTGCTTACAAAGTAGAATTTTTCCTCACAAGACTCCACAGCTTAGAGGGACTATTGGTCACTGGGGGTTGTGGGGGGGAGGTAGTTGTGAATTTTCTGCATCATACAGGGGGTTGGACTAGATGACCCTGGAGGTTCCTTCCAACTCTGCGATTCTGTTGTTCTAATGTAAGAACATGAACCATATTGTCTCAAGTTCATTGTTCATCTTCCACGGTTATATATACCATCAAATGACAGCAAGGGTCCTTTCATTCTCTACGTCAGACAGTAGAAAAGGGTAAGAGTACAGGTATCTCGAAGAAGTAAGCAGTGGCTCACAAACTCATGCCCTACCACAAATTTGTGTTAGTCTTGAAGGTGCTACTGGTCCCTTGCACTTTTCTACTGCTACAGACAGACTAACATGGCTACCATCTTGATCTACATTGGAGAAACAGGTCGGTCCCTATGCAAAAGAATAAATGGACATAAATCTGACATTAAAAACCACAACACTCAAAATTAATGTAGAAACATTGTGATTTTCCAGGTCATTCCATTGCTAGCCTAAGGGTGGCAGTCCTCAAACAAAAACAAAAAAACCTTCAAGGGTAGATTTCAACAGGAGATTGCTGAATTTGAGTTCATTCACAAGTTCAAAACAATGGACCCACTCCCCCACCCTACTCCACCCCAGGCTGAATATGGATTTAGGACTCTTATCTCTCTACAGATGCTAATTCTCTGCCTCTGGGCATTTCTGCATTTGGTCTAATCAATCTGATTGCAATGCACATTGGACCTTTGCATCCTTTACAAGCATTCTGTGCAGCACCCCCCACCCCCGCCCGCCTTCTGACTAAGATATCAAGACTCAGAGATCTCTATTCTTACTAGTATCTGAAGGAGCTTCAACTCTTGAAAGCTTATACCCTGAACATTAGTCTATGGTAGGTGCTACTGGACTCAGAATGGAATGTTCTAGCACAAACCAACACAGCTACTCTCTGAAACCTTCTGAAATTTAAGAATAGGTGTTCCTAAGGTGTGTTTTTTTAAACAAAAGAATAACTAAGAACATAAGAGAAGAGGCCAGCAGCCCATCCAGTCCAACACTGCGTCACATAGTGGCCAAGAAACCAGGTGCCATCAGGAGGTCCACCAGTGCGGACAGGACACTAGAAGCCCTCCCACTGTTGCCTCCCCCCACAAGCACCAAGAATACAGAGCATCACTTGCCCTAGACAGAGAGTTCCATCTATACCTTGTAGCTAATAGCCACTGATGGACCTCTGCTCCAGATGTTTCTCCAGTCCCCTCTTGAAGCTGTCTATGCTTGTAGCTGCCACCACCTCCTGTGGCAGTGAATTCTACGTGTTAATCACTCTTTGGGTGAAGAAGTACTTCATAGTATCATAGAGTTGGAAGGGACCTCCAGGGTCATCTAGTCCAACCCCCTGCACAATGCAGGAAACCCACAAATACCTACCCCAAATTCACAGGATCTTCATCGCTGTCAGATGGCCATCTAGCCTCTGTTTAAAAATCTCCAAGGAAGGAGAGCCCACCACCTCCTGAGGAAGCCTGTACTTCCTTTTATCCTTTCTAACCTGACTGCTCAGCAACTAAGTGGGGAGGGGGGGGGACATGATAGATCAGCGGTGGCCAAACTGTGGCTCTTTCAGACATATTGTGTGGCTCTTGAAACCCTCACTGCCTCATTGGCCAGCTTGGAGAAGGCATTTCTCTCTTTAAATCACTTCTCCAAGCCAGCCAGCAGCTTGGAGAATGCCTGTAAAGCTAAAGTTGCTTTATTTCCACCTCTCCCTCCTCCATATATTTTCCTCCCTCCCTCCCTGTGGCTCTCAAACCTCTGATGTTCATGTCTTGCGGCTCTCAAACACCTGACATTTATTCTATGTGGCGCTTACGTTAAGCAACCTGTGATAGAGATTTATGAAATTATGCATGGAGTGGAGAGAGCTGACAGAGAAATTTATTTATTTGATTTATATCCCGCCAGTTTCTCTTTCTCTCTCCCAAAAGACTAGAACTCGAGGGCATCCAGTGAAGCTGATGGGGGTCAGTGCAGGATGGAGACTGAATTACACAGAGGCTGATTAAAGTGTGGAATTCGCTGCCAAAGGGTGTAGCGATGATCACAGGAATTAAAAGCTTTTTAAAGGGGGATTAGATAGATTCATGGAGAAGAAGTCTGTCAATGGCTGCTAGCCATGGGGACAGAGCGGAACCTCCACATTCGGAGCCACTAGACCTCTGAATCCCAGAGCCAGAAGGCCCTCTGAACAAACGGGTTGGCCATTGTGTAAGACAGGATGCTGGACTAGATTGACCACTTGTCTGCTCCAGCAGGGCTCTTCTGATGTTCTAATGCAGTATATTTGCTTTAATTTTCGCCTAATGGATTCTACTTCAGCTAATCACGGGAGAGAGCAATGTAGAGTGTTGAATTCCCCAGTTTCATCATACGAACCTAAGAGAAGCCATGTTGGATCAGGCCAATGGCCCATCCAGTCCAAAATTCTGCGTCACGTAAGAACATAAGAGAAGCCATGCTGGATCAGGCCAATGGCCCATCCAGTCCAAAACTCTGTGACAAACAGGGGCCAAAAAACCCAGGCACCATCAGGAGGTCCATCAGTGGGGGCCAGGAAACTAGAAGCCCTCCCACTGTTGCCCCCCCCCCAAGCACCAAGAATACAGAGCATCACTGCCCCAGACAGAGTTCCAACAGTACGCTGTGACTAATAGCCACTGATGGACCTCTGCTCCAGATATTTCTCCAATCCCCTCTTGAAGCTGGCTATGCTTGCAGCAGCCACCACCCTTTGGGTGAAGAAGGGCTTCCTTTTCTCTGTTCTAACCCAACTGCTCAGCATGCATTTTTAACTTAGATTCAGGGGGTAGCTGAAGAAGCAGAACAAAGTCTGAATCCAGTGGAACCAATGACCAATGAAGTTTTATTCAAGGTATGAGCTTTCGTGTGCACGCACACTCAGTGCTGGTCTTAAGGACAAATGTTAGAATGTTGGTCTGAAAGGCACCACTGGACTCATACTTTGTTGTATTTTTAACTTGATTTTTCAGGCATCGGACCTTGCTTTTTAAAAACGAACAAAAGCTGAAACTCTTGGGATTTTAAATGCCGTGCCCAATACCAGATTTAGCATGCGTGGAAAACACAGAACCTTGTGTTCTGATAGCAGCTTCCATATTTTCTATTTGGTATTTCACCGCACTAAACACACTCTTTCTTTTGAACCATCCCAGCCCACATCTTCTAATATACCTAATACGTCTCCTTTCCTCTTCCTTGTGCTACCCAAAACATAATACAGACAAGTCAGGCCCGGTCCATTAGAAAATCTGCTCTTCTTTCGATCCCTTCCAGGTGCCGGATACCACATGGTGATGGTCAAAGAGCCCTGCTGTAACCTGGGGGAAATCTCCTGCCTCATCTACCACTACGTGCCCAAAGCCACCCTGGAAAGCAACGCCGGAGCAGAGCTTTCCTTCATCCTTCCCAAAGAGAGCACGCACAGGTAAATGCTGCCCTCGGCATCCCCTCGAACCTGATCCACACTTGCCACAGTGTCATGGGGATAGGGTTGCCAGTCCCAGTGAGAGTTCCCCCAATTTTTGGGGCTTCTCCCTGCCACCAGGCAGGGGAAACCCCATCCCAAACAGCTGTGTCGCTGCATAACGTCCCCGACATACAAGTGATGCCATCGCATCAGGGACGTGTGCTGGCATTCTGGTTTGAGGGCAAAATTCCATGGTTCGAAGCCAGCTTTACCATAGAGGTTTGCCCCAAAACCAGACCGTCACCATGCAGTGTCGCTGACATGATGACATCACATCCTGGTGACGTCAGTGTATTGGAGTCATCCCAGAACGCACACACCCAAATTCCCCAAATATTTGCCCTGTGTTGTCTTCTCTGAGTACAACCTTTTTCTCTCCCTCTTAAAAGAAAAATACAAATACATTCATCCCTGACCTTACACTTTCCATCCCCACTGTCAAAAAAAGGAAACACAGAACCTTTTTCAGGGGACTGCCAGATGAGATTTGTGGTGGTACAGGTGCTGGCCAATCAGTGCTTGCTACTGTCAGCTTTTTCCTGATTTGCTGAGCTTAACCTAGTGAAAATCTGCAGGGTCAGTTGGATCTTTTTGGAAAAAAAAAGCTCACCAAGAGCTTTGTGAGCAGGAAAGGCTTCCTTGAAACCCACCAGACTGTTAAAATTAGCTTTCTTTACCATAAGTGCAGAGTCGCTGTCTAGAGCAGGCAACATGGCACCCATGAGCATCATGGCACATCATGGTATATCCTAATGCTTCCCTTGGTGCCCACCAATCTTTTCAGAAAGTGGACAAGGCCATTGTAAGGCAGAGCTCGTTACCGGCTGTTTTTGCTCAAAATATAGTATTTCCCAGGACTGCGATAGCAGCTGCAGGCACTGGAGAGAGCCAGCTGTGGTGTAGTGCTTAAGAGCGGCAGACTCTAATCTGGAGAACCGAGTTTGATTCCCCGCTCCTTCTCCATATGCAGCCGGCTGGGTGACCTTGGGCCAGTCACAATTTCTCTCAGAGATCTTTCAGCCCCACCGACCTCACAGGGTGTCTGTTGTGGGGGAGAGGAAGGGAAGGAGATTGTGAGGTGCTCTGAGACTTCTTTGGATAGTGAAAAGCAGGGTATGAAAACCGACTCTTTCTCTGGAGGAACAGGAGGACTGGTAACCACCTGGGCTTATGGTTCCATTCCCCCATCAGTCTTTCCTTCTTATTATTACTCCTTTGCTTACTCCCCCCTGCCTCTGGGATTCCTTCATTTCTTTTTAATTCCTGCTTCTGTAACTCTTTTGTCAAAGTAAAGAAGGTGGTATTGAGTTTGGCTCTCCCTAATGAGGTAGCCATTTGGCTTTGACTCCACCTCCTGCAGAAGCCATTTTGGCTGTGGAAGCCATTTTGGAGTGATTCTTTGCATCCCCTCTCAAAATTCCAGGGGAGGTTGGAAACCGCTGCTCTAAAGGGTAAACAGCATGTCCACTGTGGGCTGCAGAGGAGACTTAAAAACCTGCTTCACATGTGCTTTCCCCCCTTACGCTTCCAATCTGTTCAACTCCTTGTTTTTCTAGGTTTGAAGCTCTGTTCACAGAGTTGGAGTTACGGCGAGACGAGTTAGGCATTGCCAGTTACGGTGCCTCAGTCACCACCATGGAAGAAGTCTTCCTCAGGTATGCCCCGCAGGGGATTTAGTCTTTGGGTGGAGAACCTGGCATTGCTGTTCGCCATTCCTAAGTTTGTCAACTTTTTCTACCAGCTTCTCTCCTGTACCTTTAACTGCACTGGCTGAGGGGATTACTGTGAGGATAAAGCAGGAAGAGAAGGGGGGGGGGAACTGTGTGCTCCTTTGGAAGGAGGGAGGGATAACAATCTAGAGAATAACTCAAGAACGATAGCACTCAAGGAGTATTAGTGAGTCCAAATGTGCTGCAGAGACTCAAGGCTGGGATGGAGGAATCAGAAATAATTCTGCTTGGCAAGTTGTGCCTCCTTATTTTCTGAGTCTTTAGCCCATAAGGCAGGGGTGGGGAACCTCCATCCCGAGGGCCACATAAGGCCCTCGAGGTCACTTGGTGCGGCCCTCGGGGATTGCTGGGCTGAACTGAGCCATGTGGCAGCCTCCCTGGGGCCTGGCTGGCCAGCAAGGATCATGAATCCAGATGCACTGTGCAGCAGCCTCCCCAGGGCCAGGCAGGGATCACAGGGCCCAGACGTACTGTGCAGCAGCCTCCCTGAGGCCTGGCTGGCTGGCCAGAATTGCTGCAGGGCCTGGAAAAGTTACTGTCCCAGTTTAGTTTGCACTTGATTATCCCGGATGGTGTGGCCTAGTATGCTAATGAGTGTGTGACCTAATATGCTAATATGAGTGTGTGACCTAATATGCTAGGGGATGTGGTCTAATATGCTACTGAGTTCCTGCTGGGCTTTTTCTACAAAAAAGCCCTGGACTTATGCATTTGCTTAGGGCGACGGGCCAGGTGTGTGTGTGTGTGCCAGATTAGGCTCTCCCCACATGACTTCAAATAGAAAAACAATTATTTGCATTAATTTTGCTGGCCTGAATCATTCTCCGTTGGCGGAGCATTTTTTTTTTAAGTTGATAATTTTTTATGGCTCGTGAATGATGTTATAAATATCCATATGGCCCTTGGCAGAAAAAAGGTTCCCCACCCCTGCAATAAGGTTTTGATATTTATATTCAAAGCCCTAAATCAGGGGTGTCGAAAGTGTGGCCCATGGACTGGATCAGGCCCCCAGAGGGCTCCTATCAGGCCCACAAGCAAGTCTTCTTTCTTCTCCCTCTCTCTTGCTTCCTTCTGCATCACAGCTTGCTTTGCCAGGCTTGCTCAATCACACAGGAGCTACAGAGCAAAGCCTCTATTTTCTCCGTTGGCTGAGGCTCCTCTCTTGGGGAGGAAGTGGGGGGGAGGGAGACTTTGCTTTGATACCGACCACAAGATTGCAAGATTGCTAATACTTAAACCATGCTTTAATTTAGTTTGTTTTTTTAATCTTCATTTGTTTATATTTTTGCTACCTGACATTGCATTTTATGACGCACATAGCCTGGCCGGACAAGATCTCATTTATGTCAGATCCGTCCCTCATAACAAATGAGTTTGACACCCCTGCCCTAAATAGTCTGGGACCATCGTATCTGTGGGACCACCTCTTCCTATATGTCCTTCAGAGAGTATTACGCTCAATTGGTACCAAGTTATTGGTAGCTCCTGACCCCAGCCTGGTGGATCTGGGTCTTGTGAGACTTAACTCAGTTCTGCAGAGTCTTAACTCTGCAGTGGTATACCGGATTCGCTACAAGGTGCTGGTAATTAGCTTTAAAGCCCTATATGGCCGAGGACCTGCTTACCTTAGGGACAGTCTCTCTCCACATGTTCCCCAGAAGGTACTTAGATCAGGAACACAAAACTTGTAATCGATCCCTGGGCTGAGGGAGGCAAGACTGAAACAACGCGAGAAAGAGCCTTCTCAGTTACCGCCCCTCATTGATGGAACCCACTACCTGAGGAGGTCAGAGCCTTGCGGGACCCTTCCCATTTCCGCAAGGCTTGTAAGATGACACCGTTTCAGTTAGCATTTAAATGAAATGCTGCCCATCACCAAAACGCTAGATCCCATGGATGCTAAGATCATTGAACGCCATCTTAAATTGGTGTCGAAATTAGCACCAAGTTATTTTAAACTGTTTAATGCTTTTAATGTAAATGTGGCGCAGAGTGTTAAAGCTACAGTATTGCAGTCCTAAGCTCTGCTCACAAGTTTGATCCCCGGCGGTAGCTGGGTTTTCAGGTAGCCGGCTCCAGGTTGACTCAGCCTTCCATCCTTCCGAGGTCGGTAAAACGAGTCCCTAGCTTGCTGGGGGGAAAATGTAGATGACTGGGGAAGGCAATGGCAAACTACCCCGTAAAAAGTCTGCCGTGAAAACGTTGTGAAAGCAATGTCACCCCAGAGTCGGAAACGACTGGTGCTTGCACAGGGGACCTTTCCTTTCCGTATATTGTAAGAACATAAGAGAAGCCATGTTGGATCAGGCCAACGGCCCATCAAGTCCAACACTCTGTGTCACACAGTGGCAAAAAATTTTATATACACACATACACTGTGGCTAATAGCCACTGATGGACCTGTGCTCCATATAGTTATCTAAACCCTTCTTGAAGGTGGCTATACTTGTGGCCGCCACCACCTCCTGTGGCAGTGAATTCCACATGTTAATCACCCTTTGGGTGAAGAAGTACTTCCTTTTATCCGTTTTAACCTTTCTGCTCAGCAATTTCATCGAATGCCCACGAGTTCTTGTATTGTGAGAAAGGGAGAAAAGTACTTCTTTCTCTACTTTCTCCATCCCATGCATTATCTTGTAAACCTCTATCATGTCACCCCACAGTCGACGTTTCTCCAAGCTAAAGAGTCCCAAGCATTTCAACCTTTCTTCATAGGGAAAGTGCTCCAGCCCTTTAATCATTCTAGTTGCCCTTCTCTGGACTTTCTCCAATGCTATAATATCCTTTTTGAGGTGCGGCGACCAGAACTGCACACAGTACTCCAAATGAGACCGCACCATCGATTTATACAGGGGCATTATGATACTGGCTGATTTGTTTTCAATTCCCTTCCTAATAATTCCCAGCATGGCGTTGGCCCGCCCTGAGCCTGCTTCGGCGGGGAGGGCAGGATAACAATCCAATAAAATAAATAAATAAATAAACTCTCAGTTTTGCGCACAAGACTCCACAGCTGAGAGGGAACATTTAATTGTACTGTATATTATTATGTATTGTTGCATATGCATTTTATTTCTATTCTGATGCATGTACATGTTGTACACCACCCTTGAGAGCTGCTTGTGGGAAATGAAGTGGAATAGAAATTAAATATCCTCCTCCTCATTATACATTGGTATGCATCATCATTAGGCATCGGTAATGCCCTGAGGGCTAGAGGCAGTATTTTGAAAAGAAGGATTTGATTCTGAAGCTTCTAAGACTATTTAAAAGACAAATGTGTAGCAGTTGTGGAAGCAAGAAAAAATACCAGAGAAATGGGATTGGATTATAAAAGTTATGACGTGGAGTGAAATGGACAAATTAACAAGAATATTAAGAGACTATGATTTAGAAGTTTTTAAGACGGAGTGGAAAATGTTTAGAAGATATGTAGAAAAAGAGTGGAAAATAAAAGGACATTGGACGATTTTTGATAATGATTAAGTCTGAAAAAAAAAAGAATATAAATTTTTGTTTTAATAGTTAAGGGGACCTTTAAATATTTGCATTTTAAGTAAATAACACCAGCGGGGGTCAAGTAACGGGAGGAGGGGTGGGTAGAAAGTAATATATGGGGTAGATAAAAGAAGTTTTTAAAGATGTAAGAAATAGATGTATTACCATATGTTACCAATAAAATTGTTTTAAGCACAAAAGACAAATGTGTGGATGTCCTTCTCTGAGCTGGTTCCTGGTCCCTCTCTTTCTTGCAGGGTGGGCAAGCTGGTGGACTCCTCCATGGACATCCAAGCCATCCAGCTGCCGGCTTTGCAGTACCAGCACGAGCGGCGGTCCAGTGACTGGGCCATGGATGACTCCAGCAGCCTGAGTGGAATGACGGATGTGACGGACGACAGCGGGGCCCTCATCACGGAAGACTGCTCCAATGTGAAGCTGAACACCGGGGTATGTGCTGACGGGTGCGAAGGGGCCAGCGCGGGCAGGAACAGAAAGGCAGAAAAGGCAATTTTCCTTGGGGGCAGCTTTTGCAGGGCTGTATACCAGGGGTGGCCAACGGTAGCTCTCCCGATGTTTTTTTTGCCTACAACTCCCATCAGCCCCAACCAGCATGGCCAATGGCTGGGACTGATGGGAGTTGTAGGCAAAAAAACATCTGGAGAGCTACTGTCGGCCACCCCTGCTGTATACCACTAGCCGCTGGGGGGAACGCTGTGCCTCCCCATGTATTCTGAATGGGCAGATCAGGAGAAAGTTTCACCTTTGTTTGTTCTGAATTACAAAATCCTGCCCTCTTGTACATTCTGCGTCACTCTAACCTACAGGTAATGTTTTCTATACCTTTTCCATGCACCTTATCCTTTTCCAGTTAGGATGGTCAAAACTACACAGGAAGGACTTGTGCCTTATGTAGTTTTGAACATACCCAGCAGCCTTATACTGAATCAGACTGTCAATCCATCAAAGTCAGTATTGTCTAGTCTGATTGGCAGTGGCTCTTCAGGGTCTCAGTTGGAAGTCTTTAATGTCACCTGCTGCCAGATCCTTTAACTGGAGACATGGGGATGGATGGGTGGGTGGGTGGATGGATGGATGGATTGGTGGATGGATAGAAGATTGATGAATAGATAGATGATGGATGGATACAGAGTTTTATTTGAGCAGGAATGCACAGGAACTCAGTTCCAGCTGGCTTGGCATCAGGAGGTGTGGCCTAATATGCAAATATGTTCCTGCTGGGCTTTTTCTACAAAACAGCCCTGTGTGAAACAATGGTGATGTCAGGGAGTGTGGCCTAATATGCAAATGAGTTCCTGCTGGGCTTTTTCTACAAAAAAAAGCCCTTCATCCATCCATCACCTATCCACCCATCCATCCATCAATCTTTTATCCATCCATGGCTTTTTTTGTAGAAAAGGCCCAGCAGGGACTAATTTGCATATTAGGCAACACCCCATGACATCACCATTGTTTTGCATGGGTTTTTTTGTAGATAAAGCTCAGCAGGGTCTCATTTGCATATTAGGCCACACCCCTTATACCAAGCCAGTTGGAACTGCATTCCTGTGTGTTCCTGCTCAAAAAAAGTCCTGGCTAGATAGATGATGGATGCGTGGGTGGATAGACGGATTGGTGGATGGATAGATGATGGATGGATAGAAGACTGATGAATAGATAGATGATGGATGGATAGAAGATTGATAGATGGATATATAGATGATGGGTGGGTGGGTGGATAGATGATGGATGGATGGGTGGATGGATGGAGAGAAGATTGATAGATAGATGGATGGGTGGATGGATAGACGGACGGATGGATGGATAGAGGATTGATAGATGATAGATGGAGAGAGGATGGATGGATGGATGGATAGGTAGGTAGGTAGGTAGGGAACTACAGACGCCTGGGACCTTCTGCCCACCAAACAGATACCCTTCCACTGAGCCACAACTTTTATATGTCGTTTGGCTCTCTGGGACATAGTTATGCCACAGACTTATTTTGTTTGTCTGCTTCCTGGTTTTTCCTAATGTTGAGTTTGCCCTTTTTGCTGCCACAGTGCGTTGAGCTGGTATTTACAGTGACCCTTCTGTCACGACTTGGAACTCTTTCTCCTGAAGGGCTACAGCCTTTTAGCCAAAAAACCCCAAAGACCTTGTGATGATAATAGAAAACTCACTGATGGGTCTAAGAGGCTTCATCAATGGGTGCCATCGTACACATTCTGTACTTTTTCTGCCTGCTCTCTTTGTGTTCCCAGTTCTACCTCTGCTGCCAGCAATTCTATGCCATGTTCATGAAGAGGGCCGTGTACACCTGGCGTAACTGGAAGATGGTGGCCGCCCAATTCCTGGTGCCTCTGATTTTCACCGCCTTTGCCCTGATTGTAGCCAAGACCTTCCCGGGGCCTAGGGACTCCCCCCTGCTCCAGATGACCTTAAACCCCTACGGCCGGACTACAGTGCCTTTTTCAGTCTCGCAAGACTCCGCCTTGGCCCAGCAGTTAGCAGCGCAGTACTCGGATCTGGTTCGTACTCAGCACCAGTGGCCGCAGAAGGTGGAAGGTGAGTGGCAGGACTGGGGCGGAGGTGTTGGGCAAAGGAGAGCTGAGATGTTGTGTTTGAACATCTCTTGAAGAAGAAGAATTGCAGATTTATACCCCGCCCTCCTCTCCGAATCAGAGACTCAGAGCTTACAGTCTCCTATATCTTCTCCCCCCACAACAGACACCCTTTTTGGGCTGAGAGAGCTCTTCTAGCAGCTGCCTTTTCAAGGACAACTCCTGCAATAGCCATAGCTAACCCAAGGCCATTCCAGCAGCTGTAAGTGGAGGAGTGGGAAATCAAACCCGGTTCTCTCAGAGAAGGGTCCACAAACTTAACCACTACATCAAACTGGCTCTTGGAGCAAGATGCATGTTCCAGATGTTTCCAGTAAACAATGTGCTAGAACGTGGATTGTATACAAACCCCACAAGTCAGACATGGGCTTACCTACTGTGATGTCACCGAGTGTTGAAGAAGGGGAAGGCTCAGTCATGGAATTTTCATAATCACAGCAGCTTCTCAGTGCAAAACGGGTTTGCCTGCTGCATGTTGTGTTAGGGTTGCCAGGTCTGACTCAGGAAATATCTGGGGACTTTGGGGGTGGAGCCAGGAAACTTGGGGGTGGAGCTAGGAGCAAGGTTCTGAAAAGCATGATTGAATTTTGAAGGGAGTTCTGGCCATCATATTTAATGGGACTGCGCTCCTTTTAAATGCCTTTCTTCCATTGAAAATATTGGAGGACGGGTGCACCTTCTTTTGGGGGTCATAGAATTTACACCCCCCTGGGCCAATCTTTTTGGAACTTGGGGGGGGAGGGGGGTTGAGGAGAGGCACTAGATGCTATGCCAGGGGTGGCCAAACTGTAAGAGCCACATAGAATAAATGTTGGATGTCTGAAAGCCACGTCAGAGGTTCGAAGGAAGGCAGGAAGGAAGGAAATAGATGGGGGAGATAGAGGTGGAAAGAAAGCAACTTTATATGCATTCTCCAAGCTGACAGCTGGCTTGGAAAAGTGATTTAAAGAGACAAATGCCTTCTCCAAGGCAGCCGATGTGGGGGGGAGGTGGTGGCTTCAAGAGCCACACAATATGCGTGAAAGAACCACATGTGGCTCCTGAGCTACAGTTTGGCCAGCCCTGTGATGTGCTATGCTGAAAGTTTGGAACTTCTACCTCAAAAAAAGAGCTCCTCTGAACCCCAGATACCCCAGGATCGATTCTTCATTATACCCTATGGGGACCAGTATAATGGAGTCCCCAGTGACATTCAACCTCCTCCTCCGCTTTCTGATAGCCCTGAAGTGGGGGGAGGGACTCCAGACCTAGCGATCCCCTATTCCAATTGGGGATCGGCAACCTTGCATTGTGTGTGGCAGGGAACCAACCTGGAGAACTGGGGAGACAGTGAATTGAGGACCCACGGAAGAGGGGTGGCAGAGGTGATGAGGTAGGAGATGAATCAGGGAGAACCTCGCATCCCACCTAAGAAACCCCCACTTTTCTCCGGACGAGAACACTTCTCGTCTTCATGGTTGTAGAGAAAGCCGTTCTCTGCAAAGCAACACGAGTCGTCTTTCGAGACCAGCAGTAGCCTTAAGCCAGTCTTTGCCCGCTCAGCGGAAGACCTTGATCGCTTGCTGTCCTTGCAGGTGATCTGCAGGAGTTCCTGATTTCTCAAGCAGCCAAAGAGGGGGGAGCTTTCAACGAGCACTGCGTCGCCGCGGCTTCCTTCGAAGGGGACGAGAATCAGACGTGGGTCACGGCGTTCTTCAACAACCAGGCCTATCACGCTTCCGCCGCCGCGCTGCTGCTGGCCGACAATGCCTTGCTGAAGCTGCTGGTCGGCCCCAATGCCTCCATCACCGTGGCCAACTTCCCGCAGCCCCGCAATGTGACTGAGACTGCTAAGGACCAGCTCATGGAGTGAGTCCCCATTTCCTTCCTTCCCTTCCCCTCTTTCCCCCCCCCCCCCCGTCTTTTTCTGTTTCTTTTGAGTATTTTGTATGTGTGCGTGTTCATGTGTGCATGCCCGGAAATCATAGTTGACTTCTGGCAACCCTTAGTGGGGGTTGGACATTCAGGGAGGTGGCTAAATAAAGCCTGCCCCTGCCCTCCTGACTGCTGGTATTCCAAAGAGGTCTCCCATCCAAGGTCTTCCCAGGGTCGGCCCTGCTGAGCTTCCGAGATCTGACGAGATTGGGCTTGCCTGGGCTGTCCAGGTCAGGGATAAGTCCCCGTTTCTTTGGACACCCTTTTGCAAAGAAGTCTGACTCAAGTTGCTAGTCCTCAAGGATTTTTGAATTTTCAACAAGCCTGCTTTGCCCTAAGAGCAAACTGGAATTACTTATCTTGCAGCGCTTGGATGACCTAAAACCAAAGAACCAGCCGTCACCTTTATTATGCAAGAAGCTTGGTAGTCTGATCCTCTGCGTGCAATTCTGATGCAACCGGTTCAGGAGCTTTTTTGACTTGAATGAGGGTTGGGATTAGTCCAGAGAGGGATGGTGAAAGAGGAGCTGGGCCACACCTGCACAGCTGATTGTTTGCAGGATTAGTGACGCTGCTGTAGGACACCTAAACCCTCCACAGTCCATGCTCCCAAGGCATTCCTTTTGCTTCTCCCTTGGGGACTGATCTTACAAATGCCACAGAACGAGGCATTAAAAGCAGACTGTACTATTCCAGACCGAAAATGGCGGGGGCAGGGGTGGAATTTTAGCAGGAACTCCTATGCATATTAGGCCACACACCCCTGATGTAGCCAGTCCTCCAAGAGCTTACAAGAATCTTTTTTGTAAGCTCTTGGAGGATTGGCTACATCAGCAGGGGGGGGCCTAATATGCAAAGGAGCTCCTGCTAGAATTACACCCCTGGGCAAGAGTGCTACAGTTTTCAATGGGTGCCCTATGCTAAAGCTTCCCTGTGAGTTTCTTTTAAAAGAAAAATTAGCACTCAAGGGAGAAAACTTTCGGACTCATCCTGCTCCTTGCTTGCTAGCTTTCTGCATGCAGGGAGTGTTTTTTTCTAAAAGAAACGTGTAAAAAAATTTTTTAAAAAATTACCCTGCACCAGTCATCTCAGGGGTTGCAGTCGCTGCTGTCACCTTGGAATTGTAACACCCAGGGGTCATTTTGTAGAAAAATAGGTGGTGGAGCTCATCCAGGGATTGTTATGCAGCTGCACCTTCTATTCAAGCTGCGCTCCTGTGAGCTTCCACTGAATCCGAGGCCTGCTAACACCTCATTCCTGTGTCATGTGAACCTGGACAGATTGTGAGATGGAGGGCAAGGGAAGGGTTGCATCAGTGCTGCGTTCTTGTGGCCCCTTCTTACATGCCAAGAGAAATGCCGATCACCACTTTGGGGGTCAGGAAGCTATTTTCTCCAGGCCAGTTTGGCCAGGGATCGTGGAGGGGGGGGGGGGGTTGCCATCTTCCAGGCATGCAGCCTGGGCCCTTGACTCTGCCTTAAAATATGTAGTTCAGATTTTTGCAAGAGCTAATTTTGGAAGGACGCTGGTTTGCATGTCAAGGACCCAACAAAAAGAGAAGAAGGCCATAGATTTATACGCTGCCCTTCTCTCTGAATCAGAGTCTCAGAGCGGCTTACAATTTCTATTCTTCCCCCACAACAGACACCCTGTGAGGTGGCTGGGGCTGAGAGGGCTCTCACAGCAGCTGCCCTTTCAAGGACAACTCCTGAAAGAGCTGTGACTGACCCAAGGCTGTTCCAGCAGGTGCAAGTGGAGGAGTGGGGAATCAAACCCGGTCCTCGCAGATAAGAGTCCGTGCACTTAACCACACCAAACTAGCAGTCATTTCCTAACCTCTCTCTCTCAGAATGCCCTCGTCCATTATAATTCCTACTCTTTTGCCTCCAATCTGGCAAATTGGTTTGGGTTTTTTTGTCTGCATGTAACACTTCAGTAGGCAGGATATTTGATCCTGAGAGCACCCTAGTTGCTTGCTCCAGATGTGACAGCTCCACGGATGTTCTCCTCTTAATCCTCCATTAGATTTTATGGTCGTCACCCACCTTGTGACTCCCTCTGGCCTATTAAAAAGTAGTTGAAAGGACCGTGACCTGGATAGGCCAGGCAAGTCTGATTTCTTCAAATCACAGAAGCTAAGCCGTGCCGACTCTGGCAAGTCCTTGGATGGGAGACCTCCTTGGGAGGGCAGGGGCAGGCTTTATTCAGCCACCTCCCAGTAGGGGTCATTCACCAGAGGTTGCCATGACTCCCAGGTTCTTCTCTGGCAAGTCCTTGGATGGGAGACCTCCTTGGAATACCAGCAGCCGGGAGGGCAGGGGCAGGCTCTATTCAGCCAGGTCCCCAAGCAGGGGTCAGTCACCAGCAGTAGCCATGACTTCCAGGCGCAGACGCACACACGTGCACTCGTATGCACCTGCACAAATAATTTTAAAAAATGGTCCAAAGGAATGGCATCTGTTTTGCATAACCCGCTTGCCTTTTTCCTTCCCGCTAGAGGCCAGACGGGCTTCGCCATCGCCATCAACTTGCTCTACGGAATGGCTTCTTTGTCCAGCACTTTTGCTCTCCTGCTGGTCAGTGAGAGAGCCATCAAGGCCAAGCACGTGCAGTTTGTCAGCGGGGTCTACGTCATCAACTTCTGGCTGTCGGCCCTCTTGTGGGACCTCATCAACTTCCTCACTCCCTGCGTGCTCATGCTGGTGAGTGCCGCGCGGGGGGCCTGACAATGCCCTTTGCAAGTGGGGGCCTCGATTCCCATCCTAAAATGTTTTACATGGGCAGGAGGGGGCTTGTTTGCCAGCTCCCTGCCTGACAAACCCAGCATCATAACAAAGCTTGAGCCCGGTGGCACCTTTAAGACTAACAAAGTTTTATTTATGGTATAAGCCAGGGTGGCCAAACCTGCTTACCGTAAGAGCCACATAGAATAAACATCAGATGTTTGAGAGCTGAAAGGCATGAATGTTAGATGTTTGAGAGCTTCAAGACAAGAAGAAAGGCAGAAAGGAAGGCAAATAGATGGGGGGGAGGTGGAAAGAAAGTAACTTTAACTTTAAATGGATTTTCCAAGCTGCTGGCTGGCTTGGCTTGGAGAAGTGATTTAAGGAGAGTTTAAATGCCTTCTCCAATCTGGCCAATGGAGCGGTGGGGGCTTTGAGAGCCGCACAATATGTGTGAAAAAGCCACATGCAGCTCCCAAGTCACTGTTTGGCCACCCCTGATATAAGCTTTCATGCGCACACACACTTCATCAGTTACAGTGGAACAGAACATCCTCAGCTGTTGCTTATGGGGGGCGGGGGTGTTAGGAATTAAGATTTAGAGTCAAGATGCATAAGTACTGGACAATTTTGCTGGGACTGGATGTAAGAAAGATCTGTGAATGGCAGCTATAAGAAGAAGGGTTGGTTTTTATACCATGCCCTTCACTATCCAAAGGAGTCTCATAGTGGCTTACCTTCCCTTCCCCTCCCCTCCCCACAACAGATACCCTGTGAGGTAGGTAGGTGGGGCTGAAAGAGCTCTGAGAGAGCTGTGACTGGCCCAAGGTCACCCAGCTGGCTACATGTAGAGTAGTGGGGAATCTAACCCAGTTTTCCAGATTAGAGTCTGCCGCTCTTAACCACGGCACCAAACTTGCTGTCTTAAAGGAGAGTGGTGTGAGCCAAATGACAGACATAACAGTTTTGAGAAAGGACTTGGAAGGAGAGAACCAGCTCTATTCAGATAGGGAGTTCCAGTGAGGTGCGATAGCAACCAGGAGAATCTTCAGACATCAGAAGAAAAGAAGTCACACACAGAGGATGTGGTCAAACTTGCTTAATGTAGGAACCACTTAGAATAAACACCAGATGTTTGAGGGAAGGGAGGAAGGAAGGAAGGAAGGAAGGAAGGAAGGAAGGAAGGAAGGAAGGAAGGAAGGAAGGAAGGAAGGAAGGAAGGAAGGAAGGAAGGAAGGAAGGAAGGAAGGAAAATAGAAGGTGTCAAGCATGGTAGAATTCCACTGGTAATTAATTGTTTTAGGGTACTCCATAAAGCTGGCCTGTGAAATATCATGGAGGACTAAGGTCTATTAACTCTGTTATTCTTTCCCCCCTCTCCCTCTTGCTTTATTGCTTGCGAAGTAGAGTAGAGAGAAACGAAACTAACTTGAGAAAGAGTAATCAGCACCTTCCCATACATTCCTGTTAGGGAGTGTGGAACATCTGGGGAAAGCAAGGACGGAGTCCTGATAAAGCTATGAGAATGTAGACATTTATGATAGTTTATGTGTGAGAGTGCATCCCTCGCCCCCACCTTTTGGAATCCTTTTGATGTATGCCTTAAAAGTATTGTATCAATGTATCTTTAGCATCACTCTCAAGAATCTGTTTCAACAGAAAGTATCGGGCTATCAATAAACGTAGTTTTGTATCATCATTGAAACTGCATGCTTGACAGAAGGAAGGAAAGAAGATAGATGGGGGAAGGAAGGAGAATAGATGGAGAAGGAAGGAAGACAAATAGATGAGGAGGAAGGAGGGAGAGAGGGAAAGAAAGCAACTTTAACTTTAAATGCATTCTCCAAGCTGCTGGCTGGGTGGCTGGGCTTGGAGAAACAATTTAAAGAGAAATGCCTTCTCCAAGCCAGCCGACAGGGCAGTGGTAGCTTCGAGAGCCCCACAATGTGTGTGAAAGAGCCACATGTGGCTCCCGAGCCACAGTTTGGCCACCCCCGATGTAGAATGTCCCAAAGATAGGGTGGAGGAAAGCCAAGGGAGACCTTCAAAAGGAAACACCAACTTGCAGGATGCTCAAGGCGATAGGAATGTCTCACCGCTTTCCCCGGTTGGTCTTCCAGGTGATATTCCAAGCGTTTGACGTGAAGGCGTTCACCCAGGACAGCCATCTGGTTGACGTGATGCAGATCTTCCTCCTCTATGGCTGGGCCATCATCCCCCTCATGTACCTGCTCAGCTTCTGCTTTTCTGTGGCTGCTACGGCCTACACCCGCCTCACCATCTTCAACATCTTCTCGGGGACGGCCGCCTTCCTGGCGGTCACCATCATGAGCATTCCGGGTGAGGGACCAGAGCTCCTAGCCCTGTTTTGGTGGAGTGACTGTTTTCAGGCCCGCCGTAGGTCCTGTCACTGACTTTTCCTGCATTTGTCTTCCAGCGCTCGGGATGGTCGATCTCTCGAAGTTGCTGGATAAAATCTTCCTGGTCCTGCCCAACTACTGCTTGGGGCAAAGCATCAGCGACTTCTACCAGAACTACGAGTTCATACAGTTCTGCACCTCTTCGTTTGAGGCTGTCGTGGTCTGCAAGATGTTCAGTGAGTGTCCAACGCTAACTGCACCTTGGGTTCAGTTTTGGCCATTGCAATTTACCAGGGATGGAATTCTAGCAGGAGCTCCTTTGCATATTAGGCCACACCCCCTGATGTAGCCGATCCTCTGCGCGTTTCCAGGGTTCTAAGTACAGGGCCTACTGCAAGCCCCAGGAGGACTGGCTACATCAGGGGTGTGTGACCTACTATGCAAAGGAGTTCCTGCTAGAATTCCATCCCTGAGAAGGACAAGCTGAAATGTGTCCAGAGGAGGGCAACGAAGATGGTGAGGGGACTGGAGACCAAGCCCTGTGAGCAAAGGTTGAAGGAGCTCAGTGTGTTTAGCCTGGAGAGGAGACAACTGAGAGGTGATACGATCACCATCTTCAAGTACTTTGAAGGGCTGTCCTACAGAGGATGGTACAGGCTTGTTCTCTGTTGCCTCAGAAGGTCAGACCAGACCCAACATGTTGAAATTAAATCAAAAGAATTTTTAACTAAACAATTAGGAAGAACTTCCTGACAGAGTAGTTCCTCAGTGGAAAGGGCTTCCCCAGGAGTTGGGGCTCTCCTGCTTTGGAGGTTTTCAAGCAGAGGTGGCCATCTGACAGCAATGCTGATTCTGTGACAGATCGTGGGAAGGCGGGCAGGAAGGGTTGCATCAGTGCTTTGCTCCCTTTCTTACATGACCAGGGAAACACTGATTGCCACTTTAGGGGTCAGGAAGCAGGGTTTTTTTCCAGGCCAGTTTGACCAGGGATCCTGGAGGTTTTTAACCATCTTCTGGACATTGGGGGTGTGGAGGGGGAGGTAGTTGTGAATTTCCAGCTTATGCAGAGGGTTGGACTAGATGACCCTGGAGGTACTTTACAACTCTGATTCTGAGGTGGGTTAGATGGGCATGGGGCTACCACTGAAAATGACACCCCTGGGTTGAACAAAGCAAGAGTCAAGTTGCACCTTTAGGACCAACAAAAGTTTTATTCAGAATGTAAGCTTTCGTGTGCTAGAAGCACACTTCATCAGACAAAAGTATGGAATGGCAAGCAGTCCTAAATATAAAGAAAGTGGGCAGTGAGTTAGTTCGCAGAATCATGGAAATGTTTTTTAGCAGATTAAAGGAGTCACAAGTTGGTGTCTGGTGTTTGTTAGTTTATGTTAACTGGACTGAAATAACAACAATTGTTGGAATAGCAGATTGATGTCCATGTACTAAACCCATTAATTATCCTGGGTGTGAATTACAATAAATGAGAGTCTGTTGTAATGTTAGCTGTGGGTTAAAATGAGGGCATGGGTTTCTCAGAGGTTTGGTTTAAACATGTAACACACATGTAAACATAATTCTAGTTTGCCATTAGAAAAAAGAATACATTAAAATATAGTGGAAGATGGGTTAGTATATTTAATGAGATAAACAGCCAGTATCCCTATTTGAGTATGTCAATATAAAAAATATTATTCTGATAACGCTATTCTAAAAGAGAAATACATTGGAATACTGTGAATATATAGCTATACTTGATGAAAATGGGTTTAGTATATGTAATGAAATAAAAAACCAATATCCCTGTTCAGTCCTGGGGAGGTGTTTGTTCCAAGTTTCATAATAATTTGTAATTCAGCAATTTCAACTCAACCCCCGGGTTGAGTTCAGCCTTTCCTCCTCAAAACGTGGCTGTGCTCTGACACCAGCAGGGGGGCATAGGTGTGGTGAAAACGCTTAACTCTCTCCTGCAAAAACCTGGCTTAAAAATGTGCTTAGTTTGGGGTGGATTCTGCCTTAATCTTTGCCGTGGGACTCAGCTTCTTGTGAACTGATCTCTCTCTTTCCCCTCCCCTCCCAGATATTACTTACCAAACCAATTACTTTGCATGGGAGAGCCCTGGAATTGGCAAGTACTTGGCCTCCATGGCTGTTCAAGGGCTCTGC